>NC_092647.1:21746896-22346896 GCF_039555335.1 Amphiura filiformis
ACAATTGAGCCCAACTAACCATGACGTCATTGCACTAGACAATTTCAGCGCAGGAATTGTGAAAATCGCGTGTTGAGAGTCGGCTGTTTTTACTCGTTTATGGTCAATACATGTATGAGTTTGTTTTAAATAAAACCATGTGATTCGTGCTTGATAATTATCTTTCTTACATATCAGGCATAATTTTGTGATTGCCGGAGACGTACTTTAATGGCCGCCGTGATATTTAAGATTTTGGACGTATTTTGCAATACTTTCTAGCTCATTCTGGCCCATTAGTACACCACAACGTTGATTGTCAAGCCTAGAATCGTGAAATTCTGTGTGAACATCTCTCTCCGTGAGGCAAATCAAAATGCCCGGTTCAACGTACTGTGACAGCAAAATCGAGTTCATGTAATGCATAGTCTCATACAGTGCGTTTGTGTTCGCTCTTGATCGCATACGATCGGTCGATTACAATACGTTAAAATTGGCGGCAAAATCAGAGATTTTAAAAATCACCGGGGATTAGAATCTTTGTGGCGCTGAAATTGGATGCAAAATGCGTCCAATATGCTTTTTTTAAACTGTGTGGAGAGGTATAGGAAGCAAGATTCTGAAAACATAATAATGTCAAATATTGCCCCCTTGAAAGTTGCTTTCCCCATCGAGAAACTAATAGTGGACAATATATTTGAATATCACCATAGCACGTTTGTCAGTCAATTTATTTAATATTACAGGTGTGGTATCCAGTGTGATCAGCCCGTACGTAAGCTGTCGATGGCAAGCATTTTTCGGTGGATTAATTGCGTCCATTTCACTCACTTGCTCTTGGATCACAAATATGGTACATCTTTATATCATCATGACCATTATGGGTATGTATTATTATAAACCATTGTTATTTTGTTTAATTTTAATATATATATACCGTACACCAGGCACAAAAAGAAACTCGTCAGTTATATTCATCCTTGCTGTTCAATAACTTAATATTCTGAAATATACATTTCGTTAATTGGACTTTGCTTTCTCATTTGACACCCTGTTTGTGAAAAACGAACAAGAATTGACCAAGATATGCGCCTCCAAAGCCTCAAACCCCAAAATCAAAAACGATTTTCAATGGGAACGCATCGTTGTATTGCACACAGGCACCACGGGCCAATCAATAAAGCACACAGTGTAACAGGCACAATTGAATCGTTAACATTGCAACTTTTCATTTTGGGGTTTGAGAGTTTGAGGCGCATATCTTGGTCAATTCTTGCTCAACGTTTACGTACAGGGTGTCAAATGAGAAAGAAAAGTCCAATTAACAAAATGTATATTTCAGAATAATCCAAAATCATCAAGTTATTGAACAGCAAGGATGAATATAACTGACGAGTTTCTTTTTGTGCCTGGTGTACATGGGGCTGTGAAATAATTATGAATCCTGGGGAGAAAGAATTTTGATACGGCCAAAAGGGGACAAGCAATTTTTG
Source organism: Amphiura filiformis (assembly GCF_039555335.1). Taxonomy (NCBI): domain Eukaryota; kingdom Metazoa; phylum Echinodermata; class Ophiuroidea; order Amphilepidida; family Amphiuridae; genus Amphiura; species Amphiura filiformis. The sequence goes on from NC_092647.1 coordinate 21,748,369, forward strand.
GCAGATCGAAAAGGGCACAAGCATTTTTGGCACACATTTACGTAGCACCTGTTGAATAAAACACTCCAAAGACTCTGAAACACGGTACAGAAACATTCAAATATACACAAATTCCAGACCATTTAAGGTGGTCAAATTATGTCTCCGAAAAGGGATGTGCAAGAGAGGCGAATATACTTTTGCATTCCGAGAGGGAGGCAAGCAATTTTTGGCAGGCTGGGAGAGGGTGGCATACAATTTCTGAGAGGGGAGAGGCAAGCAATTTTTGGTTTTTTCCCTCACCAGGGGATCATAATTATTGCACAGTCACCTGAGGTATATGACGGATAATTAACTTGCGCTGTGCGTTTATTTCATTTTCTATTATTTTCATTATTTGTTTGGAAAATCCCACCTTGGCATGCTTGCCCGTGAAACAAACTCGTCGTCCGTACGATCACGGCTAATGTTCTGCCTTCGATTCATAATTATTTTATATCCTAATCTGAACTCCCTGGCTGGACCTGCTCAACTGCACTCAGCAAGGGCTCACTGGATATTGACTTTTCAAGTTGTCCATGCACAGCATCAACTCCCTGTATTATAAATATTTTACATACAGCTCCATACTCCGTTGAAATAAATATTCTATTATCGACACAGATAAAGAAAGTTAACATATGCAATGCATATTATGCATTGTGTTATAGGACTTGTGATTGAATAATCTATACAAGCACCTGGATGGGCTAAACGTGTTCCTTTATATCTATAAAGTATAATTATTGTAATTCTCAAAATTAAATATATCACAATTTTTACGGCGATTTAAAACTCTTTACGGATATTGCAGTAAAATATATACACAACAAACAGCAGTCGCCGCTAATTAGTGTATTGCATTTCAAACCTGGGTTTTACCTGAAAACAAATCAATTTTTCTTGTAATAGCAACATCATATGGGGTACTAGAGCATGCACATGCTTAGCCTGAGTCGCTCGGCCTATCTCGAACAAAATCGCCATGCGTAGCTGTTGAAAAACGAGAGGATCCGCTGTACTATCACGGCAATTTTTGACACGAAGATATAGGGATGATGACGATGTGCCATGGTCGCCCAGTATAGAAATAATGAATTTCCACACAAGGACATATTTTAACAAATATGACAAATATGTTTCTCGATTCATTGAAGCTGCAATTTTTGTTGCCCTTAAAAAGGGCCGTTTTGACGTTGTTTTAAAACTTTTGCCGCTCCCAACCTTGCCGCCATACCCAACCGGTTCGCCTACTAGCTCCCCAGCAAACACAAAAACGTTTTAAAAACGTTTTAAATAAGTTATATTTTGGCTTTTGGTTTAGGTAAAAACGTTTTAATAACATTAAAATGTCGGGTTATATAAAGGTCATGATAACGTTTTAAAACGTTTTGTATGAAAACACACTGTAACAATATTTTTAAATGTTTTCAAAAATGTTATTGTAAACTATTTTTGCAAACATTTTGCCAAATATTGTGTCAATACTTAAATAACATTATGTTAAAATATTTGAATCCAGCAAACACAGAAATGTTCTTAAAATGTTTTTTTCAAAACATTTTAATAACATTTAAATGTCGGGTTATATAAAGGTCATGAAAACGTTTTTAAAACGTCATTGAAAATATTTTGGGCAAACATTTTTCGCAAAATATTTTTTCAACCCCCAAATAACATTCTGTTTAGAATGTTTTGTATCAAGTTTTCAAGAATGTTTTTGGAGTGTTATTAAAACGTTTTTATACCCTTTATATAACCCGACATTTAAACGTTTTCTGTAAAACATTTTGTTTGCTGAGCAGTAGATTATCAAAAATGTTTTTAAAGTTATGAAAACGTTTTATGCTCTTAATATACCCTTTATATAACCCGACATTTAAACGTTTTCTGACAACCTTTTATTACCTTTTGCGAATGATGTCGAAAACGTTTTGTGTTTGCTGGGATGCTTCATGAAACAATCGTTGACTTTGTCAATGCTGTACATATCTTGGATCTAACTTCTTTCTTCTTCTGTCAATCACTTGACCTAACTCTGACATACTTTGATTTGGACCATACTTGGCCACAAAAAAAAAAGACTGATCATTACCACATACCATATGACTCACGTTGGGTCAAATGTCACAGATAGGTCACAACAAAGGAGGTCAAAAACATGATTTGTTAATCACTATAATTGACATAGTTCTGACATGCTTTGATCGATTTTGATCATATTTGCCATAAACACTCGGTGCATCAGATATCAGAGAAGTGTCACAAACATGATTTTAAAAATGCCTGACTATCATGACTCAACTTGATTTGAACTGTTAGGTATATTTCAAAATAATACAACTTATAGCTTTTGGTAATAAGTGAAGTCTGTGACCTCTGTGATACGAAATTAACAATTTTGAGAACCATTATATCAGTGATACAACTACTCAATAAATGTACTATAGAGAGAATATGGTGTGTACCTGATATTGAGCAAATTGGAGAACTCAAGGGTCAGAGGTCGCATAAATGGCAGTATCATTGGTCCGTGACCACAGTTTTATCTAGTTTTATGTTGTTTTCACTTTAGGGTTCGGCGTGGGTTTCGCATATAGCAGCTGCATTATAGTGTTAGGTTTCTATTTCGACAAGAAACTTGCTCTAGCAAACGGAATCGGGCTCTCGGGTGCAGGTGCAGGAACACTGATCTTGGCTCCGTTGATACGGTACTTAAATGATGAATATTCATGGCAAGGCGCCATGATGATTTGCTGGGGCATGCTGGGAAATATCTGTGTGTTTTCCTCTCTCTTTCGAATTAGTCCAGCTGAAGTGATTAGCATGGCAGGGATACGACCAGATGTGGAAGATATAAAAACTAACGAAAGAATATATGAAAATGGACAAAATAATACCACCGAAAAGGGAAGACTGTTAAACATGATGTTTCGCCTTCAAGGATTTCAAAACGGAGACAATCTGTATCTCGGAATGTGAGGAGACATTCAAAAGCATTTGTAAAATCCTACACGAATGTCCTATCCATTCGTTTTGTTATGGTAGGCATTGTGTCGCCTATATTACAAGGTTTTAGCTACTATACATCGTTGATGTATTTTGCGTCAAACGCTATTAGTCATGGTACATCAAAAACAGACGCCGCGTTTCTTCTTTCTATCTTTGGCCTTTGTGGGCTAATAGGACGTGTAAGTTATGGGCCAATAATAGACAGAAAGATTGTATCGCCATTTTATTTCGCCGGTTTCCTACTATACATAGCAGGTTCATCCTGTTTTCTCGGAGCTCTTGCTACGTCCTATGGGGCATTGGTAGTTTTCGCCATAGTTCTTGGATTATCTTTATCCATCTATTACGCACTGTACATGTTGCTTTTAAGAGAGGTGGTTGGAGTCCATTTTAAGAAGATATTTGGAATTGCGCTGATAATAACGGATAGTACGTCTTTAATCGCTCTACCTCTTATGGGTAAGTAGCATATTTTCGTATAGTAGTATTCTTAGAAACACAATTTTCAATGGTAGATGAATTATGCCGCAAGGATAATGCCACAATGAGATTAGGCTTCATTCTGCAGTGTACTTCGGCTATATGTATAAATGCGTTTTTATCAAATACGCATGTGACCACCTCTGCGCGCTGCCATAACAGCTTGTAGGTAGTAAGTCTCGAAGTGATCTTCTACATAGCGGGTGGTCTTCCTATACATTTGAATGCAAAGACGGAACAACATGAGACTACCATGACTACTGTACAGCAAAATTGCCTATATTGTTCAACTGTGAATTCTATTGTAAACGTTTCCGTCGTTGAATATTTTTTCCGTCGTCAAATACTTTCAAAATTTTGTTTTTGATAACATATTACAAATTCAGAATCCCCCATGCGTAATAATTTTGCTTTTCAATTAGTACTTAAATTTGATGATATTTATCTACAGAGTTTCTATCCTTTTCTGTATAGTGGCCAATCTATGAGGATTTGGTCACGCTTGGTATATGTCGTGCGTTTTTATAAAAGCGCATTTATAAATAACCGAAGTAAACTGTTCTAAATTGGCTAACGGTTTCCTACGAACTTGCACGCCCTATAAACCCTCTTACAAATAATGTGGTGTGAAAACAGTAGCCATACAGGCCGGCATACAGGAAGTTACCTGAAATAATAATAATATTGTCTTAGCTTTCAGTGCTATTCAGATGTAGCGTGCAGTGTTACCTAGATTATATTGTTTGGCGTGCAAGTTTCAGGATCAAGGGGAATGAGTCACATGTCGACTCTGGTCGAAAATGAGTTTTACATATTTTTCTATAAAGGACATTTAGAGTTTTCAGAAACTGAAAACCCTATGTTAATACGACTTTTCTTTACGAAATTACGTCAATTTATCAACCGCTGAAAACAATATAAAACAAAAGAATTTTAACGCTTTCTTTACCAATATCTCAAAATCAATATAAGCGACATCCAACTGATTTCCCTTGATCGTGTCACATTATAACTCGCGCTTTCTGACTCAGAATATCGCTGAGGGGTAGTTGACAGAACTTTCTTATGGTTGGCCCCTTCCTGTCGTTGATGGCGTTCTAGTTCGGTTAACTCCAATCAGGCCGGTATTGTAATGAAAGAATAGATACAAAGACTAGTTCGCGTCTGAAGTCAGGGCAAAGGCGCGCCGTGATTGGTTGCCGACCTGCGCAGTACGGCATTTTCTGTCTAGTTGTCAGAATTTCAGACGCGAACTAGTCTTTTTATCTCTGTCTTTTATTATAGTGAAGCGGAAAACTGAATTTTGAACCGCTGTCCGCACATCACAGTCATTTCAAAAAAAATATATATCGTGTTTACTTTTCTTTATTTTGTCCGGTCTTTAGGTTATGCTTATGATGTAACAGGGGACTACCGAGTGTCCTTTTACGCTGCTGGTAGCGCTATGATGTTAAACAGTATCATCATCGTGATGGACTATGCATGGATGGAGCTTGATAGGCGACGACAAAGATCAACCCTACAATTCTTGGTTTATTAAGAATATTATCATTTTGCAGCCATATTAGCCTGACTTGAATGGTATTGAACAATATATAAAACACACTTTAAAGGATGACTCCGGCAATCACAACATTGTGCCTTATATGTTAGAAAAACAATTATCAAGCACGAATCACATGGTTTTATTTGAAACAAACTCATATTGACCATAAAAACGAATAAAAACAGCCGGCTCTCAACACGCGATATTCAAATTCCCGCGCCGAAATTGTCTAATGCAATGACATCATGGTTACTTGTGCTCAATTCTTGCCAGCCTTCATTGTATTACTAGGACGTCATTGCATCGGCGCCCGGGAATTTTGAATATCGCGTGTTGAGAGACGGCTGTATTAATTCGTTTTATGGTCAATATGAGTTTGTTTCAAATTAAACCACGTGATCCGTGCTTGATAATTAATTTTTTATCATATAAGGCACAATGTTGTGATTGCCGGAGACATCCTTTAAAACTGAATACAACCATTATGTTTCTAAAATGCTTTTAGACTAGATTAACTTTAATGCAAAGGAATCCTCGATTGTTGCGTGCCCACCTTTCTTAAACACCTTGTTTCTTATGGCTTCTTCAGCCTCAGAGGTGGTATTGGTGGATTTTCCTCTTTGCATATTTTTCTATTTGTTGGAATTTTCCTTCTTCTCAGTCAAAAGATGACCATCCTTGTCCTCAATTACTTCTTACTCCTTCTTTGTGAGGTCTCTGATGGTTTAAAAAGCTGCTGTAGTGTTGTTACGCTCCATATTGGTGTTTATTGTCCCGGTTTATTGTATGACACTGATCATGGATCCACTGCTCTTTTGCTTCTTTAGTTGCTTTCTTTACTTCCCTGTTAATTCTGCTGTAGTTGGTAATGTATGGTCGATGTCACTTATGAAACGCCTCTTCTTCATCTCCCTGCGCCTGTCACATATATTGTAGGAACACATCAGCTGTCATCCATGCCTGTTTCTTCTTCCTTACTTTTCCCGGCACCCCCGGGTCGGCATCTCTTGTGCTGTGTCGATGAAGTTTTCATTCAACTGGTTGTTAAAACTCTCAATATCCAGGTTGGCTGTTATAAGTGGAGCAAATCTGCCTCAAATTCAGTAGCAATGTCTGTATCCCTCATCTTTTTAAGGTAAACCTAACTCAAGGTGACTTCTCTTTCCTCAACTTCTTCAGTTTTACTCTTATTGATGTCATCACTTAGTCATGGTCGCTTCCGATGACTGCGCCAGGAAAGTGTCTTGTTTGGGCGAGATTTACATTTGATTGGAAATGCTTACTTATCATGATTTAGTCAATCATGTTGTGGACTTTGCCATCTGGTGAGTGCCATGTAGCTTTTCTTGATTATTTCTCATGGATGGAAGGTACTGGTCAGGGCAAGTTCGTTAGCTATACAAACTCAAGCAGGTTGTTGAGACCCCTGTCATTTGTCACTCCCAAAGGCAGAACCACGCGATATTCAAAATTCCCGCGCCGAAACTGTCAAGGACAATGACGTCATGGTTATTTGTGCTCAACTGTCGCCAGCTTTCATTGTATTACTGGGACGTCATTACACCAGACAATTTCGGTGCCCGGGAATTTTGAATATCGCGTGTTGGGACACGGCTGTTTTTATTCGCTTTTATGGGCAATATGAGTTTGTTTAAAATAAAACCATGTGATTCGTGCTTGATAATAATTTTCCTTACATATGAAGCATAATTTTGTGATTGCTATAGACTTCCTTTAAACATTCTGTAAAATGTCTGTGTTTGCGTTGCCTGCGTATACCTTAGCTGGTTAAGATTTTCCAGATGAAAAGAAAATAAGATTTTAATACAGTGAAAGATTTTAATGTTTTGTTTTGTGTAAAATATTTTTGTGCCCTTCTGGTCAAACCTCAAGTTCAATTATAATAGGCTGGCAAAAATATCCTCGGGACAGGCCGAATAACCTTGTATTGTTTGTTTTGTGTATAGTATACCTGGTACAGTTTTTTTATAATAGAAAAAATAATTGTGTTAACCTGATCGATTATTATAGTGTGTCCTACTTTTTTCATGTGATAGCAATATTATTCTTTGTTGATGCAAACAACTTTTAGCCAATATGACAGCTCAAAATTGGACTTGGTAAAGGTCGTTGCATGGGTCATTCTCAGTGAATCGATCCACCAAATAGGTTCTTTTTTCTTTTTCATGAAAAGTTAGGTAAACGTTATAAAGTCTGCACAAAAAGTAACGCAGCTGTTATAAATACGCCTATAGCTTCAGAACTAATAATTGTTTTCACAATATTTCAAAATAGAAAGAAAGATGGTTTATTTACGCGCATTTTGACACCCCATTTGTTACATGTCGTTCAATATTAAAGAAAAATACCCGAATTTCAAAGTTGCAGTTTACAGCGTCCAATGGTTATTACGCAAACATTGTGGTACGTAAAATCCTCCATTATCTTCGCGCTGACCCCCTTTTTTGTTTTACTCCCTCTCACCCAAATGATTTTTTGTTTTTCTGTCACCAAAAGACCCCTTTTTTCCCCAAAAAATTTAGGACAATTTCTGATAATTTCTCACTGAATGACCCCGTTGTTTTTTATTATATTTCTTCAAATTTTGATGAATTTTTCTAATTCTGATTAATTTTTCATATTCTGATGAATTGATGAATTTTAGAAAATTTTGTATTAACTTTTATATTTTGACCCCAAATTTTTCCCAGTCTCAATGAATGTCCCCCTTTTTTGGTAAGATTTTCCCCCTGTCTCATGGAGAGACCCCCCCCCCTTTTTTTTTCTCTCACTGAAAGACACCCCTTCGCCAGTGTCTAGGCTCTCACCGAAAGACCCCTAATTTTGCACATCCCTGTCACTTCCAAAGTCGAGTGCCCCCTCCCCCCTACTCCCGGGTAAATCAGTATGTTTTATCTCTATGGGAAAGTCGTTTAATGTTAAGGGTGGGGTATGAACGTTTGGACAGTATTTATTATGTGACATTAGAGCACATCAGACATATCGAATTGCATTCTGAATACGAAGAATGTCCTTCTGATATCAAATAATTTTGATTTTTTGAAATTCGCAATGTAATACACATTTTATGGCAAATAATTAAAATTGATATTTTTGATATTTAACAGTACTCGAAGTAAAATTTATAAATCTGATGATTTATACTTAAAGTGTATGTAGGTAGGATGAAAAGCCGACGATCAATTGAAAATTTTGACCTTTCGTATTGAAGATGTGGATTTTTTTTTCCCAAAACACCAAAATAAATTAGGTCTTTTTGGGAAAAAATCCATATCTTCAATATGAAAGGTCAAAATTTTCAATTGATCATCGGCTTTTCCTCCCAGCTACATACACTTTAAGAATATATTATTAGATTTATAAAATTTATTTCGAGGACTGTTATATATCAAAAATTTGAACAATATCAAATTTTAATAATTTGTCATAACATTTGTATTATATCGTGAATTTCAAAAATGAAAATTATTTGCTATCAGAAAGACATTCTTCGTATTCAGAATGCAATTCGATGTCTGATGTGCTCTCATGTCCCACAAAAATACTGTCGAAACGCTCATTCCAGATCCCTTAAGGACGGCTTGAAAACTCAACCGCCAGTTCCGATCGATTCCCGTCCGGTTTGAGCCAGTTTCTATTGTTCGAAACAATGGAGCGCGCGGCTCAACCGCCGGTTAACCCGCTGCGTTTTTACAAAGTCTTCTTAATGGAAATTGCTGCAAGAAATGTTATTTAAAAACAGAGACTCAATTGGTAATGTAAATTATGGACAAAAATCAAAATGAGTCAAGGAAGCCAATAATTACATTTATATTTCTCATCTCGGGCTCAATGAGTTATGGCCAATAATTATAATACATCAAAACAAAAGCTTTGTGCGTTTTCCATCCTCCCGAGAAAAATCATACATAGGCGGAAATTACACCCCTTATATCAAGCCTTTGAATCTCTTTTATAGAACCCATACCGTTCCCCTTGTGTGTCAGCTTTATTTGTCTCAATATTTGAGGCAAACACCACAAGGTATGCTCCCACTGACCCGCCTTTAGCCAAGATTATTTATCTTTATTTGTATCACATAAAACATATAAAACAATCACCAAGAACACTTCAATACTTTTTTTCAGTATTTTTATTTATTCATTATTCACCACTTGCATCTTTTAATTATTACAGTTAAAAGGGCATTTTGTGATCCACAGCCTCATCCCCCACTTTTCTATTTTAAAAAAAAGTGGAGATTTTTATACCACTGGAAACCTCTGACTACAATCCCAAAGTGATGCATAAAAACGATACACGAACATTATACAGTAAATGATTTTTGTTGTTGAAAGATTGTCTTAAAATGAAAATTGCAAATTGTTGACCCAAGATCACCAAAGCTGTCATATCATTTTGTCAGGATGTTAAAATTTGGAGGGGCTAAATTTGACCAGGGACCGTGTATAAAGGGACTGGAAACGGGATTATTGATAGCTATTGTCAAGCTATTGTTATCAGATTATCTTTCACCACCTTCGATTGTATGCGAGTTGCGCCGAGGTCGCGATGTTTGAATTTTATTATTTACTCATGTTGCTCTACAAAATATCAAAAACACATCAAAGTATTCCAATATCTTTTTAAGTAATGACAAATTGTGTAAAATGTCTATCCTTTGTCGAAAATAATTTCTGTGTAGCATCGAGAATCATTTACATAGGATTTTAGAGACAAAATGTGATAATTTTGTGGAGATACAGAATGCTAGAACAAACAAAATTATATTTTTTCTGGAATGTGTACACCGTACGCTTGGTATTCCTACTGATTTCGATACTGAAATAATTCTTAAGATGATGTTCTTTGAAGATTTATGTTGGCATTTCTAGAGTCTGTCATTATACTAGCAAACATGTAGGCTCATTTCGCAATGTACAAGACAAGCTAAGCGCAGTGTTGTAACTGTGCTTGATTCGTACTAGGGTATATTGATCAACGTATTATTCATGCTTGCTCAACTGAGGATAATTTGTAAACCAGCAACTCGCATGGTACAATGGATGGAAGGCGTTTCCAGTCCCTCCATACAAGGTCCCTGATTTGACTAACTCTGACCTCATTTAAGGGGAATACAACTACCGTATTTGTTTTTGACCTAAGAAAAAAGAAACAAACAGAAGCAAGGTGAAAACCAAAAACAACAGATACATACAATAATTGGATCATTATGATCCAATGGTAATGATAAAGTTGAGATAATTCAGAAATAAAATAAAATCCTATATCAATATAAAACTTAATCATCAACATAAAATGATAAAGCTAAGTTTGATATAACTTACCAAAATATTGCACCTGTTGAATTTTTTCATGTTAAAGACAATTTAAAACATATTCACTATGATTTTTATTGAAAGAAACAGCTTACAAAAAGTAATATATATCTTTTAAGTTTTAAGTTACTAGCCCTAAATTATAAACACAAAACATTTTTCACATTAAAGAAAATAAAAACATTTTCACAATTTTAGTCTATTTTTCCAAATTTTTTTAAGTTAAAGGCCCATTCAGTGATCCCAGCGAAAGCATAAAAAAATCAAAATTGCATACAAATTGCTTAGAAGTGAAGGATATTAGGACTATATCTGAACTGAAAACTTGGCCAAAATGACGATAACAGCAGTATTGACAATGATGAAGCCCCATTCAAATACATGTTTTTAATACATAGCTTTTGGCACCCATAACCAAGCTATGTAAGCACATTGATACTACTAACAAAGGTGCAATAAAATGAATTTTTATTTGTTACGATTTTTGAATGAGCAAATCACTGAATAAGCCTTTAAGGTTGGTCTGAACCCTGGAATTATGTAAACTTTGGGCCTCATAACTGCTAAATTGTTGGTCTAAAGTATATAAAAGTATACATATTTAGAATGGCAAAGACTTGATAAGTTCATCTGAGAGGTCAAATTTGGGCCAAAATGGCACTTTTGGCCCAAAATCTAAAAAATTGGTTTTGGCCACTTCTTTTTGTGCACCGTAACAAAAAAATTCTTGAGCCAAATTTTTTGAAACTAATTTTTAAAAACTAGATCAAAATATCTGGGACACGTTTTTTCATTTTTTTGAATTTCGACTAACTTTGAGAAATTTGCGCCAAAAATGGTCAAAAAATGCTGATTTTTCAAAAAAATCATAAAAAAGCCCGATTTTGGCACAAATTTCAAATATTTTTGGTGAAATTGGTCAAAATTCAAAAAAATGAAAAACGGGTCCTAGATATTTTGATCTAGTTTTTAAAAATTAGTTTCAAAAACTTTTGGCCAAGAATTTTTTTGTTACGGTGCACAAAAAAGAAGTGGGCCAAAAACCGTTATTTTTGGGATTTTGGGCCAAAAGTGCCATTTTGGCCCAAATTTGACCTCACAGATGAACTTATCAAGTCTTTGCCATTCTAAATATGTATACTTTTATATACTTTAGACCACCAATTTAGAAGTTATGAGGCCCGAAAGTTTCCATAATTCCAGGGTTCAGACCAACCTTAACAGCCCTAAATTACAGACACAAAGTTGATACATGGACGGTGTTAGTTTTGAAGAAGTACTGTTTTTCAAAATAACATTAATGTTAAATAACCTAAAAACATTTATAGGATATAAATATAAAGATAAACATTATGCAAACTTGCACACTGAGAAGAATTTTTTACAAAATAAAATGTATTGTTTTTAGTCTCTGTTCAAAAATATTCACATGTTAAGTACAAAAATACACATCTTGATAAGGAGATTGCAATTGATTGTTATTGTTTTGTTTTTCAAAGTTATTGTTCTGTTGTGATAGTCATTTGCTCAAAACTGAAAGGAGAAAGGTATAAGCTGATTCCATCTAGCATTTGAGATAAGGGACTTTGCAATGATTATGTGTATCCCCTATGAATGGTCTTTCAAACTTGCTTACCCCCCTGTTTTTACATGAAAAGAAATCTTTGCCCTCCCACTTCTGACATGCCAAAAAATCCCCCCTCCTTTTTTTATATGCCAAAAACCCCTTTCCCCCAATTTAAAACCTAAAATTGTCTAATTATATGATGATGTAAGTGCAGTGAGGATATGTTTTTTGCATACTTGAATGTTATTCATTCTGAATAAACACAAGATTATTTTACAATATGGTTTCTTTTCTTGATTGTCCATTACCTGAACAGAACAGATTACATGATACAGCTAAACCAGTAGCTATATATACATTATACATTATATTTCTATCAGTTGTATGTTGTATACTTGACATAGCTAACCAGTAGCTATTATACACAGTGCTTTCGATCAGTTGTATACTTGACATAACTAGCCAGTAGCTATTATATACAGTGCTTTATTAGTTGCATACTTGACATAGCTATTAGCTAACCAGTAGTTATTACAGTGCTTTCTATCAGTTGTATACTTGCAATAACTAGCCAGTAGCTATTATATACAGTGCTTTATTAGTTGCATACACTGTTGTACAGAACTATCTCATTTTGGAAAATGGATCTCATTTTGAAAATCATCTCAAATTGGATAGAATTGAGATGCAATTTGAGAATGAATTTGAGTACCAATATGAGATCCATAATCACCCAATTGGTGCTTTATACAAAATGTTTGTCATCTCATGGTCAAAGAAGTTGGATGGGGATCACCAAAATTGTATTTTGGCAGAGCAAGGTCTATAAAATGCTCCAATTTAAGTAGCATTGGGAATTTAGTGCTTACAAGTTACAGATCATGTTTCTCTGCCAAGAAGACAAGGTCAATATGTGTTATTGATACTACACTAATATATCCCACATTATCAGGGTTTTGTTTCAGTTTTCTCTCTGATGAATTATTTCCACATTACAAAACTCTTTTTATTAAATTTTTTTTTATAAACACTAGTAGTAGCAAACAACCAGAAATGAACTATTCTGCTGGATATTCCTTTGTTAGTAATTAAGTTTGCTATTTTACTATATACTGTATTTTTGTGCAAATGATTTTTGGCATTAGGCCTACCTGTTTTTTATTTCCCACTTAAAAGTACCTGACATATTTTTTACTCAATGTTGGTGCTCAAGAGTTAAATGAAACCACTTTTTTGTATTATCTTGTGCATCAAATTTAGCTCCGCTAACACTTCTGAAACATTGAAAATTGCATTCTCTATTTTTTTCCCTACAAACTTGATTCAGATTTTTTCAATTCCCTCCCTCTCAAACTTGAAATCTGAAAAATCTTTTGAAGTTGACTAAAAATGAATTCAACATCAGAGGGTTGACCTTGTTTGAGGACACAAAACAAGAGGCATGAATTGGTTGTTTACAAAAGACCATGAACAGCAATTAAACCTAATACACTTGACCATGAGAAGTCCAGACCCTGGGTACATCTGGTTCCATGTACCATACTTCACCAACTATAATGGTTAGCACCCAATAAAACTAATTGGGTGGATTATATCTCAATTTGACACTCAAATTGGATCTCATTTTGGATCTCAAATTGCTTCTCAATTCTGTTCAATTTGAGATGATTACAAAATGAGATCCATTTTCCAAAATGAGATACTTTTGAATAGCAGTGATACTTGACATAGCTAACCAGTAGCTATTATACACAGTGCTTTCTATCAGTTGTATACTTGACATAACTAGCCAGTAGCTATTATATACAGTGCTTTATTAGTTGCATACTTGACTTAGCTAACCAGTAGCTATTATAAACAATGCTTTCTATAAGTTGCATTCTTAACATAGTAATCAGTAGCTATTAATAACCTATTATCATGATTATACATAGTGCTTTCTATCAGTTGCATACTTTGACTTAGCTATCCAGTAGCTATTATACACAGTGCTTTCTATCAGTTGCATAGATTATCCTACGTAAAACAGGTACTTGTAACATGTCAAAGGCAGTCACTCCTGTCCTGTTTCAGTGAGCTGAACAGTCTGTTGATCTGTAATGAAAATAATATGTGGAAAATTGTATAAAGTGAAGATATTGATGATATGATGATGATGATGATGATGATGATGATGATGACAATGATGATGATGATGATGATGATGATGATGATGATGATGATGATGATGATGATGATGACAATGATGATGATGATGACAAGGAGGACATAAGTAGATAGGCTTTCTCAATGGATTTATGTATTTCTATGAGTACGCCATCGGCTATAAATTTACAGGCTGGGGCAGCAGAGATCAGGACTGATGTATAAGTTATAGTATTTCTACGAGTACACCGTCGGTTATCACACTAAACACAGTACCGGTGCAGCAGGTCCCCAAAGCGAGTGGTCATGCTTTTGTCAGATGTGTCCCTGACTTCATCAGGACTTGGACTTCATGAGTCATACATTATGGCTTTATGCATTTTTAAAGGTTTTGAGGATACATTATCCCAACAGCTTTGAACAAAATAACAAATAATCCATTGTGTACAATCAACAAATCTTACCAGAAATAATCATGTTCATACTGTGGTCTTCTGCTGACTCTCACTCTTTCCACTGGTTGCTCTGCTTCCTGCTGCTGTCTTCTGCTAACTCTAAATCTCTGTTCTGCTTGATGTGCTTCCTCGTATTGTGATTGTCTCCGCTGTCTCCTGGACAGATTTCGTCTCAGGTCATCTTCTGGCTGTCTTTGTCTCCTGGACGGACTTCGTCTTGGGTTGTCTTCTGGATGTCTGTGTCTCCTGGACAGATTTTGTCTTAGGTCATCTTCTGGCTGTCTTTGTCTCCTGGACGGACTTCGTCTTGGGTCATCTTCTGGCTGTCTTTGTCTTCTGGACAAATTTCGTCTCAGGTCTTCTTCTGGACGTCTTTGTCTCCTGGGCAGATTTTGTCTGAGGTCATCTTCTAGTTCTTCTTGGAAGGTTGTCATCAATGGCCTTGGTATAATGAAGTCATTGGATGAGAGCTGCATATTGCCATAAGGTGGGTTTGTATTGGTTTCCTGAAGTGTGATAAAAATGGTAATAGGATGCGGTGTTCAATTTCCAGTAAAGCTATCACTTGTCACACATTATTCCGCTGTTCATATAACGAAGCGTTAATAAAAAAAGGTCCCATCCATAATAGCTGCCAGGTGTCATATTTTTAAATATGTACAATATGGTCAAACGTCTATTGGCAACTATTGGGCCATCTGGCACTGACACCTTGATAGGGGTTTCCTTCTTACATGCCTTGGGACCCCTTACTTCTTTGTTTTGGATTGAAATTGACAAACGGGTTTGATCATAACTACAAGGACCCTGTAAATTTTACGATGCATGGAAACTTAAATTATGTAAATCCTTTGCCGAGTTGCTCATAACAACATTTCATCATTGTTGATACAAAAAAGGAACCCAAGTATTTACCCAAGTATTTGACCATTTTCAAACTTTGGCCCCCTTAAAGGGGTTGAAGGGTCCGTAAAAAATCACTTGGACCCTTTAAATTTTTGAGCTCGCACCATCCCTGAACCTTGATATATATTTGAAGCCTATTTGTGACCGTACAGCACGAATGAGCCGTAAATGTCCTCAATTGTATTCTGAGTTACAGTGTAAAATGGGCATGAAGGTCGTATTCATATGTACCTCAATTTGGTGCTACGTGTACCTCATTTAATGAGATACACGTAGCACCAAATTGAAATACCTATGAATATGACCTTCATGCCCATTTTACACTGTAACTCAGAATACAATTGAGGACATTTACGCTCATTCGTCTGTACGGTCACATTTGAGTTAAATTGGGAACTTATTTTCAGAAGTATAAGTGATTTTGTCCTGTGCATACTTGACATAGGGCTAACTAGTAGCTACTATACATGTATACAGTGCTTTCTATCAGTTGCATTCTTTGACTTAGCTAACCAGTAGCTATTATACACAATGCTTTCTATCAGTTGCATAGATGCATGGAAACTTACCTCATCAGAATATGAAGTGACTGTAGATGCCTCTTCTCCAGTAGCTATATATGGTCTGATAAACTCTGTCTCCAACACTACTTCTTGTGGCTGTCTGTTTATTGGGCGCACAGTGTCTGTCTCAACTGGCATTCTAGATCTTATACGCTCCTGTGGAAGAGACCAAAAGACAATTTAAGGTTAGACAGGCTAAAAATGAGATTTTTCTTTAATGATCATTTGATCAAGTTTGTGACTTTTCGCCAGCCCATGGGGCTGGTACCTAATTCTGAGATGGGATTTGTGTACACTAAAGATTAGCTAAGATTATAGCCTTCTTCTATTGGTATGAATTTTTTTTTTTACTTCTTGTGGTGGAAATGTTTTTGATGTCTGCTAATTCGATTTGCAAGGAAAAGAAGGTATGTTTTGCCGTTTCAACGAACGAAAACGATTGAGTATTGCCAAAGTTATGTTTGAATTAATTATGACTTAAAAAGTTATCATAGGTTAGGCCTACACATATAAACATAAACTTTGTTCAGCAATCAGCATATCAAAAATATGACATGGTCAACAATTAGTAACTAGCGTGGAATGATCACTGGAACAAGGTCATATCAGTGGACTACTGAGCATAGCATGATGTTTGGTTGCCTGTGAGTGCATAATTGATGTTGATAACAGATCTAATAATGTTGTAGAATCAAAATCTTCATTATATGGACCACATTGAAGTCAAAGTAATTATCTATCCTATCCTGTATCGTTTTATGGATAAAATTGACTCAAAATGTTATTGATGATATTATTGCTATCTTTAACAATAGTTTTGTCTTTTCAACGGGAAAAATCCGATGGAAAATAAAGTTTTTAGGGGTTAGCTATAATATTGAACAATATATCCCATATTTTGGCATGCACTTATAGAAAATAAATAAATTATTGTCTTACTTTATAAATTATAAATACTGTAAAATGACACATAACTAAAGTGAGGCCACTTTCTATCTTTTTTATTTGATTCATAAAATTACATTCAACAAAATGATTGAAGACTGAGAAAACAAACAATGCAGACTATTACAGAATGGAGTAGGTCAGATGCCATGTCCATAGATTTGCAGGAGTTTCGGACTAACAATCAACACATTCAAAAAATACAGTTTAAAAGTGAAGATTGTAGTTAATGATCAGTCCTTTTATCATGTGCTTGCCACTATCTACTTTATAGTAAACTATACATTGCGAAATAATATAAAATCATTTTAAAATAAAATGTGCATGTAAGTTGAGTTTACATAGCGAATTAACTAACAACTGCAGTGTATGTCTTGATTTTAATAATAAGCATGGGTAAAAAGCAGTAAAGACAAAATACAGAACAATTTGTAGTAATGAATTAAGAGTTGACAGCTTTTTGCTGTTTCAGTGTGCATGTTCTCAGCATTGATGGTTTGGTGAACTGTCATGTAACATGGATGTAAGCGTGATCCTAAAAAATGCCTTTCACGGTGACCCAAACTATTTACAAGACCTCTTCTGCATTGAGGCTGGCCTTCCCTTTTAAAGGGAATTTTTATTTCAGCAATATACAACATGACCGATGGCCTGGGGGATGAGTTCAACTAATTTATACTATCACAAATATTAAATGATCAAAACGCATACAAAATAGGCCTCATGCATTAACCAGAAAAACTGATACAAAAGGAGCTTGTTGGGTCACTGCCCCCGGATCCATTTCTGGGGTATTGCCTTGGGACTTTCAGAGCAAGTTATTTGTAATGAATTATGAAATAAACATGAGAGATCATATTTTAATTGATTTATTCATGATTGTTGATCGCTTTTGGTGTTGCAGTTGAAAATATTTTGTACACAAAAATCTATGATGTCTCTATTATTTTGACCTACAAGTAAAACATTTTTCTTATTTTTTATAAAACTTAATAAACCATTTAAAAATAATATGCAGCACTCTTACTTGTATGTACGGTGAATGCCTGATCACACCAAGAAGATGATGCAAGCGTCTATCATCATCCGTCGGATACGAGGAATCGGACGTGTAAGTTGCCGTATCATCAAAGGTATCGCTATCCCATTCATACTCCATATTGTCTTGTCCTCTCATCACGCGTGAGCCACGTACACCGTGCAAGGAATTACGCACAACATTGCCGCGGGAATACGGCTGGATTGCCTGAGTTCCTGCAGCTGCACCTTCTCTGCGCAAAAACGGCTGAATAGCTGGACTTCCCCCGATGGCCCCTTGTTCGTCTCTCTCTCGTATTCCACCCATGAGTGTTTCTGGGCTGAACACAGGTACAGGTGCTGGTGGGTTGTATTGGGTGATGTCATTCTCAGTGGAAAAGAAGTATTTTTCTTCTTTTCGTTTGTAGTATGTTACTAGGAAGCAGAAGACCAAGATGATTATTCCAACTATGAGTAAGCCGCCTATCACGCCAAGGACAACGGCTAGAATCTGGACATCTGATAACCCAGAATCTGTACAAAATGAGAAGAAGAAGATTGTGTTTAGAGAATAAAGGTATTGGTTTTAGCTCCTGGAGTGCATCTATCGTCTCATATAACACGGGCGACATCATTATCTTAAGTAAAACAACGAGGCGAAGCCAAGTTGTTTTACGCCAAAAATAATGATGTCGCCCGTGTTATATGAGACGATAGATGCACGACAGCTGCTAAAAACAGTACCTTTATTCTCATTCTTAAACACTTCAATTCAAATAGAAATA
This sequence comes from Amphiura filiformis, assembly GCF_039555335.1. Classification (NCBI taxonomy): domain Eukaryota; kingdom Metazoa; phylum Echinodermata; class Ophiuroidea; order Amphilepidida; family Amphiuridae; genus Amphiura; species Amphiura filiformis. The sequence continues at coordinate 21,767,147 of NC_092647.1, forward strand.
TCATAAGTATTACAAATTTTAATCAAATTAAATCCTACATTTTATAAGGAACTACCTAGGGCTTAAAATCGATCAGTCCCGTTGTTGCTATGCGCCTCCCAATTGGTTCAAATAGCAAGCACGCGTATCGCGATGATGCACACGCGCGGACCCGTGTGATATCATGTCATATCACACAGGTAAGAACCAATGAGATTGCAGGAACGTTCTCAAGTGTTTAAGAATTTGGATTAATGCTCTGTGTGCTAGCCATGCGCTTCACCGGAAAAAGTTGAAGTTTTGAAATATTTTTTCAAAATATCAAGGGCTATCTTAAGGATTACTGGACCAATACTAGGCTTGTTGGTACTCATTTTAATGCATTTTTCATGCTGATACCAAATATGGTCATGAAAATGTACAATTCTGAAATTTTTGAAGAAAATTTTGAACTTGTTGTCTGCAGTCGACATCCATATAGAGAGGATTACAACAGGCCAGCATCTGTACAAAAATCTAAAAGATGGTAAAGATGCTTGGGGTTTGGAACAAATCATATGACAGCACAGAACATGACCTGCTATTGGCAAATCTAATATCCGTGAGTGAAAGGTCAGTAACCAGCAACCAAGTATAAAATAATCAAAAGTTGACACCCAATCAGTTTGATTTGATTTGCTATTTTTCTGATATAACTCACCTATCCGGTTTTCACATCTATCTCCAGTATGCGTAATAGGGCACCTGCATAAAAAAAAGAGTTCTTTCTTTATTATTTTTTGTTAGCTATGCGATCACTCTACATACTATTGTTGTAAGGCCTGGGGGTTCAGCAGCACCCCCCCCCCCAGAAACTAAACAATTTCCTCCACAAGAAGTCCACTAATCAGGATTAAAACAGGGTGCAAAAGCCCAAGAAGGTCAAAATTTGAAAGAAAAATTAACAAAGGGACCACCCGGGAGGGACCACTTTCATATTAAACTGTTCAAAATAGCCCTCAAAGTTCATATTTATGGGGTGACGAAATAAAAAAAAGCCTAGTTATTGTCACTACTGTTGTTTTATTTCTTTTAAAGCAATAGACTTTATAGGCAAAGAAAAAAAGGTGTTTTACTAGCAGACAGACTTTTCAAGTAGGATCGGTTGGTTAGGGTTTTTTGGGGTAATTTTTTTAAAGGCTAAATGACCCTAAAATATCACAGAAAGCTTGAATAATCTGGCAAAAAGTTTGGTATTTCAATAAATTTTCAAAATATCTTTACAACTCAGTCACGATTGACAGAGTGACAGGCATTGGCGACATTGGCGTTGGAATTAAATGGCAATATTTTGCCTCATATGTGTGACTTAAAATTTAAAAAGGGACATTCTGAGAGTGCAAACAACATTTTGTTGGAAAAAAATACAAATCTTTATCTTATGGAAATGTTATGGTTTTAAATTGATATAACAATAGATTATGAGCTTTCAAAGATTACTTACGTGCATATTTTCTCAAAGTAAGTTTGATCCACTGTACAGATGCCAGAATTGAAGCAGTAATTGGGTGGACACTCATCATTTAGAGCTGTAAGCAAAAATGGAAATTACATCCAATTTTAGAAGCTTTTAGAGTCTGTGATTCAAATTGATGTAATTTCCACTGACTGAGGTAATAAATTTTCACACTATTACAAAAAAAAACCAAGCTTGTTTTCTGTAGCGTGTACATTAGGTTTTTGGCGATTTATTTTATGCATTAGAAACGGAAAAATCGCAAAAAATAATATAAAACACTACTGGAGTAAACATTTACACATCACACAACAAACGAGCATAGTGAAAAACTACTGGAGAAAGTATCACACATTTAATCTACAGGTTGAAAGGGGATCATAAATATTCTTGAATATGAAGAAATGATTTTTTTGTGTGTCAGAGAGACCCACTGTCAAGTGTCAATTCCCATTCCAATTTGCAACAAAAAATAGTGGGTTTTTTTCTCATTTGAAGACATGGATTATTAAAAAAAAATAAAAATAAAAAAACGCATTTCGCATTTGACTTTTTTGACCTGCTACAGGAAACAAACATGTTTGGTTTTTTTGGCCTCATTATCATAATAGTTTATCTCTGACAGCAGTGATATAGTGATATTCCAGTTTAAATCCATAAACCCCTGCAAAAGACATTACCTCAATTTTACCAAAATGCAATTCGATATGTCTGATGTGCTCTCAGATACCACAAAAAATATGTGAAAACGTCGCTATCCGAGCCTCTAAAATCTGAAATTAACTGCAGTAAAATAATAACCTCAAACAAATGTCAATTTGTACAGTACTTACTTTCAAAGGAAATCGAATCTGGATCGATGCCATTATCAGCAGCACCATCCGCTATAGCAGAACCCAGTCCAGACTCTGTCACCGTTGAGTTTTCTTGCAGGTTGACAACATAAGTGACAATAAGTGAACCGGATTGGAAGCCAAGGATTTCCATGGAAACAAAGTCTGCTGATATTGTGGAATCACCAAGGAGAATACTGGTGATCTGTAAGTCGAAAATAATATAGGAAGTGTGGCATATAATAAGCTCATCAAGATTGTCAATAAAAAATGTGGTTATTCCATTTAAAATCCACCCTACCCCTGTGGAAGATTTAGCTAAAGTCTTCCACCGAGGGAGTATGAGTTTCAAACAGAATAGACATTTGGGTAACTTCCATTTGAAATACTCACTCCTGTTGTGGAAGATATAGGTAAAGCTATAATACAGGGGGAGTATGGGTTTCAAAATGATTAACAAATATTGGGAAATCCTAAGGCAAAATTTGGCATAAAAAATTGGGAATTAAGAAAAGTGCTTTCAAAATTGGGTATTCCCAGCAGCACAAAAAAACTGACAATGTTGGGGGATTTCCATGTCTTCTATACCATTTTTTGAAGAAACATGACCCTTTTTTCTTGGGAATTCCCACAGCAAAACTGACAATTCTTTTCTCACGCCTCCTATAGGGGTGTAACATTAATTTCTCGAATAGCCAAATACATAAAAACATGCACCCATCTTTAGCATAAAATCTTACCAAGTTCAACATGTACATCTCATATTGTTTGTAAGTAGCTGACGTTGGGTCACCCAACTCATCTGTGTATTGTGCTAGAGCAACGGATCCATTGACACTAAGTAATGTTGTACTTGCACGGAACCGAAGGAATGCTGTGGATATAACAAAAAGACACTATGTTTTACCTAGAGATTGAAATAAAAGTCATGTTCACACAATTAGAAGTAAAGTAGCTGTAAAAGGTGAAGTATAACGACCATGTAGATATTCAATTCATTTAGGTTTGAAGGTTGGGGGTAGATTTGGTAGGGGTGTCGAGTATTGGGTGATCAAGTGGTGGAGAAGTGACCATATGGTCGGAAGACGGGAATGAGGGCATTGGTGGGAGTGGCAGTGGAACAGTCAACATTAATAGGTAAATTTTCACGGGAAAATTTTCTGGACACGTGATCAATGCGTATCAATGTGAGTGTAACCTCGAGCCTGATCTCTGACCCCTGGCGGTGACCTCGCTATTCAAGTCATAGTAATTTTGAATTGGAATAGTATTTTTGACCGCATAATTTTGATAGAAATTTGTGCATTGCAAATTTATTGAATATTATGTTATCTTAATTTTTTCCCAATATCATCAAAAAGTAATTTCAAAAATACCTATCTACGGAAAAAAATATTTATCTACGGAAACTCTTACCATAACATTATTAACTTGCGACAAGTAACTTATTTTGCATCAAATTAGGAATTCTTCCTATTCAAATACATTGTAAGAACACCCGCTGTGCTCGGGGTCACATTCCATAATGCTGATATGTCTGCACCCACGGGTGTCACGGGTCCAGAAAATTTTCCCGTGAAAATTTACCTATTAATTCTGACTGTGGAAGAAGCAGCTGGTGACATAATGGGTGGATAAATCCGATAAAAGGGTCTGCTTTTCCTGTAAAACTGTAAAAATATTGTTGAAAATCAGCCTTTTTAGAAGAAAAAATTCCCCAAAGGTCCGTTTTGTTCTGTAAAAACATTAAAATCGGCCCTCTTTTGAAGGAAAAATTCCCAAAAGGTCCACTTTTCAGCCCCTGCACCCCCGCCCATATTAATCCTGGCTACAGGCCTGGCCATAGACTATTATTCTTCAGGGTTTTTTCTAGGTAACTTACCTTGACATATGCCATTAACCAATAGATGTCCGATATCACATGTACAGTAATACCCTCCTATAGTATTCACACAGCCATCTTCACCAGTATTTGTACAGGGGTTACCCAAGCATTCATCCACATCTATATGAAGAAAAATGAAACAAATTTACTAAGAAATTAATGAATTACACCCATGTTTCTGTGCATGAAGATAAGGTGTCAGAAGTTTAAAGAGCAACTGGATAATAGCAATCCATATACAAGAAGTCCGCATAAGGGAGGTTGGACTGTACAAGGATTTTCTTGCTAAAGGATCTTCTTGCTAAAAGTGTCACATTTCATGGACCAAAATGACATCTTGTAAATAATTATCTACTTTATCATTCTTAAGTACAATCTAATATCTGGACCTCTTTTATATGGATCTCTCCATTTACCTTAATTAATTTTATGCTCTGAAGCATTAAAAAGAACATATCGAAAAACACTCAAATACCACCTTTCAGCAGTTTTCATGTCCCATTTTTAGCACTTTGGTCATTCAATGCAGATTTACACACGATTCATTTCAGTAGCGTATTTAGCCCTTTTTGAACGGGCGCGCGCCCCCCGGTACCAAAAAAAAAAAAAAAAAAAGGAGAGAGAGAGGGAAGGAGGAGGGAGAGAGAGAAAGAGGAGAGATCGAACTAGGGGAACGGGACATTATTTTGCAGGCTTCAAAATAGAAGTCAATGGCCTTATGCGACTATAGATAGCCTTATACTAGCCTATATTTTGTGATAGGGGGCCTTACTTTCAGAGCACGCTGGCAATTTGAGAGCACACTTGTATGCCTATGCCTATGGCATAAATTGTTTGGGCCAAAGAAGAGGAAAGGAGAAAAATTGCACGTATAAGTTGGGCCGTCTTCTCGCAAAATTTAGGCTTTTTCAAACTAAACTTTTACACAATAATAGTGACAAAATGGTCCACCAAATGGCTTCAATTGGGTATATTTTTCCAAAAGTTTTTTTCTCAAACTTTTTTACCACGGATTTTTTTTACGCAATAGGGCTAATAGTGCAAAAATAGTCCACCGAATGGCTTTAATTAGGTCTTCATTTTGCAAAATTTTCTCACTTCTGAGGGGGCACATCCCCCCTCAGACACCCCCTGCATGCGCAACGTTATGGGTACATATTTAAACCAACAATTCATACAATTTGTAAAAGTCAAAACTTGTCCACAAATAAATGGCTTCAATTGGGCCGTCTTTTCGCAAATTTTAGGCTTTTTCAAACTAAAATTTTACACAATAATAGTGACAAAATGGTCGACCAAATGGCTTCAATTGGGCATTTATTTTCCAAAAGTTTCTTTCTCAAACTTATTTACCCCGGAATTTTACATAATAGGCCTAATAGTGCAAAAATAGTCCACCGAATGGCTTCAATTAGGTCTTCATTTTGCAAAAATTTTCACTTCTGAGGGGGCACATCCCCTCACACACCCCCTGCATGCGCAACTTCATGGGTACATAATTATAAAGCAATAATTCATACAATAAAAGTCCAAACTTGTCCACAAATGGCTTCAATTGGGCCGTCTTTTCGTAAATTTTAGGCTTTTGCAAACTCAAATTTTACACAATAATGACAAAATGGTCCACCAAATGGCTTCAATTAGGTCTTCATTTTGTAAAAGTTTCTCACTTCTGAGGGGGGCACATCCACCCTCAGACACCCCCCTGCCTCGCGCAAGCACTCCGGGATGGCCGCTTCGCGGCCACATGATATTTTACAAAGATCTATTTTGCGCCCCCCGGTCTACGAATTCCTGGATACGCGCCTGCATTTATCAAGATGTTTCACTTTTCTGGCCAAAGCTTGGTTCCATTATAACTGGATAAGAGAGGTTGGACTGTAATTTTGATCCTAATGATCTTATTATAAGGAGGAATGATTGATTGATTGACTGACTGATCAGTTGATTGACTGACTGACTGACTGAGAGCGATGAATTTTGATCCTAATGATCTCATTATGAGGATTGATTGATTGATTGACTGACTGACTGATAGCAATGAATCAATCAATTCCTTACGAAAACTTCACAATGTGCAGCAGACATTTACAACCATGCATGACTCATAGATGGCTCGATATGAATATTTAGAAGGTGCAGCGATTATCCAATCAGCGCACAATGCCAGTAATCGATCACGCAGCAAGTACTACTGACAATGCACTACTGATTATGTCACGCATGATTTTCAGTGAATGAGCACAATGGTTTCCGGCATATGATAGATGCCTGAATATGGTAATTTTTGCATACATCTATTGATTTTTATTGGTTGAAATTGCACATGTGATCTGTTACTGATATTCCCTATCATTTGAGACAGTGTGCTGCACAAAACATTCGAGCATAGGAAAGGAATATAACAGGTTCATTAAAAATATTGGTTCCCAGTGTTGCACAGTGGCTGGGTGACCGTGTTATGGCTATGTAATTACCAGTTGCTCGGGCGTAATATAATTTGGAAGATGAGTTAGCAAAATAGTAATATTGCATAGTAATTCCTTATAAATATTAAAAAGATGCCTAGTTTTGAGAAGCTGAAGGGTAGAGGTAAAATCTGAATGTGGTGCTGAAGATATACGATAGAGCTAAGTGTGTTTAAAAATCGGGTGAAGTTTTTTGGGTCCCTATAAGTGCTCTGTGTGTTGCTGTGTGACTGGGCTAAACGTGACTGAGGCAATTAGTGGAAGATGTCCGCGTAGTTTTCGTAATGTGCTACTTACCCACACACTGCTCTCCTTCTTGTTGATATCCTGACTCACATTGATCACAGCTGAATGTATTGTTAACACCACTGAAGACACATATCTCAAAGTTCTTGTCAAAACAGTCATGAGTACCTTCAGCACATGGGTTGATAGCTAAAATTGGATAATAGGGAAAACAATGCGATAATAATATTTATTTGTATTTATTTATTTGCCAGAGGCCCTGCTTGCATTTATCCAGTTGCTTCTAATAAAGGATTTGAACTAGCATCTAATTAGACAGGGAGCTCTCAGCATTGGCTTTGTGTCCCCTAGGATGAACTAGGGGCTAAGCTTCCACCTTTTCCTTTTTTTCCACTGATTGGGAAACAGACAAATGCAAAAACTTACTTGGTAATGTGACATTGATCATCTGTCGCAGCACTCTGCTATCGGGATCCACAAAATCCATGTCCCTCCCAGTCAGTCCATTCATGAATGCATCCAGGATGTCTGCAAGGGTAACGTTTGTACCATACAAGAAATCCACACGGAATTCTACCTCTATCCCCATGGTAACGTTGGTCAGAGCCTCCACAGACACACCAAGATAATCGGCAGATATGGCAGAGTTTTGAAAGATGACGTCAACCTATACAAAGCACAAAAAATTAAGTATCTCAGGTCTGACATATTTTGTAATAAGAAACTTGTAAGTAATGCCAGCCCGGGGGCAAAAGGAAGCAATGAAGCTGCATGATCAATTCAACCACTTTTTCAGTTATGTTTCTTACTTACATCATCTGCTAACTGGTCAGCTATGTTGTAGACTTCTTGTAGACTTGTGAATGTGTCCACCTGCCAGCCTTTGATGTCAACAAACGTCACATACATCATCTGAGATGTTGAGCCTGTATGGATAAGATTCACGATTCATAAGCTTTCAAGACAAGTTCAACTCAATTTCTCTAAGATAATTTCTAGTGCACATACATCACATTTAAATGTAACAAAAATTCTTCTTCTTCATAGGTTTAGAGTAACCTGCATTGGGCTATTCCATAGGGGGGCCAAGATTGACTAAATTTTGACATAGTCATTGGTGTACCACATAAACACAAAACTATGACAAAGAATCCGTTGGGGTGTCATAGTACACCCACTGTAAAGTAAGTTTTCCACTCTTTTTCGTGTGTGACTATGATATATAATATCTTAAAAATTCTTAATAACTTAAAAATTCACATGTGTGTATCATTGGTAAGCTGGTGTAATAGTTAAGATCCCGGGGTTGGCCAATTTTTTTCCCCATTAATTTTTAATCCAAAATTGTTTATTTTTATGTGAAAATGCATAAATTGCACTGGGAAATATATTTTGTGTAAATTTTTTTCTGTAACAGGGCCAATAAAGGCAAAAATGCACCCAATAATAAGAAAATATCATGCTAATCATTTGAATACTTACGTGTACACACTTGATCAATTCTGTAGTACCCAGTCTGACATACGCATGTGTAAGAGCCATAGGTGTTAGCACATTTCTCTAAAGCTTCTGTTGAGCATGGCATTGCATTCAAACACTCATCAATATCTAAGGGGAATAAAAATTAGGGAAACATGTTGTATTAACAGCAGGAAATAAATAAATGATTTATTGGTTATTTGGATCCTATTTTTGCAAACTTTTCCAACTACCCCCCCCCCCCCCAATTGTTCAACAGAGAAGCATTTGCTGTAAAATTTGGGCGAGTGAAGCGAGCTGGAAATTTTTTTTCACAAGTGACCACCCTTTTCCCAGGGTTCTCAGTACAAATGACATGTGGTGCAAACAAGGGTCTCATTTTCGGTCATTTGGTATAGCAATGACCCCTTTTTCTTAGCCAATTTTGCTATATAGATGGGATCACTTTTGAAAATTGTCCTTATTTGTCTGAAAAATAGCCCAATTTTGCCTAAAAATTGTCCAAATTTTGGCAATTTGCATCAAATTTAGCCAAAATTATTTTTGAAATAGCGATTGGTGCAATTTTCTTGAAACTTGATATATGGATGGGTCCACTTACAAATTCTCAGCAGCACATCCCTACCCAGACCAAACTTTGCGTACCCCCCCCCCCAACTTTCACGCACTGTTATACCAGTATTAACCAAACTCTACCACTGGGCACTCTGGAGATTGTTTCCTATCCTGACCCCAGTATGTTTTTAAGCAAGTTATTGAAGTTAATGATTGTTAGTGCTTTCTTAGTGGGGCAGCTGTCAAAGATTTCGATTCATTATCATGAGGTAGCTTGAGGCCTGTCATAAGTTCTAATCCATGCAGCGCCAATGTGTTGCACACTTAAGGTCCGTTCATACTACCACCGCATTTGCCATGCGTATCGATTACTTTTTGCCGCAACTCAACGCAACTCGTCGCATTTCCAAGTCAAAATTTATTTAACTTTATTGCTTTATTGCGATATGGCGCACCGCATCGTAAAGCAACGCAACGCAAATGCGGTGGTAGTATGAACGGACCTTTAGGTAAGGCTCTTCACCCCTATTGCTGCTCCCTACCCAGGTGTACAAATGGGTACCGGTTGTATTCAATGCCAGGAATTAACCAACTCCTTGTGGAGGAGGTGTAGTGATCCCCCACAGCATTATTACATTATTCACAGCTGATTTGTAGTGGTTAACGATGTGCTTGATATGTCCCAGAGCAAATGCAAACTTTTCAATATCAATGACATAACATCTGGATGATAAATAGTAACAGAGAGGTACTATTTTGCAATGTTATTAGTAAAGCCAAAATGTTGACAGATTGGCTGAACATGTAAATTATAGTAGTTGCAAGATGTTATAACTGTTATTCTTACCTGTGCATGTTTTCCCATCGCCCATGAATCCATCACGACAAGCGCATGTAAAAGCGCCCTCTGTGTTGGTGCAGGTGGCTATTTCTTCAGCACCGCAGTCATCTGTCTCATATAAACACTCATCAATATCTGTAATTGGGAGAAAAACAACAATATCTAAAATGACCTTAAAAATTATAGTTTATTCAAGCGTTTTAATTTACTAAGAACATAAAAGGAGTATTTTGTGTTCTTTTAAAACTTTTTGCACTTCATATATATATAACTCTGCAATAAACAGTTAATTGCATTTTTCACTTAAGAAAAACTAAACTGTCATTCCCATTTCTTACCTAAACACATTCCAGTCCTAGCGTTGCCTCCAGCACTGCTGACAAAGCCATCATTACAAGAGCATGTGTAAGAGCCTAATGTGTCAGTGCAGATAGCATGGATATCACAATCATTGTCTCCAGTTGTGCATTCATCAATATCTAAATTATTTAGAGACCATAAAAAAGAGACATAATTTTATGTTGAGACAGACATGCATGTTTTCACCAAGTAAAGATGGTTGGACCATAGTCAGACTTCAGACGATAGGTGTACCGTCATTCCCCAAAATTGTTAATTAGCATTGTTAGCGCCTCAAGTTACTATGGTTGGACTATGGTTAGTACAAACAATCAACTGTGTGACCCGCACAATGTGTCATCCGCATTTCAGCATGAAAACAAGCTCTTATAGTTTGTATACCTTCCTCAAGTCAGTAATTCAGATATTGCTTTTTATTGCATCTCTAATTGTAATGATGAGAAGTATATAAAAGTATACATATTTAGAAAGGAAATGATTCAAGGAATCCAGCTAATAACAGACTCCTGCAAAAATTAACAATCTTTGAGAAAATCTCAAAATTTGATTTCACTTTACTGACTCGAGGAAGGTATAGTACCATTATTCGACTATAGTACACTGCAGTATGACCGTATCTTGTTTAGTCAACTATAGTCGGAGACCATGGTAAAGAAAACAATGGTCAGATGATGCAATTATGTATGTCTAACCAGGGTCAACGATTGGCATTTTGCAAATTTACATGCATAGATACAAATGACAACAAATTTCATCCCTTGTTTTGAAGCACTTAATATTCTGGTTTTCTAAAGAGGTTGTTAAAACAAGTCAATGGCTGAGCACAATTTGCTTTAAATTATGAGCAAGCTAATAATCCTCCTTTCCAGGGCATTAGCCAGGATTTGAAAGTAGGGCGTCAAACCAGTCTGGGATTCTGGAAGAGCGCCACCAATGGCCGGAATGAATACATGCAAACATGAGTTTTCAAGAGATGACGCTATTACCAAGCCCGGAAGAAAAGAAGCTTAAACAAAATGGCGCCCATCGATTTGAAGTTTGTACTTAGAGAAAACGCATCATAAATTGCTTTTTATAGACATTTAGAGGCTCCTAACAGTGGTTTGTAACCTTTTTATAGACATTTAGATGCTCCTGACAGTGGTTTGTAACATTCAACATGATTGTATTTTGTAAAAGGCTTTGCTTTTGGACGGCCTCGCAGACGCCTTTAGCCTTTTGTAGGGCGTCCATTCTCGTGACAGGGTGTACTGTCCAAATGACGGCCAGACACCTCTCTAGCTAAAGCCTTGCCCTTTTCTATTATGTGATTATGATTGGATTTAAATATTTTGAACTGGATCTCATGAAAGACAGAACATGGTAACTTACTTTGACACACTGTCCCATTGCCGCTATATCCATTGAAACACTGACACACATAGCTGCCTTCTGTGTCTGTACACATAGCTCTCTCATCACATATGTCAGGATTTTCTTGACATTCATCAATATTGGTACAATTCTCAAATCCATCACCACGGTAACCTAATAAACATTGGCACATGTACGAGCCAATCGTGTTGCTGCATGTGGCATTTGAAGCGCAACTGTCTGTGAGGTCACACTCATTTACATCTGGTGGAAGAAACCAGAAAATAAAAAAAATGAAAAGTACAGAAATTAAATCAAAGCAAGAAAATGGAACAAAGGGTTTATTGGGCAATTCTATTTGATATCCACACTCCACCTGAGGAAGATCATTTTAGCAAAATTCTTCCACAGAGGGAGTATGGGTTTCAAATAGAACAGGCATTAGGGTAATTTCCAATTGAAACACTCACTCCAGTTGTGGAAGATTTAGGTAAGGCCATTATACAGAGGGAATATATGAGTTTCAAAATAATTAACCCTAGCCAATTTCTTTTGAAAATCATACACCCTCTGTGGAAGACTTCCCTGAAATCTTCCACTGGGGTATGGCAAATTTTAAATGGAATAGCCCCTTTAAACAGTTGAAAAGAACATGGAGCATGGTAAAAATTACAGGCCCAAGGTGATCTCAAAACCACGACTATGCCTTTGAGATCACCGCAGCTACGCCTCAGGGCATAGTCATGGTTTTGAGATCACTGTGGGCCTATAATTTTTACCATGCCCCGAATAAAAAGCAGTCAATATTTGTATAATATTATTTAGCCAAAATTGTTTTATAGAAAGCTTTCAATATTTTACAAGGTGATCTAAAATCTACCACCACGAAATCCAACATGGTACCTTGTCAACACTTACCAGAGCATGAGTTGTAACCATCTCCTGTATATCCATCTGGGCATGAGCAGCTATATGAGCCTTGTGTATTAACACACACAGCACCAGGGTCACACAAACCTTCAACACATTCATCAACATCTGCAGAAAATGAGGAGGTTTATAAAGTTTTATTGAAGTGACAAAAAAAAAAGATTTATAAGTGCGATATGCCAAACCCACAGTGCCTTTACACAATTTGAAGATTTCCACTGATCCAAAAATTATATCATACACTGTCATGATTTAAAAATCTGGGACTTGCAGCTAAAAGCACACACCCTGAACAGGAATTAGGGAATGTGCAATTATTATGAACTGGGGTGGTACAATTTCCAAACTGTGTGCCAAAAATTGCTTGGCCCCCTCTCTGTCTACCAAAAATTACCCTCCCCTTGACATGCCAAAACATCTTTGCCCCACCTTTTTGCAAACTTCAAATTATTGTGTTCCCAATTGCAAACATTAAATTATCTGGATAATCATGTGAGGAAATGTTGCTTCTGTAATGTTTCCTAAACCTTTTTAAAATGTGTTATGTAAAAGATGTCCCATAAAGGTGTGCACAAAAATTGCTTTTCCCCCATCCTTTCCTTGCCAAAAAATATTGCACCCCCCCCCTAATTTTACCATCCCCCAGGCTCATAATTATTGTACAGCCGCTTAATAGTAAATTCTTTACCCATGTAAATATCAAGCAAGCTTTTTCACCAGAGCATATTAGCGCCAATCCAACTTGAAATGTGAGTGGGGACAACCGGCCAAAATGGATAACAAGTGACTGAAAAGAACAAAAAACGTCCCCCTGTCCCCCTCGGAATTGATGCCCATGCACCAGAGCAAACATAACTACTACTGTGGGGTTGGATTTGCATTGTCACAACCAGAGAGATTGATTACAACCTGACAAATTTACTCACCAACACACAAGATTCCATTGCCAGTGAAGCCATCATTGCAGACACATGCATATGATCCTGGTGTATTAGTACAGTTTGCATCAGTATGACATTGTACAGGTGATGTAGTACATGTACCATTAACATCACAGCTGGTTAGACCAACTTGACATTCATTGATATCTGCAAGAAAAAAAGATGTGGTACCAAGGATATCATTGTTCCATAGAGATAACTATATTGGTGTTACACATGTTGGTGCATTTTATTAATGGAACACTCTGGCAATCACAACATTATGCCTTATATGTTAGAAAAATAACTATCAAGCACGAATCACATGGTTTTATTTAAAAGGAACTCATATTGACCTCAATAACAAATAAAAACAGCCGTCTCTCAACACACAGTATTCAAACTTCCCGGGCACCGAAATTGCCTGTGGTAATGACCCCAGACAAACAAGTACCTAGACCTATGACTTTGGTTCGCGTAGTGAAGCCGACACTGCTTAGCAAACGACTTTGACAAGGACGCATACCGGACGCAAGCAAGTAGACATGTTCGCGTCACGGAACATTATTGCATTTGACGCGAGCGATAATGGCGCAACAATCACGCATAAGCGAGCGCGTTTTTCTCCAGGCGTGAACGCTTATTTCTCAGCGTCCGACCACCCGACCAAAATCACCTTGGATACGTGGCTTCACCTCCCGCTGTGGTAAGGGATGGGCAGTAATAGGTCTAGGTGGTATGTCTATGGTAATGACGACCCAGTAATACAATGAAAGCTGCCGACAATGAGCACAAATAACCATGATGTCATTGCCATAGTCAATTTTGGCGTGGGCATTTTAATATTGCATGTTGAGAGCCAGCTGTTTTTATTCATTTTTATGGTAAATATGAGTTTGATTTAAATAAAACCATGTGATTCGTGCTTGATAATTGTCTTCTAACATATTATAAGGCATGTTGTGATTGCCGGAGTATTCCTTTAAATAATAAAATCCTCTTCTTGAAGAAAGTAGCATTTTGATTTTTACCTTAATTTCAACAGGAAAGAATAAAATTATTTATCTATGTGTTCTCACCTGTGCAGTAAGTGCCATTTCCATTATATCCTGCATTACATGAGCAAGTGAAGCCACCGATTGCATTGCTACAGCTAGCATCAGTTGAACAGTCATTCAAATCACCATCTGCACACTCATCAATGTCTAGAAATAAATTTTGAAACGGGAAGTACAAAGTCAGACACAGAGAACCAATTCTTATAATTCTAATTATATATAAATACAAAGGCATCACACCCCTTCTATTTTTTCCACAGGGGGATGTTCTAATAGAATAAAAAATATAGCAATAATTGTCTTGTGCATCTTCCTTTTTAGCCCAATAAACAATTTACATAATGTTTTAGGCCAAAATGGGATACAATTGCCAAATTCTGTGTGTTTTGTGCCCACTAGGCTATCATATAGGAAATTTCTCCTTCATGTTGCCAGTTGGGCTCAAAAAGTCTGAAATTGAACAATTTTCCCACGCTTTGCGCGCCAATGTTGCAGTTGTACCAGAAGAAAATATGCTTGACCCCCTAAATTTGAATGCTTCCATTGCCACTGTTGCACATTAGCAAAACCCATCATTTAAATGCATAACACAGTCAATTTGTCAGCAAAATAGATTTCAATTTTGACATCCTGAAATGAAATTTAAACCTAGCGCTTTTCAAAATTTCTGAATGTCAATACTTTTAACTAAATATTCTATTTGGCAAACTATCACTATGAATAACAGCAAAACATTGTTTCCTGCCAAGCAGATGGTTAACAACAACTTACCAATACATGATCTCTGATCAGTACCAAGCTGGAAGCCATCTTGACATGAACACACATAGTTGGGTTCTGTATTGCTGCATATCCCATTGGTTTGGTCACACATATCCACACTACCACATTCATTGATATCTAAAAGCGACAAAGGACAGAATTACATGTGTTTGGTTACGTATTTGATATTTATTTTCCTTTATGTTAATGATTTCTCGAATTCCTATATCTGATTTTTTTTGGTTCATTGATTTGTTGTAATTAGCTCAAAAATTTAATTTTTGTTTGATACAGAGAATTCTCTGCTTCAGCGATCTACTGATTGTCAACTTCTTCGTCAGTTATCTACTGCTGATAGCAAACTCTATCATCCATCATGTGATAGCACACAACTTTATCCCTCATCTACGGCTAATAATACACTATTACTTCAGCTTCCTACTACTGATAGCACACTAGTTCATCCAACTATCTATTGTTGATAGCACACTACTTCATCAGGTATCTGCTGCTGATAGCACACTACTTCATCAGCTATCTACTGCTGATAGTAAACTACTTCATCAGCCATCTACTACTGATAACACATTACTTCATCAGCTATCTACTGCTGATAGCACACTAATTCATCAACTATCTACTGCTGATAACACACTACTTCATCAACTATCTACTGCTGATAACACACTACTTCATCAACTATCTACTGCTGATAACACACTACTTCATCAGCTATATACTGCTGATAGTACACTACTTCATCAGCTATCTACTGCTGATAGCACACTACTTCATCAGCTATCTACTGCTAAAATCAGACTACTTCATCAATTATCTACTGCTGATAGCACACTACTTCATCAGCTATCTGCTACTGATAGCACACTACTTCATCAGCTATCTACTGCTGATAGCACACTACTTTATCAGCTATCTACTGCTGATAGCACACTACTTTATCAGCTACCTACTGCTGATAGCATACTACTTTATCAGCTATCTACTGCTGATAGCACACTACGGTACTTCATCAGCTATCTTCTGCTGATAGCACACTAGTTCATCTACTTTCTACTGCTAATAGCACACTACTTCATCATCAGCTTTCCGCTGCAGACAGTACACTCATTCTTTAATGGATATCTGCAGCTGATAACACTACTTCATCTGTTGTCATCTGCTTATACTGATATCTACTTCACCATCTATCTACCACTGATAGCCAACTAATCTGTTCTCTTCATCATCAACTCTATGCTGCTGATAGTTCAGTTATATAGTACCTGCCATTTTTAATATTGAGAAGTCAACAGTAAGGCAGTTAATTTTTTTGGCATGCAAAATCCAAATTCAAAAGTTATTACTTTTTACATACCGACACATAAACTGCTATCATTGGCAGATATTTCAAATCCTTTGTCACACATGCAGAATTCTGATCCTGTGGTATTGTCACGGAAACACATACCATTTGTGCACACTAATCCAGTTTGGCAATCAAATTCAGCTGTTGATTGAAAAAGTAAAACATATTAGAATAAATCAATAATTTATGTTCATGATATTGCAAGACCAATATTTTGTTTACCCCATACACACAGCTTGCATATATTTTTGGAAGCACTTCTTCAAAAAACAAATAAAAGAATGGTTGAAATGTTTACTTGTGTAGAAATTTGTTTAAAGTTAAATGTCCGAGACTGCATAATTGTGTTCAAATAGACCTTTTGCCCGATTTTGTTATCGAACACATGTTTTTAAAACTTCCTTCAGAGCACGCTCCTGCCACAATGGGTGCTGATAGAAGTTGCACTATGGCGCACAACCAGGGTCGATGAGAATATTTTCATGAGTCCGACATGATACAAGCAGTTTTTCAGTCGTCACTACAAGCATAACACAAAATATATGCCCAGAGTAGACGACTGAAGGATTTAGTCTAGTGCATAATGATAACGGAAATCCACCCACCCACAACAAAATAATCTGGAGGCATACTATTTTGCCCTCCATGAGTGATATGCAAATATGGCGGAATTAATACTCTTTAAATCTAATCTCTTCGTTTTTTGGGGGGGTTTTAGAGCTTTCAATAATTTTCTTCAGCTTAATACTTACGTAAACATGTAACATTGTCGCTGGTTAGTGTAAATCCAGGTAAACAGCCACATTGATAACCAGGTTTAGTGTTAATACAAGCTTGGACACAGTTGTCTGTATTCAGTGTACACTCATTCACATCTAGGATATAAAATGAAAACCAGGTTTAGTGTTAATACACACTTGATTACAGTTATCTGTATTCAGTGTGCACTTATTCACATCTAGGATATAAATGATAACCAGGTTTAGTGTTAATACACACTTGATCACAGTTGTCTGTATACAGTGTACACTTATTCACATCTAGGATATAAAATGATAACCAGGTTTAGTGTTAATACACACTTGATTACAGTTATCTGTATTCAGTGTGCACTTATTCACATCTAGGATATAAATGATAACCAGGTTTAGTGTTAATACACACTTGATCACAGTTGTCTGTATACAGTGTACACTTATTCACATCTAGGATATAAAATGATAACCAGGTTTAGTGTTAATACATACTGCAGTTACTGTCCGTTTTCCTATACACAATACACAGTGCTCTCACCATTGACGCGTGACCCCTACAAATGATGTACGTTGCAAGAATGGGCACTTGCCTAGTTAACATCACTGTGTGAAAAATAACCAGCCAATATGTTAGGTATTCTCCAAACTTCTAGCAAATATATTTCTCTAACATGACCTAAAATTACAGCTAGGTTAGATGTTCAGAAATAGTCGCACTTTTGTAAAATATGAGTGAGGGCAAGGCATAGCTAGCCAACTCCCCGTGTTAATTGAATGGAGATTTGACCGAAAATATTGGTATCGGACTGCTCACTTCTGAAGGATGCCACAAAAAAACGGTACAAGCTACATCTTAACTATTCTCTGGCAATCATCATGATGAGTGTCTTATATAGTATGTCGAAATTGGGTACTGTAGGTGATTGACAAAGGGTCGCACTTTTCTGATAAATAAGTGACAGTGAACATGAAATATCAGCGCCCATAAACCCAAGTTAGTAGCTAGTTAGTGGAGGCCGTCACGGGACTGATTATTGATTATTGAAGTGCCTTATTAATAGATACGCATACGATTTAGGGCAAGAAAAACAAACCGGGACACTTTTGGAGACATCATCATCATCATCATCATCATCATCATCATCATCATCATCGACATCATCATCATCATCACTTTCTACATTTTTCTAAACAACATAGGGCCTACCGTTTTAATAAGATTTTTTCTTGAAATGCATGTAACTATAATTATTGTTTAGAGCGTGATGAAATAAAACATCACGATTTTCATCACAAAACAAATATAATGCATAAGAAATCGTTTGTTTTAGAGCGTGATGATGAAATAAAACATCACGATTTTCATCCCGAAACAAAGTAATACATAAGAAATCAATTTTTCGTGAGTGATGAAATAAAACATCAAAATTGTCATCACGAAACAAAGTAATACATGAGAAATCGTTTGTTTTAAAGCGTGATGAAATAAAACATCACGATTTTCATCACAAAACAAAGTAATAGACCTACAAAAGAAATACATTTTTCGAGAGTGATTAAATAAAACATCACGATTTTCATCACGGAACAAAGTAATACGTAAGACATCGTTTGTTTGATTGCAATCAACCGCGACAGTTCGTCTCACACACATAACAATGCACTGCGATCAAATAGGTTGATGACAACATTTGATTGAATGGACTGCACTGCGCCATGATTACGTGCACCGGTTCAAATCCTTTGTTTGGAGCCAATCAATAATTTCACGTACAGCCTCTATGCAAATTAGAGTTTACACACGCTGCAGCTGGGGTAATCGATCGAAGCTGGTTGCCGTTAGTGATCGAATGCATGAGCTTATTTGCTTTACTGAATCGATTTACTGGATTAATTTCCTGTTAACTGGGTTTAATGCCACAAAGGTCGAATCGCTTTGCCATGGACCATGACTGCATCATGACAAGCTTGGACACAGTTGTCTGTATTCAGTGTACACTTTGCAGAGGCTTTGCATCTGACCTTGGGATTACATGAGGTTTTTTCTGCCCAGCAACAAATTATTGCTCCCCAGCAACAAATTATTGCTCCCCTTACCTTTGCAGTTCAGTCCGTTTCCAGTGAAACCACTCTGACACTGACAGCTATATGAGCCTGGTGTATTCATACAATCAGCTTTCACATGACATGGAGACATGTCACATTCATTCAGATCTACAAAAAATGAACAAAAATTCACAATATTAGATTATCTATATGATCTCTGATCTAATCATACACTGGGCTATTTCCTTTGAATTCCACACTTCTCCTGTGCAAGATTTAGCTAAAGTATTCCCCCCGGGGGGGCCACTGGTCATTGACAAGGGGGTATCATGCGTGGCCACGAAGTTTCAAATAGCACCCTAAACAAGTATTTACGAGGTCTGAAAATGCACCCCTAAACAAGTATGCCAAGTGCAATTTCATACCCTAAATAAGTATTGACATCATTTTTGCCCCCATTAAAAGCAAGTAAATCAGTCATATTTTGACTCTAAAATCATTCATGATAACTGAGAAAACACAAATTCAAAAGTTCATAACTTTTAATCTTTATTACATACTACATTTGTCTCAAATGACCCTAAACACTGATTTATTGTACAAGGTATACCCTTTTTCTCAAATTTCCTTGTTTTAGATACCCTATTCACGATACTTAAGTACAGCCTGATCATGAAAAAAGAACCTTTTTACTTGAATCTTTGGCCACCCATGATACCCTCTGGTCAATGACCAGTGGCCCCACTGGGAGTATTCCACAGGTGGAGTATGGTAGAGCAGACAGACATTGGTTAACTTCTATTTGAAATACTCACTCCAGATATGGAAGATATCAAGCTATTGGTTTTGAATATGTGGGGGAACACAAAATGTTTTGTCAATTTTTTTGTTTTGTCAATACTCCTATTTCCCCTGGCGTAAATAATGAACATGAATTAAAAAGTAATTAACTTTTTTTGTTGTATGCCACATCAGCTTTTGAAAAAAAAAATTATTACAAGGGAGCTAATCTTACCTTGACATGTTTCATTGACACTTTGATATCCACTAAGACATCTGCAGAAATAGCTGCCTTCAGTGTTGATACACTCTTCAGTAGAACTGCACATGTTCTCGTTGGCATCACACTCGTTGATATCTGTGTATGCATGAAAGAAAAAAATAAACGGATAATGTTATATTCATCATTAGTCTGTATAATAATTGTATCATAATTATACACTGGTTCACCTCCAGTGTTCGAAATATGCCTCAAAAAGTTACAGGCCAGCCGGGCTTGATCTTAAAAAGTTACCAGCCAGCCCGGCCGGCAACTAGATGCCAGTCAGAAAAGTTACCGGCCAGGCCAAAAAGTTACAGGCCAATGGCCGGCTGACCGGCTCTATTTCGAACGCTGTTCACCTCTCAAGTTTGATAGTGACGTAGGTGCATATTTTGCTGGTTGCAGTATCAAATCATGTGCGTAAAGTAGAGTGGCAAGTTTTTCTGTGTCACAGAAAAACGGACAAACCCACTGAATTTAAGAAACACACGGAAAACACAGAAATTCACGGAAAACATGTTTTTCCTTGAGAAAAATATAAATGAAGATAAAATAATGAGAATGTGAGGTCAAAATAATGAAAATGAAGTACGTCTTCCCGTCCGTCTTCAAAGATATCAGGCTTAAAACAGCTAAAAAGATAATGCAAGTAAATTCTTTTTACCCCGATTTTTAGCGGAATTTAGTATTTAAAACCATGCACGGAAAATCACGGAATTCTGTGTTATAAAATCACAGAAAACTTGCCACTCTAGCATAAAGTTAAGTGCGCAGACATGCACATGCACAATGGGGGTTTGTCAGTATGCTTGCAGTGAAGATAACCACAAAGAAAATTGCTGTCACTACTAAATTAGAAGCGAGCCCAACAATAATGTGGAAATTTGACCTTGGTCAATTTTATTATCATCATTGTAAGTAACCACTTTCATTTATTTGTAATTGGCGCATTCTGAATTAAAACAGAGGACTTGAGGGAGGAAGTTAAAAAGGAATATTTGGGTTGTTACTATTCATGGCACCTAATAGTCTTTTGGGTATGATCGGGCCAAGTCAAAAAGTGAATTTATGTGTGATCATGTGACACACTTAGGGGTGCACCATTAGATTTCAAGGGGGGGTATGGGAGTGAAAAAAACTTGGCCCACTAGTGAGAAAAAAAAAAAAAAAACTTTGCCCACTAGTGAGAAGAAAAAAAAAAATTTTGCCTCACTGATAAGTAAAAAAAAAAAATTTCCCCCACCCAAATTTGTATAAAATGTACATTAAAGTTGAAAAAAAAAAAAATACTTTGCGCCAAAGGCGGCTAAAAAAAAAAATTTGGTGCTCTCGGAGGCGAAAAAAAAAAAAATTCTGCCTGACCCAAACTCCCATGCCCCCCTGAGAATCTAATGGTGCGTCCCTTATAAAAAATCAATGAGCAATGATCTATACATGTCTATGCCTAGCCCAGTAAGAGTTTAACATCTTGGAACAATACTACAAAGCAGCTATACTTAATGTTAATGCAGCAATCACTTACCTACACATGTGACTCCATTCCCAGTGTACCCTACTGGACAGCTACATTCATAGCTGCCTTGTGTATTTGTACAGGTGGATCTTGGATGGCAACCAAGGGAGCCAATTTCACACTCATTCATGTCTGTGCAATATGTACCATTGCCTAGCCAACCGATATCACACCGACATTGGTAAAAACCAATTGTATTTGTACAAGTTGCATGCAGGTCACAGGAATCTATGCCTCTTGTACATTCATCAATGTCTGGAAAAAAAATAATACAGAATTTAGTTTTACTTTTGAAGATTCAGGTTTTGTACTGCAAACAATTTGTTTATCATTATTGGAATAATTTGCTCAAGCATGTAAATTACACGATGAAAATGTATTCCAACGATGTTTCTGGTGTTGTTTTTAATTCAAAATGCCACCACAATAATGAAAGGAAAGATGTAATGCAGTGAAGAAAGTGTCAAATAATCTGAACCAAATTGACACTAAAATTTATTAACTAGATCCCAGCAATATTATACCTTACATGCATTGTGACCCACAGCCTTTTATTCAATATATTATGAAGCACTTAGTCTTGCTGCAACTTCATAAAAGCACACCCTTCTGTTGCATTAGGAATCTTAATGCCGTAGTTCAAGTTTTTGCTTTTCAAACAATCAAACATGCTTCCCCAGCAAACACAAAACGTTTTCGACATCATTCGCAAAAGGTTATAAAAGGTTGTCAGAAAACGTTTAAATGTCGGGTTCTATAAAGGGTATATTAGGAGTATAAAACGTTTTCATAACCTTAAAAAACATTTTTTGATAATCTACTGCTCAACAAACAAAAATGTTTTACAGCAAACGTTTAAATGTCGGGTTATATAAAGGGTATAAAACGTTTTAATAACATTCCAAAAACATTCTTGAAAACTTGATACAAAACATTCTAAACAGAATGTTATTTTAGTTGAAAAAAATATTTTGCGAAAAATGTTTGCCCAAAATATTTTCAACAACGTTTTAAACACGTTTTCATGACCTTTATATAACTCGACATTTAAATGTTATTAAAAGGTTTTGAAAAAAACATTTTAATAACATTTCTGTGTTTGCTGGGTTCAAATATTTTAACATAATGTTATTTAAGTATTGACACAATATTTGGCAAAACTGTTTGCAAAAAAAGTTTACAATAACATTTTTTTGAAAACATTCAAAAATATTGTTGTAGTGAGTTTTCATACAAAACGTTTTAAAACGTTATCATGACCTTTATATAACCCGACATTTTAATGTTATTAAAACGTTTTTACCTAAACCAAAAGCCAAAATATAACTTATTTAAAACGTTTTTAAAACGTTTTTGTGTTTAAGGATGCTTGCTGACAATGCTGGCTACAACAGATGAAAATCATGATCTGACCAACTTTCCATTAAGAATAAACTTCTAACAAATGAACAAGTAGAATAAAGAAGCGTACCTTTACACTGCAGTCCTGTTCCTTCAAATCCACTGTTACACATGCACCTGTAGGAGCCAATGGAATTCATGCAGGTGGCATCTGTATCACATGGGTTGTTCACTTCACACTCGTTTATGTCTGGAGATAGGAAGAAAGGAAAATGTAGTCTGTCAATATACTTACTGAAAGCAGTGATATATTCAGTGGCGTAGGCAGAACTTTTTCAGAGGGGGTGAGGGGGGCAAGGAAACTTTCGGAGGAATTTCATGCAAATGGTCACAAATTGGCTAGAAAGTACAAAAAGGGAAAAAAACTTAAATATCAGGGTGGCAAGAATCTTACAGGGAAGGAAGAGGGGCAACTGCCCCCCCCCCTTACCACTCTATGGCTACGCCATGGGGGTATTCAGGATATGGGGAAAGGAACCAGGTAAACAGGAAAGGAAACAGGAAAAAACCAAACATTTTGGTGAGTGATGGGACTGACCTGTCAAGAAAAACATATAAACAATCAACACACTAAATGTGAGTAAATTATATAGAACAAGTAACCAACTTACCAATGCATGATCGTTGAGTGCTATCTGCATACACATACCCATCTAAGCAAGTGCAATTGTAATCGCCGATAGTATTGGTGCATGTTGCAAACTCACCACATATCAATGGGTCACGATCACATTCATCAATATCTGAAATTATACAAACGAAAAGGTAAAAAAATGAATCAAATAGAACAATTGTATGAGAATACACAACTTCAAATAGAAAGCAAGCTGGAGGCATCCAAGAGGCATATTTGCTTACAGGTGATCCAACCTATTATCATTTTAGTTCTGTTCACTTTAAAAAAAGATGGACAGAAAGTTGTAGAAATCCATCACAGTTTGAGCACTTCACTCGAATTAAGCAAGTAAGCAAGAAAGCACATGGAGCGGAAATGACATCCCTTATACCGTAAAATCTCGTCTACAAGCATATATAGTGTTTTTGATGAAGGTAAATAATACGATACATGCGTCAATATGCCAATACAATAGATAGGTCATATAATAATACTTGTTTGTATATGCTTGGATCTGTAATTTATTTGTTCAAACTCCATAATGGCGCCTGGATTAATTTAGCTTTCATCAGAAGTACTCTATATGCTTGTAGACGAGGTTTTACGGTATTAAGTTTATCAAGCCTTGCAATCTCCTTATAGAACCTGTATGTGTGTCACCTTTACTTGTCTTAATATTTGAGTGTAAACTACTACTACACAAACCTGCCTTAAAATGTTGAGATCAAACTAGGATTGTGTGGTATTTTAGTTTTAATAATGATTAACAGCAAAACCTGACTTCCATATTCTCCTCACTCTTGGCTATTTCCATCTCTTACCCAGACAAGCTTTTCCATCTGGATGTAATTCAAATCCATCTTGACAGCTACAGATGTAACTACCCAAAGTGTTGGTGCAGAGTTGGTCACAGAAGGCTCTTTCATCTAATTGATCTCTCCCTTGTTCACATTCATCAAAATCTATCAGGAACAAAGAAAACAAACAACATCATATCATTATGAATTCATTGATTTTCAACCATTCCACTTGATTTTAAATTAGCCATTTTTAGCATACGTTGTGCATATGACGTATCATACCGTAAATATGGCGGACTACTCAAATGCATTTAACAAAAGCATGATCGCACTCTACCGCGACAGTTTGTCTCACACACATAACAAATGCACTACCATCAAATAGGTTGATGACAACATTTGATTGAATGGACTACACTGCGCCATGATTACGGAGAAAGACACCAGTTCAAATCCTTTGTTTGGAGCCAATCAATAATTTCACACACAACCACTATAGACTTAGACACAAAATAATCATTTTTGCATATTTTAAATTTTGCACTAGCTTCAAAGTAGTAGTAGAAATTAATGTAGCGCAGAAATGTATGCCCTACATTTATTTTCGCGCTTTTCACGTTCCAAGCTGCTACCGCGAAAATAACAACGTGGGAATATATTCCTTTTGTGTTCAGGTCAATGTAAGGAAAATTAGAATCCTGAATTCAAAAACAAGGGAAACAGTTCAAAATTGGCAAAAGCGAGAAAAATTAGTCACACAAAAATGTCCACTTTTACAGTATTTACCTTCAAATGTCAATCTATAGGATTATAATGGGCTATTCCAGTTGAAATCCATACGCCCCCTATGGAAGACATGACCTTAACCTTCCACACAGGGAGTGTGAATTTCAAATAGGGTTACCTGAATGAAAGACACCATATGAAATTTACAACCCCTGTGCAGAATATTAAAATGGCATTTCGCGATCCACAGCCTCATCCCCCCACTTTTCTCAAAAAAAGTTGAGATTTTTATATCACTGGAACACTCTGGTTACATAATGTTTATGTACAAAATATTTCTTGCAGATTAATTCGTTTAGCAAAGATATTGCGAAATTTGAATTTCGTTCTGGTGCACCTGAACGAAATTACAACGTATTGTCTATGGGCAGTGTAATACACATAATCATGCATAACTCGCAAACGCAAAATCGGAATCAACTGAAATTTTGGGAATATGCTTTTTTCGTGGATATGTACTGAAAAATGTCATAAAAAGAGGATGCTAGGATCACGAAATACTCCTTTAATAGGGAGTGTACAAATTTCAGCTGGAATAAGACAATCATCAAAGTAGCTCAAAGTATTGATTGAAGGCCACTTACCAAAGCATTTGAATCCATTTCCTATCAGTCCACCAGGACAAGGGCCGCATGTTGCGTTAACTTCAGGTGCTACGTTATCTTTACATGTCACTCCAGGATAACACGGCGCATTATAACAAGAATCATAATCTTGACCACAATCGTCACCGGTGTAAGCTGCTGGGCAGGTGCAGGTCACATACTGTTGTAAAGAGAGAGTTGAAAAAGTAGTGATTATGCTGAGTTTTAAAAACTGTGTAACCAATATTTGAAATGATATGATAATGTGGCTAGGTAGCTACAATGTACCAATGCAGACAGACACATACACACATACTACACACAAATTCTGGACAGTCAGTCTAATAATGGCCAGATAGGACATTCAACTGAAGACCAAACTTGACCCTTATTCACCCAGTCATCTCAAAAACTACAATCCAGATAAAAAAAGGTTGGCACACTTTGCCTGTCTTTTGGTATATCTCTGCCCCCGCTCCCCCAATTCAATGTTGGACCAAGCCATGATATGAACAGATCCGTGACCCGGGGTCCGTGAGACCCTCCAACATTGAAAGATAGGGAGTGGAGAAGGATCAGGAAACAGAGAGAGTCTGTGCTTCACATATATTTTATGCATGTTTCACTTGCCTCTCCAATTTGATAGGGCAAGCATTTCCATCGTTTAGTGCTAGTGTTCCAACTATTTTGTAGGTTCTAATGGCTAATGGCAAAGTGAATGTTGTTTGCTTGCACAGACTTTCATACACATGCTTTAATTACAAAGAATGCCATCTGAAAATATTCTGGCACTTTGCGTAAATGGGTCATTCCATTTCAAATTCACACTACCCCTGTGGAACATTATCTTTCACATCTTTCAAATGGAATGATGCATTATATTTCATACACCCTGTGAAAAAGATTTAACCTGAATCTGCCAATCAGGGAGGGCAAGTTTCAAATGGAGCTGCTAATGTGTTCATTCTATTTAAAATTCATACACCCTCTGTGGAAGATATTTCCAAAATCTTCCAAAGGGGTAGTGTGAACTTGAAAAGAAATAGCCCAAATAATGCGTGCAAGAAAAGCACAAAAACAAAAATGCCCTTTTTAGCATGTGTTTGGATGCAGAACCTTCTTTTGGTAGTAAAATAGTAGACTGCAGGTATATCTTCATGTTAGTGATGAAAAATTGAGTATGAGTGTCTTCATTTTAAAGCAAAATAGTAACACAGCAAATACAAAACATTTTATAGAAAAAGTTTCGTAGAAAAAGTCAGGTTATATAAAGAAAATAAAACGTTTTAATAACATTCAAAAATACATTGTTGAAAACTTGATGCAAAAACATTCCAACATAATGTTCTTTTAGAGTTGACAAAATATTTTGCAAAAATGTTTGCTAAAAAATATTTTACAATAACATTTTGATCATTTTTGCCCATGTTTTTCATGTAAAACATATTTGAAAAAATGTTTTCAAAACCATTGTATTAACATGTTTTGAATAAAACCAAAACGAGTTTATAACTTGTTTATAGCGCTTTAAAAACATTTTTATGTTTGCTGGGAGCACACATGTGTACTTACAGCAAATTTGTCATTAACAATGTCTGAATTCTGCGCCAGTGAATTAAAGTTGCAAACCCCACCATTCTGGCAACCACACAGCCTGACTTCAGGTATGGCAACTGAGTTGGCTCGACCATCACTAGCAACAAAACCAACGTTAGCTTTGTATTTTGATGCAGGCGTCCACGTAAACAAGGCCTCTGTGAAATGAAGGTTTTACAAAATAATGTGAGTCATCCTAAAACAAATACATGTACATGGGAAAATAAAACAAAAACCAAATGAACAAAGGAGATTTGATCCCGGTGGGTTCAGTCTTCACTGACAATGTGTAGGCCTACGCATGATGGTTCCAATTAGGGGTACTTTTCAAGAAATGTCCATGAATTTTAGAGGACAAAATTGTTCGCGATTGTCCAAATTAGGGGTGTTTTGGAGCAAAATTGTCCTTGAAATGAAAAATAGGGTGTATTTCTAGGACTTTCGTCCGGGTTTTACCGCTAAAGTTTTCGTTATTGTGCTCATTTCCCCGTGAAATAGGGGGAAAATTCAAAAGCGTCCTTGAAATGGTAGAAATAGGAGTATTTATTTCGGAAAAATGTCCTTGATTCCTTGTGATAAGGGAGTGAAATAAAAATGCGCCTCAAAATGATGAAAATAGGGGAGGTATTTGGGGGCAAATTTTCCTTGATTCCGCGTAAAATAGGGGGTAAAATTGCTGCAAATATCCTCGATTCCCCGTGAAATAGGGGTCATTTTCAAATCCTGGAACTGTCATACGTCCTACCTTTAAATACAAACTGAACCCACCGGGGATTTGATAATTGACTAACTTTATTTTATTCATTTGGAATAAAATCAAAGAGAAGGTGTATGTGTGGTTATAGGAGTACTGATCTATCTAGTATTTGAGATAGTTTGAACAGTAAGAAGAAGTAATTTGCCTGGCTGAAAGAGGGACTCACAGGCTCCCAGGTTTGAAAGGTGAGCCTGCTCGTTTCTCCTCAGGCTTGCTTTGCTTGGTCCCAATTGTATTGCCAATCTATTGAGTTGGGAGATTTTCCAGATAAGGGTGTTTAAATTTCCTGTTTTCACTGTATCTGAACAGACTTTCTACATGCAAAGCAAATACATCCTTTTTCTCCTCATTTTTTAAAGAGGGGTCCAGAAATGGAGGGGCTCGGGGGGGGGGCTCTTTGTCAAATGGTATTATGACACAGCCTAAACAGATTATATATGTGTACATCCATATCAAAAGCGATGCACTTATGGCTTACATGTGTCTCATTTCACATAATAGCTAGAATAGATACCAGACTCATCTCTGAAGTGGAAGAACCTTCAAATCATCCCCAAGTCACATGGTTTAAGGAATGTTCTTTGTATTCCTAAACCATGTGACTTGGGATGATTAGAAGTGACCTCCACTTCGGAGATGAGTCTGGTATTTATTCTGTGCTGTTATGTGAAATGGGACACATGTAGCAGCCGACAAATGCATCGTTTTGATAGGATGTACACATATTGTAATAAATTTGATGGTAGAGTTCAGGAAAAGAAATATTACATCTTTGGCATTTAAAATTATAATACCTAGAGCATGTTAACATAACTTTGCACTTTTTAGAAAGCAGTTTTAGGCTGCATTCTCTGCTTATTCTTAGCTTTTAAAATGTTCCTGACTTTCATGAAACTATATTTTGCTCATTGTTTTATTATCTTACCATTATTGCTGACTTTGGTGATGGTAGCATTGGGCAAGTTACTGTACAGAGAATAGTTGATGGAATCACCGTCTGTGTCTATGGCATTGATCACAACCTCTACCTCGCTACCGACAGTCACATTTATTGCTGGTACCACATTGGTGATGTTAGGTGCAAAGTTGGCTGTGGAAGAGATTGAAGATGGTAATTTTATTTTGTTCATGAAATTAAGAAATAAATATGGTGAGGAGAGGTAAAACTAATTAAACATACATCACTAAATAGATGTTTGTTGGTAGACATTATAAAAAATTTCTTTTGAACAAACCCAAAACTTTTACTCACTTTTGAGGGTTTCGCCTATCCTTGTCAATAGGCATCGTCAGAATGATGATTGTTGATCCTCTCTTCCAGTAATATTATTGAACAATCTATAAACATTTTTCAAGGTTATATTACTAATTGAAATACTGCCAGAATATAACAAATCTTAATTTTCCCAGGATAAATGCAGAAACCTTACATTTTTCAACTGAAACCTTACATTTTGTACTCTTTAATTTTATCCGACACTTTCAGTTTGAATTATAATAAAGTTGGGATAAGCTTATGGTTTGAAAGCTGAGAAAATTATTTTGGCTTTTTTATTGCTCACCCAGGGCTTGTCACATATTTTCTTTGAACTTCATTTTTGCTCCAAACAACAGATCTTCTTTTGCCAGAGGATCATGGATATATTTGATATGTTGTATATTTTCACATAGAAACTAAGGACAAGAGTTACCAGTGTGCAGGTTGAGGCTACGGAAAAGGGAAAAGGGAGTTTTTAGCGATTAGGTTAGCTCAATGGACTATTCCATTTAAAATCCCCACTACCCCTGTGGAAGATTTAGCTTAAGTCTTCCACAGAGGGAGTATGAGTTTCAAATAGAATAGACATTTGGGTAACTTCCATTTAAAATACTCACTCCAGTTGTGGAAGATATAGGCAAAGTCAATACAAGGGGAGTATGGGTTTCAAAATGATTAACCCTGACCAATTACATTTGAAAAACATACTCCCCCTGTGGAAGATATTTCCAAAATCTTCCACAGGGGCAGTGTGGATTTCAACTGGAATAGCCCAATCATTAAGGTACAGGTACAACATCCTTTTTGGTCCTATAGCGCTATCGGTGCCTGAAGAGGTACCGATGGCACTTTTTATTGTACCCTGAACATTTGTACAGTGCATTCCTTTTTTTATTAGACGAAAAACAATAACACTATGCAACTGTTAATTATTATGCTTGCTACAATTTATTACATCTCCAGGGAGTGCTGTTAAGAGTCATCGGTACCTAGCCGGGCACCGATAGTTCTAAAGGACGAAATTGGATGTGGTGCCTAAGGCATTAGATTCAGGTGCATTGGTGTTTGACAATGCAAGTTTTGAGCCTCGGTGCAGTCTCTGTTTGTTCTCATGAATAATTGAACTTACTTGAAATTCCCCTGGGCAAGGAACTACCTGCTTATTGTCCTGGTTATCCGCACAAGAACTCAGGGAGCTGATCCTGGCTGTGATGGTTTATTGTGGTATGTATAGGGTGTGCACTTCCTTGCAGCAAATCCATGATTGTTGCAAAATGGTTTATATGGTGTGTCTTTGCCCACACTGGTCAATACATTCCCATAAAGTGTGCTGAGGCTTGTGGTTTATGCATGTGAGTAGCACACTATAAATCACTGCACTTGACTTTAAAGTCATAATGTACGATCTTATAATATGAATTTGGTTAATTTTTTCAAACCTGATTTTTTGGCATATTTGTAATGTTTACACATGTCACAACTTGCACCTAAATGGAATCAGCCAAATTTGTTGTGTTTGTAGGTAAACAGAGCAAAGTTGACATAAAGTCATAATTCAAGAAATTATGACTTTATGTCCGCCCATAGAACTGTGTGTTAAACGGCCAAAATAACAAGCAGTGTTTCTTTCACGTTACCTCGTTATTTCAGCTCAAAATGGACAGAAACCATTCCCGATCATTATTACTAGTATTATTTCAGCATTTTGAGTATAATAATGACAAATTTAAAATTTGAAGGAAATCGTACATTAAGCCTTTAAGTCACTGCACTTGTTTCCTAACTTATATGAAACTAGATTTCGCGGTTCTCGGGTTGGGTGGTTCTTGTGACTATCTCTAATTACCCAACACCCGTTACCCATATAGGCCTACTTGCCCTGACCTTTTAAACTACTAATAGGCCTCTGCATGTGTGCCGTTTTGGAATCCGATGAGATGCACCTGCACTGTAATGCTTTCCAATGCTCGTGACTTTGCGCCCGCCGGTATACTCTGGCGCAACACGCAATATCACGCGACGTGATACGACTCAAGTGAGCATGCGTTAGCCAGCCACGCCGCACGTGATAGCGCCAGCGGACACAGGGATGGACGGACGGACACGCCATGATTAGTATTATGAAAGTTAACTTACACAATGCTTCTGCATCGTCCTGAAGACTCGTACCAGTGACCTTGGTATTTGCGCCAATCATAAGATTCTGTGTTGCCAGGGCATCGTACAGACACTCCTGATCTCCTGCACATAGGGTGGTTGCATCTTGGAAGAAGGTGGTATTGTCAAAGGTCAGCAGCAATTCATCCAGGAAGATTGGTCGGAATGTGAGGTCATTGAAGTCAGACCAGGATTGGGTTGGTGGATAGGTGAAGAGGGACTCTTCTGATGTGATTCTCCCTGAAGATGTAAGCAAGGTTTAAAATCAAGAGTTACTATAATTGTAAGTGTTGGAATTAAAATGACATGGTAGGTATGACTTAAATATAAATATCTACTTTGTGATAAATTGGTTGATCATATTCAATACGATTAGTTGATAAATATGTAAATATCTACTCATGATACATTTGCTTGTTCTCAAGTTAAAACTTGAAGTTGTTTTCATGCACAATGTTTCTTAAATAATTTAAGGAACTTTGGGTATGGTTAAGCATTGCATGTTCATTACACAAAGTGAACAATTTTCAGAATTCAGCTGCATATTTTCTTCTATATATAACACAACAATTTTCAAAGTAAAGACATACATGATTCTCCAAATGTAAATATCTCTTGATCTGTGAGATTGACACCTCCTGTGATAGCCAGTAGGGTGGAGTTACGAAGCAAGAAATCATCCGTGTAGTCATCATTCCATACACCTGTGCAATGATGATCAAGGAAACAAATGCAATTATGTGACATCATTAATATGATATTAAAAGGTGAGGCAACTTGTATATAATATAGTTGTGATTAGTCATTGATAACAAATCTTTTTCTTGACCAGGATTTGAACCCAGGTCCTTTAGAACTCTAGACACACACTCATGACTTGAGGTACTATGAGGAAGCTTTCTGTATCACAGCACAATTTATCAGATGAACATTTTTAAAATTTAGTTATGTCCTTACTAACTTGCTAAGTACCTTTACTTTCTGATTTTGAAATCTCTAAGTCTATATTTTTTGATCAACACTTTAATCATTTTCCTCACCTAAAAGTCCTTTAGTATGGTCACCAAGATACTTGGTATGTGCTTCAAAAACAATATCCAACATCTGCTCACTGATGGAGACAGACACTGAGATGCCACCGTCCCAGTAAGCTACCAGTCTGTCTTGTCCTGATATAGGGGACGTGAAGTTGTTCCGGATTAACTCCATGTAAAAATGTGGGTCTGCTGGATTGAAATATGGCCCTGGAAAGACAAAATAATAGTTGCAATTAGTAATATAAATTGATAATAATAATAATAGAAAGCAGATGTAAATATATTTACATTCATGTCACAAATATCAAATTATGCCAAAAATTTAATGCTCTGCGTGCTAGCCATGCGCTTCAACAGAAAAAGTTGAAGTTTTGAAATATTTTCTCAAAATATCAAGAGCTATCTTAAGAACTACTGAACCAATACTAGGCTGGTTTGTACTCATTTTAATGCTTTTTTCATGCTGATTCCAAATATGGTCATGAAAATTTACATTTCTGAAATTTTTGAATTTTCAAAAAAATTTTGAAACATGTCGTCTGCAGTCGACACCCGCGTGAAGAGAGTTAAAGAATCATAACCATTTGATGAATGTCGGTACATTGTTTCTCTGGTCTAATTGAAATGAGTAATATAGTATCTGTAAGTGACAGGAGTAGTTTATTTTTGTTTTAATGAAGCTGATGATGTCTTCTTATTCCTTTAGTTCAACATCTAAGTGTCTTAAAAATTGGGACAAAATGTGCGAAATAATTGATTTATTTACCATGTCAACTTAAGAAGCAATATTAAGGGTGGGCTAAAATATTCTAGCTCTTCTCTCTTTGGCCTCTCACAAAGAAAACAGTCAAACTTGCATGTTTTTGGCCCATTTTCCCTCAAAATCCAAAATATTGAAATTTAACTTTTATTGCCAGTTAGAACTAACTTAAGATAATATTTTTGTTTATTTCTAAAAAATTAATATATCAGTTTATGTAAAACAAAATCATGTATAGTAATTGTAGTCACACAATTCTAAGACTTGGCACAAGTCTAAGCATTCAAAATCTTGAGTACAGATGGCTCGCTGTTTATAGCTCAGAATTTAAATATCTTATTTCACCCAGATCATTTTTGATAAATGGATATGAAAAAGATTAAAAAATGTGTTTTCCAAAAGAATGCATTACTTGAAACAGGTCTTGGGTCTTGCTTGTCACAGCATACAAAACATGCCCTAAAAACATGTGTTTTGGCCCTTATTTTACTAAATTTGGCCAAATATCAAAATTTTACTTTCATTGATAGTTAGTTCTAACTATAGAATTACGATTGAGATGTTTCATTTGGCAAAACATGATATTTTTTTTCAATCCCAAAAACATGTGTGCTGTATTTTTCTTGAATCGTTAGAAATATCTTACCACTAGCAAGCGAAGTTTTGTTAACAATGGTAGTCACATTAAGCAACACCTCAAAGTCAGTTCCCTCTGCATTCATTGTCATCTGTATCTTAGTAGAGCCGGCCTGCTGAGCTGCACATGCAACAAATACTGTGCCATTCCCTAAATCACTACTGCTTGCCACAGGGCGGGCAGTACGAGCTTGGAGTACAAAGAAGCCGTCGTCGATGTCGGTGAGGATGTATTCGCCTAGGCCATTGAATGTGTAGGAATAGCCATCTAGTGTTCTCATATGAGGATCACCAAACATCCAGCCTGATAAAGAGTAAAAAAGATGAAGAAGCATGGTATTTACACTAAGGCCCCCCCCCCAAAAAAAAGGTTTGTCTCAAAGCTTGCACGCACGTTTGTAAAATCGCACGATTTGACAAAAAATATTTTTTATTTCAAAAAAAAAATTTTTTAGTTTTTTCCAGAAAAATCGGCGAAAATCAGACTTTTTTCTCAAAATACCATGAAAAAAGTCGGGAATAAAAAAAAATCGCATTTCGCATTTGTTTTAAAATTTCTCGTGAGCTTTGAGACCCTGTTTGAGACAAACCTTTTTTTTTTTTGGCCTAATACTAAAGTTATCAATTAATCAATCAATTATCTTTTTGTAAGTAAAACACTAAGAACATTTGAACCTGGTCTATTCTATAATATAGGCCTATAGAGTCTGCATTTCAAGTCAAGTTGATTCAATTTTTAAAAATCACTTAAAACATGTTTAAAACTTAAATAAATATCATACATAATAATGTGAGTGTCTCAGTACATACCTGTTCTTGGAGGCAAATATCCCTCACATGTACCAGCAGGTCTTTTCTCTGTGTACAAATCACAAAAGGATGGATCCTGGGATTCTTGACAACAAGCATATCTTGGGAAAAGATCATCCTCTGTAGAATAGAAAAAAAATGTATTGGTATCAGTCTTACACCAAAGACAACAATCTTATCCAACTTGATAAGCAGAGTTGACATAACTGCAGAATATCCTCAGCAACCTGTATTTTAAGGTTAGGGTGTGGGTTTAGAGCTAACATTAGGATTTAATGTTTAATGCTCTGCGTGCTAGCCATAGGCTTCAACATAAAAAGTCCTAAGTTTTGAGATATTTTCTCAAAATATCAAGAGCTATCTAAAGAACCACTGAACCAATACTAGGCTTGTTTGTACTCATTTTAATGCATTTTGCATGCTGATTCCAAATATGGTAATGAAATATTACAATTCTGAATTTTTTTTTTAATTTGTCGTCTGCAGTCGACACCCGCGTAGAGAGAGTTAAGGTTA
Source organism: Amphiura filiformis (assembly GCF_039555335.1). Lineage (NCBI taxonomy): Eukaryota > Metazoa > Echinodermata > Ophiuroidea > Amphilepidida > Amphiuridae > Amphiura > Amphiura filiformis. Next base: position 21,802,747 of record NC_092647.1, read on the forward strand.
GGGCTTAGGGTATGGTGAATAGCTTTTATAGTCTACATTACTACCATAAGTTTTACTAAATACTATGAAATCAAGCCATGAAGTATGAGTCAATGTGTCAAGAACATAACCCCGCTTCAGTCCATGCGCATATTTTGGGGGGTCAAAGCAGGGGGCGGCCAAAATGAAGGGGCGGCGGAAGAAGAAGGGGCGGCGGAAGAAGAATGGGCGGCAAAAAGAATTAGTAAAGAAAAAAGGGCGGATAAGTATAAAAAATTGTACTATACCGTACATCAAAATGTGTTGCTTTTTTTTTTGCTCTTCACTTTTCAAACGACCGAAGGGTCAACCTTTTCGGGCTGTTGAGGAGGAAGGGGCGGCAAAATTGAATAACCTTCAGCCTCCCAGGGTAGGAGCGGCCACGGTACGCCACTGCACTCCATTCAGTTAGGTTTATAAATGGGCACAAACTTTATGAAAGGCAGTCAGTTTTCCATCAAGAACCTGACAAAGAAATTTGGTCAAATCACATGTATTTTAAAAGAGCAGATGCTCTGTTTTGTGAGCACACATACAATGGGTGAACACAATTTATTATTTTTGAGTTGCCAAAGAAGTTAATTTTTTTATCCTTGAACAGGATTTGAACCTGGGACCTAATATCTATTTATTCTTTTTCAGTTTATCTTAAAAATAGATACTGAGTAAATATGTAAATAAAATAAAAAATAAAGGATATGAAACAGAAGAGCAATAAATAAACAAAATCTTACCAAGGAAATTAGCAAATAGTGCCTCATCATAGAAGGCACCAGTCGTAAAATGATGACGCTGAACAAAACTACTTGTCCATGTTCCTTCATAGCCAGCAATCAATGAGTGGTCATCACGGTAACAGCATCTCATGCTGCCTCCAAATTGGTTGGGAATGATGGTCTGCAGGCAAAACCCTTCACCTGTGAAAGGAAATTGCACACAAACAAAATGTTGGAATTGAGTTAGACTGAAATAGACTCAATAAAAGTACAAACACAATAATACATAATGAATCTGAAGTAACAAAATCAGTGATACATTAAAGTTCCTCTTCAAATTGAAAAATAAGGGTCTTTGGGTGACAGATCAAATGGAAAAACAGGGGGTCTTTGGGTGACAGCGCATGTGTTCATATAAATATGGGTTCTTTGGGTGACAGCGACGCTGAAAAGGGGGGGTCTTAACAGCCCTACCTACACGTCACCTCCAAAGTGGGATTTGGGAGTGCCCCCACCCTGGTAGAAACCTCACAAATCATGCTAGAGATAATGGTAACACGAGGGGCATACCAGGGAAACCCAGCCATGGGGGGGGGGATAAATTTCCAAATTGTCCTGCTGATCCGGTACTAAAATGCAAAATGTTCAATATTGTAACACTAAAATGAGTCAAAATTTGAATAATTGTGACCTAAAATCAGGCCAAATGACTATGCACATTACAACCTTTGGTCAATTTTGTCCCAGTATTTTGAGCCAGGAGGGGTGGGGTAACTTTCCCCCTGCTCCCCTCCCCCTGGTTGGTACACCTCTGGGTAACACATCAAATTTAAATTATATCAGTTCTTACCATTTAACTATAGGCCTAATAATTAGCAATATCATACCTTCCAATTCACTAATGGCATCAAGCAATGCAGGATCTAGCCTTCTCATATTCACATTACTATTAGAATTCCTCACAGATGACACCCTTGCATTCTGATCTCTTGAACTCTCTCCAGTTCCATACTCATTGTCTGTCCTTCCTTGATCAAATCCACATGGGCACACCCCTAGAGTCCTGCTCCAGGAAACATGATCTGGTTGTTGTTGATACCAATCAAGGCAGATACCCTTAAAGTTCAATGTTGCTAGTGTATTGTTCTCCAATCTGAAGACCCATCGACCTTGAAGACCAGTGTTACCAATGACTAAGTCAGGACGGTATCGAGAATCTTCGTGGTGAATGGACTTTCAAGATGGGCATTGGTGAAATTTCCATTTGCACCATTGTATCCAATGATGACATCTTTTTGTAATAGAAGATTGGCATCCCACAGCATTTCTTGTTCACGATAGTTGAAGATTGTGAAGCTGAATCTGCCATCAGTTAACAGGGCTGCTTGGAATGTGTTAGGCTGGGAATTCAGGTGAAAAAATGAGACCAATATGAAACTTAAAATATCAGTCATTATTAAGCAACATGCTGACTATACAATTTTAAATTTCATTAGTGACATGATCTGGTCCATGGGGGCCAAAGGAGACATTTTTGAAAATTGAGTTACTGTAATTATTACATTATACATACAATAGGCTATCATTTACTGAAAATATCAAAGGTCTAGCATACTTGGTTATTAAGTTATGAAGTTTTTTGATATCTATTTTATTATGTATTTTATTGTTTTTTTACTCCATATTTTTAGCTTTATCTCAGTTTCAAATTTGCCGCCTTTGGCTCCCATGGACTAGATCGTATCTAGGTTCTTGAGCATTTGAATGGTTATTGTAATTTGGGGGGAGAATTTCCCAAATTTGAATAGGTGTCGTTTTGCCTTTAATTTCATTGGGTCTTGCCCATGTTGTATATATTGTTTGTGTTGCGCCTAACATACTATATATGCGCAGTGGTTTTGCACATCAGTAGTTTGTGAATGACTCAATGGATTCACCAATTTTGTGCATAAGAAGGACTTGTTGAACTTAATGACCCTGTCGTGTCTCTATCGCTTGATAAAGCAAAGGAGATTTTTTTGTGTGTGGAACAACTCATCAGCATCACTTAAAATCATCTCCCGTGTTATATCCTGCGATAGAGACTGGGTCTTAAAATAATACTTTTATTCTCTAAATCTACCTTTTGTCCAGTAAATTCTGCTTTAAATGCTGGCACATCACTCCATGTAACCAGTAACATCCATGTAGCATTGAATGATACGCCTAGCGACTGTAGACTTGTGTCTGCTGCCCTTACTCTGGCTGATGCGTCGGCAAGGACTGACATCTGTCGTGCATCTGCAGTGTCTGCATTGTACACCTGCAAAGAATGACAAAGAAAAAAATATCAACTTTTGGCTATATGGGGGTCAAAAATATTTTTTAAATTCTGATTTTGATAAAATAAGTGTCAAAATGTTCATTTACTTGCTCTGCATTTCCATTGTCAAAGATAAAAGGCTAGAATTCAAAACAAATCATCAAACAAATCATCAACCCGTACTTTAGCTCAATCAATAAGGCGTTAGATTATGGTGCAAGAGGTTGCGAATTTGAACCCCGGCGGTAGTTAGTACGCTCTCGTGGAAAATATTGAAATTCCCCTGGATAAGGAACATACTGCTGATTGTCTCATTGTAACCTGTAAGAAACTCAGGGCGCTGCTCCTGGCTGATTTATGGAAAGATGTGGTCCGTAGTGGTCAACAACAACTTGTAAAGTGTGCTGAGGCTTGTGGATTAACGTTGTGCCTGTGCGTAGCGCACTATAAATCACTGTGCTTTTTTTATAATCATTTGCTGGCTCCCAATCTGAATTGTTAATCCCTTGGACACTACTGGTCATCTAACAGCATTTCTGATTGGTTGATAACTTCAAATGCTCATTTCAATTGCCAATTATGACTAGGCTTTAAACTATTTATGGTCAAACTTGCATTTGCAGATGATCTTAAACACCCACCTTGATTGATTCAAAATTGGACACAATAGTCATTTTGGCCAATCAGCAGGTAGTTCTCATGGGGTTAAAATGAAATGATACCAACCTGATAGCATGCATCACCAATATCGGAATTAAGGTCAACATCAGCCCAAAATGGCGCAACTATCCTATCTGGTGATGTAGCAGAGAAACCACCTTCATACGGATGTGGAAACCCATATTTCTCTTCATTCTCACGTGAAAATACAAATACACCATTCTCTGTAAACTGGATCAAATTGAATGAGAGAAAATGACAGAAAAAAATGATCAATTTATTGAATTATACAAAGTACTCGAACATTACTGTCAAAAGTATTGTTTGTTTTGTTAATGCTGAAGGCTTCAGGTTTGCTTTTTTAATGCTGAAGACTTAGTGAGAGTTTTAATAAACAAAAGCTATAAGTTAATTTAGGTAAAACAAACAAAAAGTCTGCAGACTGCGCATCCCTGCGCATATTTCAATTGAGGAGCAATTTCATTTTTTTTTAATTTGAAAAATCCAGAAATATATATTTGAGCAAAAAATGAATGACAACATTTTTCAAAATATTTATTACCACGGCTGTTCTTGAGATACTTCTTGATATTTTGAGAAAATATTTAAAAACTTGGAACTTTTAGGTTGAAACCTATGGTCATCAGCACGCAGGGCATTAACTACTATTCTTAAACACTTGAGAACGTTCAGCGTGTGAGCATCAACACAATACACATACTCGCTATTTGAACCAATCGGAGGGGCATAGCAACAACAGGACTAATCGATTTTAAGCCCTAGGTAATTCCTTGTAAAATGTAGGATTTACTTTGAGAATAAGGTATTGCTTTTAGTCGCTGTTGTGCATCTATCGTCTCACTGACTTGAACTGAAAATGGAACATTCAGGATTAGCATGTTGCAAAATGCTCCTCACAATTTTGGAATTGCTACTCAAATCTGAAAGTGAGTAGCATTTTTTGCTACACATAAAAATATACGAAAATCGATCACTGCTCATATAACACATCATCATCATCATTTTTGGCGTAAAACAACTTGGCTTTGCCTCATTATTTTACTTAAAATAATGATGTTATATGAGACGATAGATGCACTCCAGTGGCTCAAAACAATACCTTTATTCTCTTAGCATGCTTAGTACTACACAAAAAGCAAACTCGATAATTCTTTGAAATAGAATTAGAATACTTACATAGATGCTATAGAAAAATTCGCCCCAAAATGGAAATCCAATTGGTGGAGAAAAGTTCTCTGAAACAAGCTCGCTAAATTCTGTATCACTTATGTCATGTACTTGGCGTAAACATTGATCACCGACACTGGGTCCCGAATCAAAGAAGAAGTTTTCTGAATTGGAATGAATTAAACCGGGGAATTAAAAAACATAGTTCTGTTAAGCTGTATATAGACAAGTTTGGTCAAAACGTTAATGAAATCATTAATGGATTTATATTCTAATCTTAACAGCCAGTCAACAAACCCTCACCAAGCGATCAGGCTTTCAGTTTTACTTACTTGTTTGTGCCATGTACTAAGCAGGGGGGAATCTGGTGAATCTGTTGTCAATTTTCAAGAACTAGATATAAATATCTCGAGAAAAGATGTTTGTTTACCAACTTTGAGAAATAATCACCAAAAATTGTTGAAAAGCACTCAAATTTGTAATTTTTTAAAAAGCATGATTTTCACCCAGATTTCAACCAGTCATAATTCCAGGGTTAATATAAACCTGAATTAAATTGTTATTAATAGCAGAAAATATCCCCATTTTATCTTTGATCTTACTTTGCAGGAAAACAGACCAATCTAATGCTCTGACTACACAGTCAAGATTAATAGGAAAATTTTCACAGGAAAATTTTCTGGACACATGACACCCATGGGCCCAGACATTAGCATTATGGAATGAGACCCCGAGCACAGCGGTGGTCCTCCAATGTATTTGAATAGGATTAGGAAGAATGTCTCCTTGGATGCAAAATAAGTTACTTGTCGGAAGTTAATAATGTTATAACAAGACTTTCCGTAGATAAATATTTTTTTCCGTCGGTAAATATTTTTGAAATTACGCTTTTGATGATATTGTGAAGAAATTAAGATTGCTTAATTTTGCAATGCACGAATTTCTATCGAAACTGCGGCCAAAAATACTATTCCAATTCAAAATAACTAAGACTTGAATAGGGAGGTCACCGCTGATCAGGTTACTGGACTAGATTAAAGATATTACTGCTGAGAATTCTTGTCAATGTAAGGAAAATTACCAACAATTCACAAGTGTTACTTACCCAAACATATGAAACCATCGCCTCTGAAGCCTTCATTACAGCTACAGTTGTATGTACCATTCAGATTAATACATGTAGCATCTGCTACACACAAGTTTAATGATGAGTTATTACACTCATTCACATCTGAAACAATAAAATGATTAGGACAATATTACTGTATTTCAAAGTGACATCACAAATAATTAGTAAAATCAGTTTTTCCAGCAAACATCCACAAGTCCACATTGATTAATTAAAATAAAGTTTACCTGTACTGTATGCAGTGGCGGCGCCAGGATTTTAAAATGCTTGAAATTCACAAAGAAATACAAGCTAAAACCTTTCGGTTCGATAATGAACCCCACAAAACTAACCGAGTATATGGAAAATGCCATAGGCCTACCCATACGGCCAAGCGGTTTTGCCAGCTCTATCTATATAGGTATCCTAGGTGAATTCAAATTTGCCATCAAACTGCATCATTTTATATATCAAATTAAAGCTCTTGAGTAAACAAAGCCAAAACGGAAAACCTTTTTTTCATAGCACTTTCCGTAGCAAAGTTACATCTTGTCAAAGCCTGACTTTCATCAAAAAGATTCATCTAGCAAAATTCCCCATGACGGCAGTGCGGAGGTGTTTCTAGATCTTAGTCTCATGGCGATAGCAGCTTTTTTAATGGAACTGCTATCAAAATCCCTCTGAAATTCCATGTGCGGGTGACTTATCACCATAAAAATTATATATTTGGGTCAAGTGAAGTATAGAAAACATATTTATGTAGGTTTCTTTCTTCGGGCACAAGTTTTAAATTTCTATGTAAAAATGCATTGACATTGTCGGCGAATTTGGCTGACCAGCAAATGTGTTAACTAAGGTTTGCCTGGGTTACCTACTATCTATGCCACTCGCCGCCTGACAACTAGCATGACTTTATATAAGTTTATTTTCAATTTTGAGACAACTCACCATTTTGGCACAGATCTCCAGTCCAACCTTCACTGCAGATGCACGTAAATGCATTGATTTCGTCCACACACTGACCGCCATTCAGACAGGGGCTACTCAGACATTCGTCGATTTCTAAAACGGTGTAAAAACAAGATAATTATGAATATTCAAAATTATTAAAACTTTCTTCCATTCACAGTCTTCGCTGAAATATGATCAGAAAGCCCGTCTCCACACACAGCTCGTCGTCAATTAGGGCCCTCGCAGGCATGGCAGGAAATTAATATTAATTGCTTTAACAAAGAAGACAGCAGCATTGACAAAGTTAAAGCCCCATTCAAATACAAATGCAGGCCTAGTTAATTTCTCTACTTAAGTAGAGAAATTACACATTTTATGTAAAAATGTCTTCTATTGTCTTTAACGGGTTATGCCATTTTAAATCGACTTTCGAAAAGTTTTTTGATACATTCATTGATTTCTCAAAAAGTAAAAATGGCAGTTTAACAAAAAACGGTTCAAATGAAAGCCATTATTGGGGGCTAATTGTTGTATCACTATGATAGGCCTGACACCAATATAAACACTTGTTTTGGTGACCCAAGTTCATGGTCATTTCTGCTCACGCACTTTTTACAGATGGCCTGGAATTTCATATTTCGGTTTCAGCGATTGCCCGAAAAAGGTGGTATGTTTTTGAAAAGCGTTTCCGCTTGGAATGTAGATAGTTATTGTTGCTATTACTCTTCGCGATTTTAATTTATGCCCTCTTTAGCCGACAATTTTCAATGCATTTTACACAATAGATACGTCGCTTGCATAAATACCGCTATTTTTAACAGTATCGTTTTTGTTAACCAACATAACATCAAAAAGAGTTCTCAAGACTTTGATGAGACCATAGATACCAAATCGGACTACATGTGATGAACAGATTTTACACTAGAATCAAAAGAACCAGCGTAGGCCCTCTCAAAATGTCCTTTTTAAAAATATCGCGTTGTGATAAAAATGACTGCCTTTTCCTTGTTTTTATAACAAGGAAAAGCTTTACTTACCTCAAACTTCAAACGTAGTGCTGTCTCAGTGTCCGTTACTGGTTAGTATTATTCCGATTAAGCGATTTTCATGATTTAGGCCTACTTAGCCTACATTTGAGCAACTATTTGCCCACACCGTGTACGAATATATTCCAAATATGGCGCTGCATTCAGTATCACACTAAACGACAAGGTTATACTAAGATGTGTAAGACTTTCTGACACTATATTCACGGTTGTTCTAATGGCTATTCAAACTTATGACAAATTTGGCTGGTTTACGTTGTTCAATACCATTTCACCTAGTCTTGGTACCAGCCGGTTTGTGCTCCTCCGTCACTACGGTGACGGAGGAGCACAAACCGGCTGGTACCGAGACTACATTTCACCCTGATGTGACAGTGACGTCACATCGGGGTCACGTCAGTATAAAGCTGGTTTCCACAGAGGAGTAAGATAGCTTACTCCTCTGTGCTGGTTTCATACTACCATGCCGGTTGCAATGAGCGGCGTGGCGCACGCGCATTGCAGACAAACGGACACAATCAAGACTTGTCATTGGTTGAAACGCTCTGCCGCTTGCCGGGTGTTCGTGATCGCGCGCCATTATCGTGATGATCGGGGATTCATTTTTTGTGATGAAGGCACCAGCCGAAATGTCCGTTTTTCAGAATGCAATGAACATAACTTTGTACTCCCCCGGGGAGATGATGTATTTTGCGACACTCATGGCGGGAAAGAGATATGAAACGAATTTTATTAGGCGCAGCATCACTCGCTGGAGTTCGATGGCGCTGGTGTACATACGCACGCGCTTAAAGACACCGCATAGATGCGCGAGCGAAACAGCTGTTCACAACGCGTTGACATCACTGCCACATCGGGGTGAAAAATGGTATAGGTAATAGATGACTATGAAACCTCAAACTCGCCCCTCGATAAAGGTTGGCAATTGAAGCAGGCCTCAGTTTAGCGAACTTTGTCTAGTTTAATGCGATGCGAGTCGAGTGCAAGCGCCGCTAGCGCTCAGACTGTGAAGGTTTCTGGATACCGAATATGGGTTTAGATTAGGCCTATATCATGTCCTCTAGGCCATATAATTTATTTTTAGAAAGGAACGTCTAATCTCGGAGCCTATTCAATTGAGAAGGGACTGGATTTTGTCATAATAATATAAAAATTAATACTTAATGCCTCGCGATTTTTTTGATATCCAGCCATAGTATTTTAATTGATTAAACTGAACATAAAGCTATATCTTTACTAGCTTCATGCACTAATTTGCAGACCTGCCCGGCCTTCTACATGTAGTGAGTACCACATTAGATTGTGTTTACAAGAAATAATAAGCGCTGCCTCCTCGAAATTTCTTATGCCATCAGCTTTGATGATTAAATATTATCTACAACTCGGCACCTGTGTTCAAGGCCTTTCTTTTATCTATTGACCTCAAAAGAAAGGATTAGAATGATCAGAATGCCGTCCCTGACCCCTTTCCACACATTAATAATGAGTCGGTAAGGGAACGTGCTACCGTTATACTTCAATGAGTACGTATGGCTACTACGCAGTTCAATGGCCTTATTGTGATCTGGCGGGAGTTTTAAAAGCACGGTCCCTGACTGCGTGGGCATATTTCCGGACAAGGAACAATAGAGACCAATTGCCTGGCAATGACGTCACATGTAATCCCAGTCTATAGTGTGATTAGAACATTATAGGCTGGTGGTCACTTATAGTACGATCAGTACGAAAAGTCCAATGCGATTATTAATGTATTTTCTAAAATTAAAAGAACCACTTTTTAGCGGGAATTTTTGTAAGTTACACAGCTGAAGTTGTGAAAGGGTTGAAAGACTACAATATTACGGCTTAAACAAGAATTTCTTTGTTTGGTCGTTATTCCTATAGACTCATCCCTTAACAGCACATCTATCACACTAACAAATGTGCAAACCTGAATTTTGATGATTTTTCCGATCCTCCAGATGAGCAAATCACTGAATGGGCCTTTAAACCAGTGGCGTAGCCAGCACTTTTTCAGAAGGTGGGCAAGGGTGGATGGGGTTGGCAGGGTGCGGGGGTCGGGGCTGGGGAAAGGCAACATTCAATGGAGCAAACTTTGATGAAAGTGGTAAAAAAGAGCTAAAAATACAAAAATCCCTAAAAATCTTAAATATCAGGGCGGCCAACATCCCAGGGGGAAGGAGACTCCTCCCGGGGAGGGACCGCTTCCCCCCTTTCCACCTTGTCTACACCACTAGCGCTGCCTATAAATGATTAAATTTTGGTCACGATAATTCCTTTTCTGAAAATTAGTAACTTATTATTCAGATTGGCTATGACATTTATTGAAGCCTCTGTGCAGTTGACAATAGATAGTAAAATATTATTGTTCGTCATGCCGGTTTGTTGGGAATGGCTTTTTTTTCTTCTTTTGCAATATTATGTTGCTTTGTTTTCATTCCAATAGAGGCCATGGTTATAATAATTATGCGTTTTAGCCTGACTTGAGCATTTTGCTGGGGCTGGTCCCATCAGGACAAGAGTGTATCTCCGCATGGAGCAACCATTTAAACAAGCAAGCACTAACCATGCTAACAAACACACTGAAACAAACACGCAAATAAACAAACAAACGCATATTTAGGCCTACCTATGCACTCCGGGACGGTTCCATTATATTGTCCGTCAAAGCATACAAGAGACGAAACAGGAGGTGTCAATACGTATCCACTGGAACATGAGATTGTTACAACACTGCCGTGTTCTGAATCTCCGATTAGCTGTCCATTAAATGGTGCAATCAGCGATGGGCAATTCTCTGTGAAAAATAAAATGAGGTAAAAAGAAAATGCCAGCATAAATATATATAAAAATCTGTATCCCTCAAGTCCCTCCCTTGTCTCCCAGTCCTCTCACTCCCATCCCAGTTCTTTCTTTCTTTCGTTCATCTTTCTTTCTTTCTCCCTCTCTTTCTTTCTTTCGACACCTCCCGATAAGCCGTTACGATGACGAATGTTTACCTGATTCTTTAAGTTACCTAGCAAACACAAAAACGTTTTTAAAACGTTTTAAATAAGTTATATTTGTTTGTTTTGGTTTAGGTAAAAACGTTTTAATAACATTAAAATGTCGGGTTATATAAAGGCCATGAAATCGTTTTAAACGTTTTGTATGAAAACACACTACAACAATATTTTTTAAATGTTTTCGAAATGTCATTGTAAACTATTTTTGCAAACATTTTTGGCAAAATATTTTGTCAACACTTAAATAACATTATGTTAAAATATTTGCACCCGGCAAACACAGAAATGTTCTTAAAATGTTTTTTACAAAACGTTTTAATTACATTTAAATGTCGGGTTATATAAAGGTCGTGAAAACACTTTTAAAACGTTATTGTAAATATTTTTGGCAAACATTTTTTACAAAATATTTTTTCAACCCCAAAATAACATTCTGTTTAGAATGATTTGTACCAAGTTTTCAAAATGTTTTTGGAATGTTATTAAAACGTTTTTATACCCTTTATATAACCCGACATTTAATATTTTCTGTAAAACATTTGTGTTTGCTGTGTAGTAAATTACCAACAAATGTTATTTAATGTTATGAAAACGTTTTATACCATTAATGTATCCTTTATATAACCCGACATTTAAACGTTTTCTGACAACCTTTTATAACCTTTTGCGAATGATGTCGAAAACGTTTTGTGTTTGCTGGGTATATCTGTCTCATTTTTTTAAAATAGAATCATAATTATACACAGTAAACTTACCATAGCAAACTGGCAAGTCATTACTGAAGTTTCCATTTTGACAGATGATCGTCGCATTTCCGACAAGCGTGTATCCAGGATTACACGCAAAAGTAGCATTGTCACCGTTTTTGTACACGTATCGGAAAGTTCCCAGTTCGAATCCATTCTCTGGTGTACCGAGGCTTTTACAACTCCCTGATTATAGAAAATAACATAAGAGAGTAGTGAAGAATTTGTTTAAGATCGGGTGCTTTTCAGACCAGCGCAGCGCGCAGATCAGCACTCCATATTGTTATAATTCGCCATTTCAAAAAAAATAACATTTTTCTTTAGCTTCAAAATACAATGGCTGTTTTACTGTCACCAAACATTAGCATGATTGTTAAACCGGGGGACAAAGTAGTGGTTAAACAGAACAAGATTGGGAAAAGCAGTCTTTATCTATAGTCAAAATAAAGATATCTGTGCTTTGATAGAGTAGGGCTGCAAGAATAAGTCGCCAATAGTCGTAGCCGCGACTATTAGACGACTGTCGCGACTTTCCGACTATGAATGGTAATAGCCGACTAATAACGACTATTGGGCTATTCCATTTAAAATCCACACTCCCCCTGTGGAAGATTTTGGAAATATCTTCCACATGGGGATCATGAATTTCAAATGGAATGACCACATTAGGCAGCTCCGTTGAATTCCATACACCCTCTGAGAAAGATTCAACTTGAATCTTCCACTGAGAGAGCTAGAGGTCGAGTTTCAAATGGAGCTGCCTAATGTGGTCAATCCATTTAAAATTCATACTCCCCTGTGGAAGATATTTCCAAAATCTTCCACAGGGGGAGTGTGGATTTTAATTGGAATAGCCCATTGTGTCCTCAAGATAAAGTTTGACAATTTTACAAGAAATGATGATTACAATAATAACTGAGTAAAAGTAAGTTTTGTATAATATCTGCTTCAATTCCTTGTGTCTTTGTATAATATAATTATTGCCTGCGTCATCAATTCTTAAACAATGTTTAACATACCTTACACATGCTAACTTGTGCATTTTGGGCATGAAAATATAGAGATTAACTGAATTTTGACCTCCAAATAGTAGACTAGTCGAGTACTAAACAGTTGAAGTCGTGCAACCCTATTGTCTTTATAGTAACCTTCTGATTCTTTCAATCCTGGTATGTTTCTGGGTATTACCAATTCATGGTATGTTTCTGGGTATTACCAATTCATGGTATGTTTCTGGGTATTACCAATTCCTGGTATGTTTCTGGGTATTACCAATTCCTGGTATGTTTCTAGGTATTACTAATTACTGGTATGTTCCTGGGTATTACTGAGTCTTTCAATCCATAATGTTTCTGGGTATTACTAATTTCTGAAATACCTTCCGCAAAAAGACTACCAAAGCGGCCTTTTAAGTGACATTTGGCCCACTGAAAAAGATTTTGCTAAAGACTATACAGTCTTGCACAGTGAATAAATTGCATTACTTTACCTTGACATAAATCATCTGATTCGTCGTAGTTGCTAGCACAGTCATACGGATAATCATCACACAAGAATGCCTGAGGAATACACAAACCTTCTGGACATCGGTATTCATCGTCTGTACATGGGGCTGTCGATAAGAATTTATAACATGGGCGTCGAAACAGGTTGGTCAAAATAACGTAATATGGTATTGTAAATAAATTTAGATGTTGGGGGTTATCTGTGGTACAGATGTGGTGTGCTTTATCATTCTGTTTGATAATTCGTCTGAATGCATAAACATAATGTAATTAAAGACACTTAATAAGTTTAAGTAATAATATGCGTTGGAGTTAGTTGTATTCTGGAGTGTGCTGTAAAAGAAGAAAAACAACAACAACAACAACAAAAGAAAACCAACAATTATCACTGATATCTGTGGTGTAACACGTTATTCCAATTTGAGCCAATTATAAAAACAGAATTAGGCCTATTTGGCAAGATTGCATTAACCATCAACGTAGTCGCTACGAATTTATAAAGATATTCCTACTTACGACAACCTGCCTCCACAGATTCATCATAAAAGTCAAGACAATCTCCCGGCCACAGATCACAGAAATAGCTCTCAGGGACACATGTCTGCTCAGGACATGCCCGTTGCCCAGGAGGACACGAGAACACAGGGGATGCTGTTGTTACATATTCCGTCGTTTGATCCGGTGTAGTTACAACTATTGTGGTTACTGCTGGAGATAAATTGGTAGTTGCTTGTGTCGTTGGTCTGGCTGTAGTCAGATTGCGCTGCGTTGTTGCAGTGTCAGTAGTTACTGGGTGTGGTCTGGTTGTAATAAGGTTGCGCTGCGTTGTTGCAGTGTTGGTAGTTACTGGGTGTGGTATAGTTGTAGTAAGATTGCGCTGCGTTGTTGCAGTGTCAGTAGTTACTGGACGTGGTCTGGTTGTAGTAAGGTTGCGCTGCGTTGTTGCAGTGTAAGTGGTTACTGGATTTGGTTTGGTTGTAGTCAGATTGCGCTGCGTTGTTGCAGCGTCAGTGGTTGCGAAAATAGGCGGAGTTGTGACAGCAACGGTACTTGTTGCAGCTGTAGTTGTAGATATATTTCTTTGCGTTGTGACACTCACAGCATCTGTGGTCGCACCGTCAGTTGTTGCCAACTTCAGTCTGCCGGTTGTTATACTACCAAGCGTTGTTGGTGACGATGAAGTGACACTTTCAGCATCTGTGGTCGCACCTTCAGTTGTTCCCAACTTCTGTCTGCCGGTTGTTATACTACCAAGCGTTGCTGGTGGCGATAAAGTGACAGTTGTAGATAGATTTCTTGGCGTTGTGACACTCTCAGCATCTGTGGTCACACCGTCAGTTGTTGCCAACTTCTGTCTGCCGGTTGTTGTACTACCAAGCGTTGTTAGTGGCGATGAAGTGACAGTTGTAGTTAGATTTCTTGGCGTTGTGACACTCTCAGCATCTGTGGTCACATCGATAGTTGTTGCCAACTTCAGTCTACCGGTTGTTATACTACCAAGCGTTGTTGGTGACGATGAAGTGACACTCTCAGCATCTGTGGTCGCACCTTCAGTTGTTCCCGACTTCTGTCTGCCGGTTGTTATACTACCAAGCGTTGTTGGTGGCGATGAAGTGACAGTTGTAGATAGATTTCTTGGCGTTGTGACACTCTCAGCATTTGTGGTCACACCGTCAGTTGTTCCCAACTTCTGTCTGCCGGTTGTTATACTACCAAGCGTTGTTGGTGGCGATGACGTAATTCCAATGGACGGTTGCTTGATGGTTGTTATAATATGTGGTATTGTTGCAGTTTGCATCGATTTCGTTGTTGGTACCTGCGGTGTGGTAGTATTATTGGTTGTCACTGGTTTTGTAGTTTGCTCCTGGGTTGTTTGACCATGGGTATTTATTGTTGTTGTGATATCGACACCTTCAGTTGTCACTAACAGTTTTTCAGTTGTGAGAGACAGCGTGGTTGGAACGTAAGTTGTTGCATTTGGTGTAGTTGCTTGAGCAGTTGTAACTTTAACACTCGTTGGAGGCTTTGTTGTTTGCACAGAAGTTGTTACTTGACCTTCGGTTGTCGAAACACCAGTTGTTGGGACCTGTGGTTTGGTAGAAGCTACAAGTTGTGTGGTGCTTTGGTCGACTGCGGTCGTATTCGCTTCTGTAGTTTGTACAGTGGATCCTTGGACAGTTGTCACAGGTTTCGTTGTCTGCAAAAGAGTTGTCGGCAATTTTGAAGTTGCGCCTCGGGCATGTCCAGTGGTTACTAGCTGACTTTCTGTAGTAGCAGAAATTGTGGTTGAAACATGGGTAGTTATGTCTTTCTGTGTTGATCCTTGCTCGGTGGTAGTAAAATTGGTAGTTAGAGCAGGGGGAACTTCAACAGTTGTTGCTGGTTTTGTTGTTACATCGGACGTAGTCTGGGATGAAGTTGTCATTGTAGTACCTTTTTCTGTTGTCATCATACCTTCTGTTGTGGCAGCAACTGTGGCTGGCACAATTGGCCTACTCGTACTTCCCTGCGTTGTTACTTTCCTGGCAACTGAAGTAGCAGGTGAAGTTGTTTGTGAAGACGTGCCTACTACAGAGGTTACCGGCTTTGTCGTTAGCTCAGCAGTCCTCTGATCTGGAGATGTTACCATCGAAGAAGTAGCTCCCTCGGTTGTGCCGGCAGAGGTGGTTGGACGATTTGTCGTCGGTAACTCAGTTGTTCCTTTTTGCGTTGAACCTTGAACTTTGGTTATTGTTTCAGTCGATTGAGCCGTCGAACTTTGTCTACTTATTGCTGGCTTTGTATTTTGAAACGATGTGGTTATTTTGGTAATGGCACTTTCAGTAGTAATTGAGGCGGTACTTGGAGCCTCTGTTGCTGCAGATTCAGAGGAAGGTGCAATGGTGGTTATATCTGATTGTGTCGTACCGTTACCATTTGTCGTAGTACTTGCTTCAGTTGTTTGTGCAGCAGTAGTATCCAGGGTTGTTTTAGGTTTAGTGGTTTGCTCGGATGTTTTCTGAGATGGAGTAGTTTCACTCATGACTGTCCCTGCGTTGGTAGTTGGGGTTTCTGTAAAAGGTACAACAGATGTTGTAGTTGGCAGTGGTGTAGTAACATCAGTTGATGGGTTAATGATTTCTTTGATAGTTGTTTGAGGAGAAGTTACTGGTATGGTCGTGGCTTTGGTTGTTGTTCCGGCACCTGTATCTGCTGTAGTTCCTGCTGTAGAAGCACCAACAGTTTGGAGTCGTGTCGACAGTATAGAAGTAGGTATGGATTGAGTAGTTTCTTCAGAGGTTGTCTGAGTTGTTGTGACATAATCAGTGGTAGGTGTTTTGGTTGTTGTACTCGGTGCTTTGATCGTAGTTGTATCAATAGTTGTCAATTCAGAAGCTGTTGTTGCGGATTTGGTGGTTTGAATTGTTGTGGTTGTTGCAGTAGTCATAGTGGTTTCTGCTAGTGTCGTAAACCCAGGCGTAGGTTTAGCAACTGAAGTTGTCTCTTGCTCCGGTGTGGTTGCAAAACTTGTAGAAATTTGTTCAGTAGTCGTGGACTGTTCAGTGGTATGTTCCATAGTTGTCTCTGGGGATTTTGTAGATATTGTGGTTGAAACTTCAGCTGACGTTTGGGCCAATGTTGTAGGTTGACTTGTAGTTGCGTCAGAAGATGATCCATGGGTACCAGTAGTACCTGGCTTGGATGTTTCCCTTTCTGAAGTAATATCCAGGTTTGTGACATCTTCAGTTGTTCGTTCTCCAGTCGTGACAGACGACGTCAAAGAGATTGTTGATTGAGACCCTGCTGTTGTTGGAATGTTAGGAGTGGTAGACTCTTTTTCTGTCGTAATCACCGTCGATAAACCAGATTGTGTGGTCAGGAGTTCGATTGAAGTAGAATATGTGGATGGGAGAAGGCTTGTCACAAATGTACTTTGTGCTGCTGTCGTCTGAGCTTGCGTTGATACCGCCATTGTAGTTGCAGTTGTTACTTCTGCAGATGTTGCTACAGGAGTCGAGTGATCTGATGTTGAAACACTTTTAGAAGTAGCGACAACTGTGGATGGAGTTATGGGTGTTGTTGCATCAACAGTTGTTCCATGAGGAGTAGAGCTCCTCTTAGTTGCAGCTGAGAAGCTAGACGTTTGCTGCAGTTCAGTGGAAGTTAGAATGGTTGAAGACTTTTCTGTAGTATGCTCTTGCTCCATACTCGTAGCTGATGGAGAAGTACTGAAGATAGTTGCTGCTGGTGTGGTAGTTCCAACTGTAGATGATGGTAATGTTGTAGTTTCTTCAGTTGTTGTAATATCTGACCCTTCTGTAGTTGTTGAAGCAGCAGTTGTACTCTCCCTTGTTGTTACCTGTGGAGTTGTTGTTTGAGCTCCAGTGGTTGTCAGTTCTTCAGTTGTAACATATGTTGTAGCTTCTCCAGTTGGTGAAGTATCTGTGGTACTTTCGTCTGTTGTTGACTGCAAAGTTGTGGTATAAGCTGCGATAGTTGTTGGTTGTTCTGTGGTGACATATGTGGTAGTTTCGTCTGTCGTTGAAGCAACAGCAGTACTTGTGATTATTTTTGGCCGCAAAGTTGTTGTATGAACGCCAGTGGTTGTAGGTGCTTGTGTTGTAAAGAATGTTGTAATCTCTACAGTTGTTGAAGCAGTGGTTGTACTCTCGCCTGTTGTATAATCTCCAGTGGCAGCTGATTGTTCTGTTGTTTCATAGGTTGATACGTCCTCTGTCGTCGCTGCACCTGTAGTACTCTCACTTGTTGTTGGCTGCAATGTTGTTATATTAACATCTTCTGTTGTAGCGTCATCGGTAGTTACTGCAGCTGTGGTACTTTCGCCTGCTGTTGACTGTAGAGGTGAAGTGTGAACTCCAGTGGTTGTAGGTTCTTCTGTTTTAAACAATGTCGTAACTTCATCGGTAGTTACAGCAGCGGTGGTACTTTCACCTGTTGTTAACTGTAGATTTGTAGTGTAAACTCCGGTGGTTGTTGGTTCTTCTGTTGTGAAGTATATACTAGCTTCATCGGTAGTAACAGCAGCGGTGGCAGCTCCTTCAGTTGTTACAGCGGCTGCAGTACTTTCGGCTGTTGTTAGTTTCAAAGATGTTGTGTCAGTGGTTGTTAACTCTCCTGTTGTAAAATATGTTGTAGCTCCTTCAGCTGTAGTACTTTTGCCTGTTGTTGGTTGGAAAGGCATTGTATGAGCTCCAGTGGTTGGTAATTCTGCTGTTGTTAAATATGTAGTAGCTCCTTCAGTTGTCGCAGCAGCTGTAGTACTTTCGCCTGCTGTTGGTTCGAAAGATATTGTGTGAGCTCCTGTGGTTGTTAACTCTTCTGAGGTAAAATATGTTGTAGCTCCTTCTGTTGTTGCGGCAGCTGTAGTACTTTCGGCTGTTGTTGGTTCCAAAGAGGTTGTTCGAGCCCCAGTGGTTGTTAATACTTCTGTTGTCACAGCAGTTGTAGTACTTTCCCCTGTTGTTGATTCGAACAATGTTGTATAAGCTCCAGTGGTAGTTAACGATTCTGTTGTAAAATATGTTGTAGCATCTTCAGTTGTCAAAGTACTTTCCCCAGTTGTTGGTTCGAAAGATGTTTTGTGTACTCCAGTGGTGGTTAACTCATCAGTTGAAAAATATGTTGTAGCTTCGTCAGTTGTTGAAGCAACTGTAGTGCTTTCGCCTTTTGTTAGTTCGAACGACGTTGTATGAGCTCCAGTGGTGGTTATCTCTTCAGTTGTAAAATGTAAAATGTCGGCTGTTGTTGGTTCGAAAGATGTTGTATGAGCTCCAGTGGTTGGTAACTCTTCTGTTGTAAAATATGTTGTGGCATCTTCAGTTGTCACAGCAGCTGTAGTACTCTCGGCTGTTGTTGGTTCGAAAGATGTTGTGTGAGCTCCAGTGGTGGTTAACGCTTCTGTTGTAAAATATGTCGTAGCTCCTTCAGTTGTCACAGCAGCTGTAGTACTTTCGGCTGTTGTTCGTTCGAAAGGTGTTGTATGAGCTCCAGTCGTTGGTAACTCTGCTGTTGTTAAATATGTAGTAGCTCCTTCAGTTGTCACAGCAGCTGTAGTACTTTCGCCTGTTGTTGGTTCGAAAGATGTAGTATGAGCTCCAGTCGTTGGTAACTGCTCTGTTGTAAAATATGTTGTGGCATCTTCAGTTGTTGCAGCAGCTGTAGTACTTTCGGCTGTTGTTGGTTCCAAAGAGGTTGTTCGAGCCCCAGTGGTTGTTAACTTTTCTGTTGTAAAATATGTCGTAGCTCCTTCAGTTGTCACAGCAGCTGTAGTACTTTCGGCTGTTGTTGGTTCGAAAGGTGTTGTATGAGCTCCAGTCGTTGGTAACTCTGCTGTTGTTAAATATGTAGTAGCTCCTTCAGTTGTCACAGCAGCTGTAGTACTTTCGCCTGTTGTTGGTTCGAAAGATGTAGTATGAGCTCCAGTCGTTGGTAACTGATCTGTTGTAAAATATGTTGTGGCATCTTCAGTTGTCGCAGCAGCTGTAGTACTTTCGGCTGTTGTTGGATCGAAAGAGGTTGTTCGAGCCTCAGTGGTTGTTAACTCTTCTGATGTAAAATATGCTGTGGCATCTTCAGTTGTCCCGGCAGCTGTACTACTTTTGGTTGTTGATGGTTTGAAAGTTGTTGTATGAGCTCCTGTGGTGGTTAACGCTTCTGTTGTAAAATGTGTTGTAGCTCGTTCAGTTGTCACAGCAGCTGTAGTACTTTCGGCTGTTGTTGGATCGAAAGATGTTGTATGAGCTCCAGTGGTTGTTTTCTCTTCTGTTGTAAAATATGTTGTGGCATCTTCAGTTGTCCCAGCAGCTGTAGTACTTTCGGCTGTTGTTGGTTCGAAAGTTGTTGTATGAGCTCCAGTGGTGGTTAACGCTTCTGTTGTAAAATATGTTGTAGCTCCTTCAGTTGTCCCAGCAGCTGTAGTACTTTCGGCTGTTGTTGGTTCGAAAGTTGTTGTATGAGCTCCAGTGGTGGTTAACGCTTCTGTTGTAAAATATGTCGTAGCTCCTTCAGTTGTCCCAGCAGCTGTAGTACTTTCGGCTGTTGTTGGTTCGAAAATTGTTGTATGAGCTCCAGTGGTGGTTAACGCTTCTGTTGTAAAATATGTCGTAGCTCCTTCAGTTGTCACAGCAGCTGTAGTACTTTCGGCTGTTGTTGGATCGAAAGATGTTGTATGAGTTCCAGTGGTTGTTAACTCTTCTGTTGTAAAATATGTTGTGGCATCTTCAGTTGTCGCAGCAGCCGTAGTACTTTCGGATGTTGTTGGTTCGAAAGTTGTTGTATGAGCTCCAGTGGTGGTTAACGCTTCTGTTGTAAAATATGTTGTGGCATCTTCAGTTGTCACAGCAGCTGTAGAACGTTCGGCTGTTGTGGTTTCCAGAGAGGATGTCCTAGCCCCAGTTGTTGTTAACTCTTCTGATGTAAAATATGTTGTAGCTCCTTCAGTTGTCGCAGCAGCTGTAGTACTTTCGCCTGTTGTTGGTTCGAAAGATGTTTTATGAGCTCCAGTGGTTGTTATCTCTTCTGTTGTAAAATATGTTGTGGCATCTTCAGTTGTCCCAGCAGCTGTAGTACTTTCGACTGTCGTTGGTTCGAAAGATGTTTTATGAGCTCCAGTGGTGGTTAACGCTTCTGTTGTAAAATATGTCGTAGCTCCTTCAGTTGTCACAGCAGCTGTAGTACTTTCGCCTGTTGTTGGTTCGAAAGATGTTTTATGAGCTCCAGTGGTTGGTAACTCTTCTGTTGTAAAATATGTTGTGGCATCTTCAGTTGTCCCAGCAGCTGTAGTACTTTCGGCTGTTGTTGGATCGAAAGAGGTTGTTCGAGCCCCAGTGGTTGTTAACTCTTCTGATGTAAAATATGTTGTGGCATCTTCAGTTGTCCCAGCAGCTGTAGTACTTTCGCCTGTTGTTGGTTCGAAAGTTGTTGTATGAGCTCCAGTGGTGGTTAACGCTTCTGTTGTAAAATATGTTGTGGCATCTTCAGTTGTCACAGCAGCTGTAGTACTTTCGCCTGTTGTTGGTTCGAAAGATGTTTTATGAGCTCCAGTGGTTGTTATCTCTTCTGTTGTAAAATATGTTGTGGCATCTTCAGTTGTCCCAGCAGCTGTAGTACTTTCGACTGTTGTTGGTTCGAAAGTTGTTGTATGAGCTCCAGTGGTGGTTAACGCTTCTGTTGTAAAATATGTCGTAGCTCCTTCAGTTGTCACAGCAGCTGTAGTACTTTCGCCTGTTGTTGGTTCGAAAGATGTTTTATGAGCTCCAGTGGTTGGTAACTCTTCTGTTGTAAAATATGTTGTGGCATCTTCAGTTGTCCCAGCAGCTGTAGTACTTTCGGCTGTTGTTGGATCGAAAGAGGTTGTTCGAGCCTCAGTGGTTGTTATCTCTTCTGATGTAAAATATGTTGTGGCATCTTCAGTTGTCACAGCAGCTGTAGAACTTTTGGATGTTGTTGGTTCGAAAGTTGTTGTATGAGCTCCAGTGGTGGTTAACGCTTCTGTTGTAAAATATGTGGTAGCTCCTTCAGTTGTCACAGCAGCTGTAGTACTTTCGCCTGTTGTTGGTTCGAAAGTTGTTGTATGAGCTACAGTGGTTGGTAACGCTTCTGTTGTAAAATATGTTGTGGCATCTTCAGTTGTCGCAGCAGCTGTAGTACTTTCGGCTGTTGTTGGTTCCAAAGAGGTTGTTCGAGCCCCAGTGGTTGTTAACGCTTCTGTTGTAAAATATGTCGTAGCTCCTTCAGTTGTCGCAGCAGCTGTAGTACTTTCGCCTGTTGTTGGTTCAAAAGATGTTGTATGAGCTCCAGTGGTTGGGAACTCTTCTGTTGTAAAATATGTTGTGGCATCTTCAGTTGTCCCAGCAGCTGTAGTACTTTCGGCTGTTGTTGGATCGAAAGAGGTTGTTCGAGCATTAGTGGTTGTTAACTCTTCTGATGTAAAATATGTTGTGGCATCTTCAGTTGTCGCAGCATTTGTAGTACTTTCGACTGTTGTTGGTTCAAAAGATGTTGTATGAGCTCCAGTGGTGGTTAACGCTTCTGTTGTAAAATCTGTTGTGGCATCTTCAGTTGTCGCAGCAGCTGTAGTACTTTTGGCTGTTGTAGGTTCCAAAGAGGTTGTTCGAGCCCCAGTGGTTGTTAACGCTTCTGTTGTAAAATATGTCGTAGCTCCTTCAGTTGTCGCAGCAGCTGTAGTACTTTCGCCTGTTGTTGGTTCAAAAGATGTTGTATGAGCTCCAGTGGTTGGGAACTTTTCTGTTGTAAAATATGTTGTGGCATCTTCAGTTGTCCCAGCAGCTGTAGTACTTTCGGCTGTTGTTGGATCGAAAGAGGTTGTTCGAGCATTAGTGGTTGTTAACTCTTCTGATGTAAAATATGTTGTGGCATCTTCAGTTATCGCAGCATTTGTAGTACTTTCGACTGTTGTTGGTTCAAAAGATGTTGTATGAGCTCCAGTGGTTGGGAACTCTTCTGTTGTAAAATATGTTGTGGCATCTTCAGTTGTCACAGCAGCTGTGGTACTTTCGGCTGTTGTTGGCTCGAAAGTTGTTGTATGAGCTCCAGTGGTGGTTAACGCTTCTGTTGTAAAATATGTTGTGGCATCTTCAGTTGTCGCAGCAGCTGTAGTACTTTCGGCTGTTGTTGGTTCCAAAGAGGTTGTTCGAGCCCCAGTGGTTGTTAACGCTTCTGTTGTAAAATATGTCGTAGCTCCTTTAGTTGTCGCAGCAGCTGTAGTACTTTCGCCTGTTGTTGGTTCAAAAGATGTCGTATGAGCTCCAGTGGTTGGGAACTCTTCTGTTGTAAAATATGTTGTGGCATCTTCAGTTGTCCCAGCAGCTGTAGTACTTTCGCCTGTTGTTGGTTCGAAAGTTGTTGTATGAGCTCCAGTGGTGGTTAACGCTTCTGTTGTAAAATATGTTGTGGCATCTGCAGTTGTCACAGCAGCTGTAGAACTTTTGGCTGTTGTTGGTTCGAAAGTTGTTGTATGAGCTCCAGTGGTGGTTAACGCTTCTGTTGTAAAATATGTCGTAGCTCCTTCAGTTGTCACAGCAGCTGTAGTACTTTCGCCTGTTGTTGGTTCGAAAGATGTTTTATGAGCTCCAGTGGTTGGTAACTCTTCTGTTGTAAAATATGTTGTGGCATCTTCAGTTGTCCCAGCAGCTGTAGTACTTTCGCCTGTTGTTGGTTCAAAAGATGTCGTATGAGCTCCAGTGGTTGGGAACTCTTCTGTTGTAAAATATGTTGTGGCATCTTCAGTTGTCGCAGCAGCTGTAGTACTTTCGGCTGTTGTTGGATCGAAAGAGGTTGTTCGAGCATTAGTGCTTGTTAACTCTTCTGATGTAAAATATGTTGTGGCATCTTCAGTTGTCGCAGCATTTGTAGTACTTTCGACTGTTGTTGGTTCAAAAGATGTTGTATGAGCTCCAGTGGTGGTTAACGCTTCTGTTGTAAAATCTGTTGTGGCATCTTCAGTTGTCGCAGCAGCTGTAGTACTTTCGGCTGTTGTAGGTTCCAAAGAGGTTGTTCGAGCCCCAGTGGTTGTTAACGCTTCTGTTGTAAAATATGTCGTAGCTCCTTCAGTTGTCGCAGCAGCTGTAGTACTTTCGCCTGTTGTTGGTTCAAAAGATGTTGTATGAGCTCCAGTGGTTGGGAACTCTTCTGTTGTAAAATATGTTGTGGCATCTTCAGTTGTCCCAGCAGCTGTAGTACTTTCGGCTGTTGTTGGATCGAAAGAGGTTGTTCGAGCATTAGTGGTTGTTAACTCTTCTGATGTAAAATATGTTGTGGCATCTTCAGTTATCGCAGCATTTGTAGTACTTTCGACTGTTGTTGGTTCAAAAGATGTTGTATGAGCTCCAGTGGTTGGGAACTCTTCTGTTGTAAAATATGTTGTGGCATCTTCAGTTGTCACAGCAGCTGTGGTACTTTCGGCTGTTGTTGGCTCGAAAGTTGTTGTATGAGCTCCAGTGGTGGTTAACGCTTCTGTTGTAAAATATGTTGTGGCATCTTCAGTTGTCGCAGCAGCTGTAGTACTTTCGGCTGTTGTTGGTTCCAAAGAGGTTGTTCGAGCCCCAGTGGTTGTTAACGCTTCTGTTGTAAAATATGTCGTAGCTCCTACAGTTGTCGCAGCAGCTGTAGTACTTTCGCCTGTTGTTGGTTCAAAAGATGTCGTATGAGCTCCAGTGGTTGGGAACTCTTCTGTTGTAAAATATGTTGTGGCATCTTCAGTTGTCCCAGCAGCTGTAGTACTTTCGCCTGTTGTTGGTTCGAAAGTTGTTGTATGAGCTCCAGTGGTGGTTAACGCTTCTGTTGTAAAATATGTTGTGGCATCTTCAGTTGTCACAGCAGCTGTAGAACTTTTGGCTGTTGTTGGTTCGAAAGTTGTTGTATGAGCTCCAGTGGTGGTTAACGCTTCTGTTGTAAAATATGTCGTAGCTCCTTCAGTTGTCACAGCAGCTGTAGTACTTTCGCCTGTTGTTGGTTCGAAAGATGTTTTATGAGCTCCAGTGGTTGGTAACTCTTCTGTTGTAAAATATGTTGTGGCATCTTCAGTTGTCCCAGCAGCTGTAGTACTTTCGCCTGTTGTTGGTTCAAAAGATGTCGTATGAGCTCCAGTGGTTGGGAACTCTTCTGTTGTAAAATATGTTGTGGCATCTTCAGTTGTCCCAGCAGCTGTAGTACTTTCGGCTGTTGTTGGATCGAAAGAGGTTGTTCGAGCATTAGTGGTTGTTAACTCTTCTGATGTAAAATATGTTGTGGCATCTTCAGTTGTCGCAGCATTTGTAGTACTTTCGACTGTTGTTGGTTCAAAAGATGTTGTATGAGCTCCAGTGGTTGGGAACTCTTCTGTTGTAAAATATGTTGTGGCATCTTCAGTTGTCACAGCAGCTGTAGTACTTTCGGCTGTTGTTGGCTCGAAAGTTGTTGTATGAGCTCCAGTGGTGGTTAACGCTTCTGTTGTAAAATATGTTGTGGCATCTTCAGTTGTCGCAGCAGCTGTAGTACTTTCGGCTGTTGTTGGTTCAAAAGATGTTGTATGAGCTCCAGTGGTTGGGAACTCTTCTGTTGTAAAATATGTTGTGGCATCTTCAGTTGTCACAGCAGCTGTAGTACTTTCGGCTGTTGTTGGCTCGAAAGTTGTTGTATGAGCTCCAGTGGTGGTTAACGCTTCTGTTGTAAAATATGTGGTAGCTCCTTCAGTTGTCACAGCAGCTGTAGTACTTTCGCCTGTTGTTGGTTCGAAAGATGTTGTATGAGCTCCAGTGGTTGGGAACTCTTCTGTTGTAAAATATGTTGTGGCATCTTCAGTTGTCCCAGCAGCTGTAGTACTTTCGCCTGTTGTTGGTTCGAAAGTTGTTGTATGAGCTCCAGTGGTGGTTAACGCTTCTGTTGTAAAATATGTTGTGGCATCTTCAGTTGTCACAGCAGCTGTAGTACTTTTGGCTGTTGTTGGTTCGAAAGTTGTTGTATGAGCTCCAGTGGTGGTTAACGCTTCTGTTGTAAAATATGTGGTAGCTCCTTCAGTTGTCACAGCAGCTGTAGTACTTTCGCCTGTTGTTGGTTCGAAAGATGTTGTATGAGCTCCAGTGGTTGGGAACTCTTCTGTTGTAAAATATGTTGTGGCATCTTCAGTTGTCCCAGCAGCTGTAGTACTTTCGGCTGTTGTTGGATCGAAAGAGGTTGTTCGAGCATTAGTGGTTGTTAACTCTTCTGATGTAAAATATGTTGTGGCATCTTCAGTTGTCGCAGCATTTGTAGTACTTTCGACTGTTGTTGGTTCAAAAGATGTTGTATGAGCTCCAGTGGTTGGGAACTCTTCTGTTGTAAAATATGTTGTGGCATCTACAGTTGTCACAGCAGCTGTAGTACTTTCGGCTGTTGTTGGCTCGAAAATTGTTGTATGAGCTCCAGTGGTGGTTAACGCTTCTGTTGTAAAATATGTTGTGGCATCTTCAGTTGTCGCAGCAGCTGTAGTACTTTCGGCTGTTGTTGGTTCCAAAGAGGTTGTTCGAGCCCCAGTGGTTGTTAACGCTTCTGTTGTAAAATATGTCGTAGCTCCTTCAGTTGTCGCAGCAGCTGTAGTACTTTCGCCTGTTGTTGGTTCAAAAGATGTTGTATGAGCTCCAGTGGTTGGGAACTCTTCTGTTGTAAAATATGTTGTGGCATCTTCAGTTGTCCCAGCAGCTGTAGTACTTTCGCCTGTTGTTGGTTCGAAAGTTGTTGTATGAGCTCCAGTGGTGGTTAACGCTTCTGTTGTAAAATATGTTGTGGCATCTTCAGTTGTCACAGCAGCTGTAGAACTTTCGCCTGTTGTTGGTTCGAAAGATGTTGTATGAGCTCCAGTGGTTGGTAACTCTTCTGTTGTAAAATATGTTGTGGCATCTTCAGTTGTCGCAGCAGCTGTAGTACTTTCGGCTGTTGTTGGATCGAAAGATGTTGTATGAGCTCCAGTGGTTGGTAACTCTTCTGTTGTAAAATATGTTGTGGCATCTTCAGTTGTCGCAGCAGCTGTAGTACTTTCGGCTGTTGTTGGATCGAAAGAGGTTGTTCGAGCCTCAGTGGTTGTTATCTCTTCTGATGTAAAATATGTCGTGGCATCTTCAGTTGTCCCAGCAGCTGTAGTACTTTCGGCTGTTGTTGGATCGAAAGATGTTGTATGAGCTCCAGTGGTTGTTATCTCTTCTGTTGTAAAATATGTTGTGGCATCTTCAGTTGTCCCAGCAGCTGTAGTACTTTCGACTGTTGTTGGTTCGAAAGTTGTTGTATGAGCTCCAGTGGTGGTTAACGCTTCTGTTGTAAAATATGTTGTGGCATCTTCAGTTGTCGCAGCAGCTGTAGTACTTTCGGCTGTTGTTGGATCGAAAGAGGTTGTTCGAGCATTAGTGCTTGTTAACTCTTCTGATGTAAAATATGTTGTGGCATCTTCAGTTGTCGCAGCATTTGTAGTACTTTCGACTGTTGTTGGTTCAAAAGATGTTGTATGAGCTCCAGTGGTGGTTAACGCTTCTGTTGTAAAATCTGTTGTGGCATCTTCAGTTGTCGCAGCAGCTGTAGTACTTTCGGCTGTTGTAGGTTCCAAAGAGGTTGTTCGAGCCCCAGTGGTTGTTAACGCTTCTGTTGTAAAATATGTCGTAGCTCCTTCAGTTGTCGCAGCAGCTGTAGTACTTTCGCCTGTTGTTGGTTCAAAAGATGTTGTATGAGCTCCAGTGGTTGGGAACTCTTCTGTTGTAAAATATGTTGTGGCATCTTCAGTTGTCCCAGCAGCTGTAGTACTTTCGGCTGTTGTTGGATCGAAAGAGGTTGTTCGAGCATTAGTGGTTGTTAACTCTTCTGATGTAAAATATGTTGTGGCATCTTCAGTTATCGCAGCATTTGTAGTACTTTTTCGACTGTTGTTGGTTCAAAAGATGTTGTATGAGCTCCAGTGGTTGGGAACTCTTCTGTTGTAAAATATGTTGTGGCATCTTCAGTTGTCACAGCAGCTGTGGTACTTTCGGCTGTTGTTGGCTCGAAAGTTGTTGTATGAGCTCCAGTGGTGGTTAACGCTTCTGTTGTAAAATATGTTGTGGCATCTTCAGTTGTCGCAGCAGCTGTAGTACTTTCGGCTGTTGTTGGTTCCAAAGAGGTTGTTCGAGCCCCAGTGGTTGTTAACGCTTCTGTTGTAAAATATGTCGTAGCTCCTACAGTTGTCGCAGCAGCTGTAGTACTTTCGCCTGTTGTTGGTTCAAAAGATGTCGTATGAGCTCCAGTGGTTGGGAACTCTTCTGTTGTAAAATATGTTGTGGCATCTTCAGTTGTCCCAGCAGCTGTAGTACTTTCGCCTGTTGTTGGTTCGAAAGTTGTTGTATGAGCTCCAGTGGTGGTTAACGCTTCTGTTGTAAAATATGTTGTGGCATCTTCAGTTGTCACAGCAGCTGTAGAACTTTTGGCTGTTGTTGGTTCGAAAGTTGTTGTATGAGCTCCAGTGGTGGTTAACGCTTCTGTTGTAAAATATGTCGTAGCTCCTTCAGTTGTCACAGCAGCTGTAGTACTTTCGCCTGTTGTTGGTTCGAAAGATGTTTTATGAGCTCCAGTGGTTGGTAACTCTTCTGTTGTAAAATATGTTGTGGCATCTTCAGTTGTCCCAGCAGCTGTAGTACTTTCGCCTGTTGTTGGTTCAAAAGATGTCGTATGAGCTCCAGTGGTTGGGAACTCTTCTGTTGTAAAATATGTTGTGGCATCTTCAGTTGTCCCAGCAGCTGTAGTACTTTCGGCTGTTGTTGGATCGAAAGAGGTTGTTCGAGCATTAGTGGTTGTTAACTCTTCTGATGTAAAATATGTTGTGGCATCTTCAGTTGTCGCAGCATTTGTAGTACTTTCGACTGTTGTTGGTTCAAAAGATGTTGTATGAGCTCCAGTGGTTGGGAACTCTTCTGTTGTAAAATATGTTGTGGCATCTTCAGTTGTCACAGCAGCTGTAGTACTTTCGGCTGTTGTTGGCTCGAAAGTTGTTGTATGAGCTCCAGTGGTGGTTAACGCTTCTGTTGTAAAATATGTTGTGGCATCTTCAGTTGTCGCAGCAGCTGTAGTACTTTCGGCTGTTGTTGGTTCAAAAGATGTTGTATGAGCTCCAGTGGTTGGGAACTCTTCTGTTGTAAAATATGTTGTGGCATCTTCAGTTGTCACAGCAGCTGTAGTACTTTCGGCTGTTGTTGGCTCGAAAGTTGTTGTATGAGCTCCAGTGGTGGTTAACGCTTCTGTTGTAAAATATGTGGTAGCTCCTTCAGTTGTCACAGCAGCTGTAGTACTTTCGCCTGTTGTTGGTTCGAAAGATGTTGTATGAGCTCCAGTGGTTGGGAACTCTTCTGTTGTAAAATATGTTGTGGCATCTTCAGTTGTCCCAGCAGCTGTAGTACTTTCGCCTGTTGTTGGTTCGAAAGTTGTTGTATGAGCTCCAGTGGTGGTTAACGCTTCTGTTGTAAAATATGTTGTGGCATCTTCAGTTGTCACAGCAGCTGTAGAACTTTTGGCTGTTGTTGGTTCGAAAGTTGTTGTATGAGCTCCAGTGGTGGTTAACGCTTCTGTTGTAAAATATGTGGTAGCTCCTTCAGTTGTCACAGCAGCTGTAGTACTTTCGCCTGTTGTTGGTTCGAAAGATGTTGTATGAGCTCCAGTGGTTGGGAACTCTTCTGTTGTAAAATATGTTGTGGCATCTTCAGTTGTCCCAGCAGCTGTAGTACTTTCGGCTGTTGTTGGATCGAAAGAGGTTGTTCGAGCATTAGTGGTTGTTAACTCTTCTGATGTAAAATATGTTGTGGCATCTTCAGTTGTCGCAGCATTTGTAGTACTTTCGACTGTTGTTGGTTCAAAAGATGTTGTATGAGCTCCAGTGGTTGGGAACTCTTCTGTTGTAAAATATGTTGTGGCATCTACAGTTGTCACAGCAGCTGTAGTACTTTCGGCTGTTGTTGGCTCGAAAATTGTTGTATGAGCTCCAGTGGTGGTTAACGCTTCTGTTGTAAAATATGTTGTGGCATCTTCAGTTGTCGCAGCAGCTGTAGTACTTTCGGCTGTTGTTGGTTCCAAAGAGGTTGTTCGAGCCCCAGTGGTTGTTAACGCTTCTGTTGTAAAATATGTCGTAGCTCCTTCAGTTGTCGCAGCAGCTGTAGTACTTTCGCCTGTTGTTGGTTCAAAAGATGTTGTATGAGCTCCAGTGGTTGGGAACTCTTCTGTTGTAAAATATGTTGTGGCATCTTCAGTTGTCCCAGCAGCTGTAGTACTTTCGCCTGTTGTTGGTTCGAAAGTTGTTGTATGAGCTCCAGTGGTGGTTAACGCTTCTGTTGTAAAATATGTTGTGGCATCTTCAGTTGTCACAGCAGCTGTAGAACTTTCGCCTGTTGTTGGTTCGAAAGATGTTGTATGAGCTCCAGTGGTTGGTAACTCTTCTGTTGTAAAATATGTTGTGGCATCTTCAGTTGTCGCAGCAGCTGTAGTACTTTCGGCTGTTGTTGGATCGAAAGATGTTGTATGAGCTCCAGTGGTTGGTAACTCTTCTGTTGTAAAATATGTTGTGGCATCTTCAGTTGTCGCAGCAGCTGTAGTACTTTCGGCTGTTGTTGGATCGAAAGAGGTTGTTCGAGCCTCAGTGGTTGTTATCTCTTCTGATGTAAAATATGTCGTGGCATCTTCAGTTGTCCCAGCAGCTGTAGTACTTTCGGCTGTTGTTGGATCGAAAGATGTTGTATGAGCTCCAGTGGTTGTTATCTCTTCTGTTGTAAAATATGTTGTGGCATCTTCAGTTGTCCCAGCAGCTGTAGTACTTTCGACTGTTGTTGGTTCGAAAGTTGTTGTATGAGCTCCAGTGGTGGTTAACGCTTCTGTTGTAAAATATGTCGTAGCTCCTTCAGTTGTCACAGCAGCTGTAGTACTTTCGCCTGTTGTTGGTTCGAAAGATGTTTTATGAGCTCCAGTGGTTGGTAACTCTTCTGTTGTAAAATTTGTTGTGGCATCTTCAGTCGTCCCAGCAGCTGTAGTACTTTCGGCTGTTGTTGGATCGAAAGAGGTTGTTCGAGCATTAGTGGTTGTTAACTCTTCTGATGTAAAATATGTTGTGGCATCTTCAGTTGTCGCAGCATTTGTAGTACTTTCGACTGTTGTTGGTTCAAAAGATGTTGTATGAGCTCCAGTGGTTGGGAACTCTTCTGTTGTAAAATATGTTGTGGCATCTTCAGTTGTCCCAGCAGCTGTAGTACTTTCGACTGTTGTTGGTTCGAAAGATGTTTTATGAGCTCCAGTGGTGGTTAACGCTTCTGTTGTAAAATGTGTTGTGGCATCTTCAGTTGTCACAGCAGCTGTAGTACTTTCGCCTGTTGTTGGTTTGAAAGTTGTTGTATGAGCTCCAGTGGTGGTTAACGCTTCTGTTGTAAAATAAGTTGTAGCTCGTTCAGTTGTCACAGCAGCTGTAGTACTTTCGGCTGTTGTTGATTCCAAAGAGGTTGTTCGAGCCCCAGTGGTTGTTAACGCTTCTGTTGTAAAATATGTCGTAGCTCCTTCAGTTGTCACAGCAGCTGTAGTACTTTCGGCTGTTGTTGGTTCCAAAGAGGTTGTTCGAGCCCCAGTGGTTGTTAACGCTTCTGTTGTAAAATATGTTGTAGCTCCTTCAGTTGTTACAGCAGCTGTAGTACTTTCGGCTGTTGTTGGATCGAAAGATGTAGTATGAGCTCCAGTGGTTGTTAACTCTTTTGTTGATAAATATGTTGTGGCATCTTTTGTTGTCAGAGCGGCTGTAGTACTTACGGCTGTTGTTGGTTCGAAAGAGGTTGTTCGAGCCCCAGTGGTTGTTAACTCTTTTGATGTAAAATATGTAGTAGCTCCTTCAGTTGTCACATCAGCCGGCCCTGTTGTTGGTTCAGACGATGTTGTATGAGATTCAGTGGAAGTTACCGCTTCGGTTGTAAAATATGTTGTGGAATCTTCAGTTGTTACAGCAGCTGTAGTACTTTCGGCTGTTGTTGGATCGAAAGATGTAGTTTGAGCTCCAGTGCTTGTTAACTCTTCTGAGGTAAAATATGTTTTAACTCCTTCAGTTGTCGCAGCAGCTGTAGTACTTTCGGCTGTTGTTGGTTCAAAAGATGTTGTATGAGCTCCAGTGGTAGTTATCTCTTCTGTTGTAAAATACGTTGTGGCATCTTCAGTTGTCACTGCAGCTGTAGTACTTTCGGCTGTTGTTAGTTCGAAAGAGGTTGTTCGAACCCCAGTGGTTGTTATCTCTTCTGATGTAAAATATGTAGTAGCTCCTTCAGTTGTCACAACAGCAGTAGTACTTGCGGCTGTTTTTGGTTTGAAAGGTGTTGTATGAGCTCCAGTGGTGGTTAACGCTTCTGTTGTAAAATATGTTTTGGCATCTTTAGTTGTTATAGCAGCTGTAGTACTTTCGGCTGTTGGTGGATCGAAAGATGTAGTATGAGCTCCAGTGGTGGTTAACGCTTCTGTTGTAAAATATGTGGTAGCTCCTTCAGTTGTCACAACAGCTGTAGTACTTTCGCCTGTTGTTGGTTCCAAAGATGCTGTATGAGCTCCAGTGGTTGTGAAGAATGTAGAGCTTTCAACAGTACCAGCCGTACTCGGTATGAAAGTAGTTGGTTCTTCTGTAGTGAAAAACGTAGTTTGACCATCTGAAGGTGTTACTTCTTCAGTTGTAAAGCTAGTAGTTGGCCTGTCAGTCGTAACGGCAGCAGTGGTACTCTCACCTGCAGTTGACTGTAAAGCTGTTGAACTCTCCGTGGTGAACAACGCGGTCTCCACCTCAGATGTTGTCGGTTCGTCTGTTATAAAGGCAGTACTTACAACGTTGGTGGTTGACAATGCAGTTGTGCTTTCACCTGTACTCAGAAGATATGTTGTCGTGTCCGTTGTAGATGGAAACACTGAAGTACCAGCTGTACTAGATTTGAAAGCAGTTGATTCTTCTGAAGTGAAAAGTGTCGTTTGGCTATCTGAAGGTGTGACCTCTTCAGTTGTAAAGCTAGTAGGTGGCTTGTCAGTCGTAACAGCAGGAGTGGTGCTCTCACCTGTAGTTGTCTGTACCGCTGTTGAACTCTCTGCAAATTTACAACAAAAAAGACATAAAACGTTTTAGTAGGTTTTACTGTTCTTGAGGGAATGTTTGACATTTGCCTGAAACGTGTGAGGTCGTATCCAGGCATATACAGTGGATTTCCATGTTTTTTATGATACTCTCTATGTGATCCAAGTCCACTCGATCGACATCAACAGCGAGACTTTGTGACGTCACCTACATAGGACATTCATTTCGCCTCAGACATTAGCTCGGGAATGTAATTAAAAACGCGGATGCGGAGGTGATTACCATAAAAAAACCAGAATGCGGTTGCATTTAGCCCAGCTTATATTCTAGCTTATTTCGTTATTCCCTATGAACTTGTCCAACTGTCTGGGAGTGTGGTTTATTCATAGATCTGCCTTTGTTGCCAACCTGTAGCAAATCTCTGTCCCACTCTGTCATGTCTTTGTCTACACAAAAATGATGTCTTTGTCTCTACACTATTTTGTATTTTGTTATTACTTTTCATGGTGGCCAAAATCTTCTCGGGCTTTGCTCCTTTTTTTGGTCATCCTTCCATTATGTGTTATATCTTTTCATTGCGTTGTTGATATGGTAAATAAATAAACTGAAACGTCATCATCCAATCACATTAAGTTTAACTCTTTTGTATTTGACTTACTTCCAGATGACGTTGTTGGCGTAGATGAAGTTGTTGGCGCAGATGACGTTGTTGGCGCAGATGACGCTGTTGGCGCAGATGACACTGTTGGCGCAGATGACGTTGTTGGCGCAGCGGTCAAGGTCACCATTGTGATTTCACAGGCCGCTGCATTGAACGAAAAGAATAACTGACAAGGGACATCACGTAATTTGCCGTCAAAGTCGAGCACAAGACAATTTTCAGCGGTATTGCCATCAGGTTCTGTACTGCCGACCGTTCGCCAATCTAAGAATAAAATTATAACAGGAAAAGTCAATACAAAACAAGCAAAAGCAAATTAAAGTAGAAATCAAAAACTTGCCAAACCCGCACGCTCTAAAATTCATCCAAATTCAGATTTTGGAATAACAAGCACACAGCCAACTTAACATACGAACTCGAGCTGAGGATAGTCATTAATGTGGTCAGAACAAGTTATATCTGTACTGTTTTATAGAATAAGAACGAGCTCTCATGATCAAGTTGATATATTTATGATTCTCATTTTGGTGAAGTTGTTCGTAATATAGACTTTCTCCGCTCTTGAATTTCCTTGCATTAAAACTAATATAGACGTTCCACTCTCTTTATTTCCTTGTATTAAAATTAATGTAGACTTTCCTCTGTCTGGATTTCTTTGTATTAAAACGAACGTAGACTTTTGACTCTCTATATTTCCTTGTATTAAGACTAATATGTAGAATTTTCACTCTTTGGATTTTCTTGTATTAAATCTAATGTAGACTTTCCACTCTCTGGAATTCCTTGTATTAAAACTAGTATAGACTTTCTGGATTTCTTCGTATTAAACTAATGTAGTCTTTCCACTCTCTGGATTTGCTCGTAATAAACCTAATGTCGACTTTCCACTCGCTGGATTTCCTTGTATTAAAACTAATGCAGACTTTCCATCCTCTGGATTCCCTTGTATTAAAACCAATGTAGACTTTTCACTCTCTAGAATCCCTTGTATTAAAAGGAATGCAGCTATTCCTCTCCACTAATCTCCTTGTAATAAAACTAATAAAATAATATAGACTTTCAACTCTCTGGATTTCCTCGTAATAAAACTAATGTAGACTTTCCACTCTCAAGATTACCTTCAGAGAGGGGTTTTCAACAACTGATCATCTGCAGATTTGAATAAACTGATTAAGAAAACAAATGAGTATCAGCTGAAGCTTTGTATAAGCTACATTAATTACGAGAAAGCCTTTGAATCGGTGGAATATAGTAACTTCCCAGCAAACATACTACGTTTTACAAACAACTCACCCCAAAATCCTTGGTTATCACCAGCCGAGTTCCAATAGTTGGATGAGCTATCGCATGTCCATTGTCCTTCCACTGTATTATCCTTACATCGTAACCAAAACCCATCATGCGACGCTGGGCTATGATCTGCGTTGAGTTTGCCCTTCAGAAAGTCCGCTTCGGCTTGACTTTCAACCAACACCTGCAATAATAATTGCAATCGTTAATATGGCTTACACTTTTAGCCAAAATGGTGTCATTTCCATGGCATACCACAGAGTTCCATTTACAAGCAAAATATGCCTCTGAATGAGTGCTTTCTTTTGACGAAAGGCAGACATCCTCCACAAAAACATTATTTGGCATTGAAGTTTGAGCGTATATTACTGATACAAGCGGTTGCGTAAACATGCATTATCTTAAGACCATTCTATTATAATGTTTCTGTGGTGGGCTGGGTCTGCCTTTTTTGGCAAAAAAAATCCTTATTTTTTCCTACTCGGGTGGTGTTTCTTGGCCATGCAGTCGAATCCAAAGAAGTTTTGATAAGAATGGAGAAGAAATAGATTACGTAACATATTGTTTCTTTGTGCTGATTTGATTTGCCGACAAGCTATTCATCCAGTGATACCTTTTGTTCAGGACTAAGGGGTTCCGTCATTAAATCTGTAACTGACCTGACAGCGTATTAACGCTTTACCAAACAGTCTACTGTAAATAAGTGATCAAACGAAAGTCATGTGAAAGCGCCCACTTGAGTCAGTGGTACCTTTTGTTCTCATACAGCCCACGGGTGTGACTGAGTCGTCGAAAGCACAATAAAAGCAAACTTTAGCCGTTGTAGAACAGTTAGTTACCGCCCACTTTATAGGTCAGTCACGTTATTATATCACCCACCACTAATTGAAACAGAATCCATTTCACATGCGTCCGTCTCACAAAAGCTCACATAAAAACATAATATTTTAAAAAGACCCCAAAAATCCAAGTTGTGGAACTGTGCCTAAGTTTCATAAATCCAAAAGGGCCGGTTATGCAGGGGATAAAATTTCAGAGTTTATCAAATCTGGTTAAAAACCATACCAATGTATTCTTCTCGTATAGTTTGACCTATCTCTGATGTACAGTTCTTGAGTTATAGGGGGAAAGGTAAAATGTCAAAATTTGGATTCCACAGAGGACAAAAAATTTCAAAAAAGTTCCAAAAGGTCATGTTATGAGTGTATTATTTTTCAAAAGCAGACTAGCTAGCACCCCTTCTGGGATTTAATGACAAGGGATAATGGTGTCTATCAGATTTGACATAACGCAAAAGTGCGTAAGGGTCAATCAAAGGTCAACACATGGGTCAAATGTAAATATTTAGCTTTCCAATAGTTTTAATTAGTGCAACAAAAACTTTCATAATGAAGATTTTAAGAACATTGGGTTGTCTTCAACCACCTAAATAGCTATAAATAAAGTTAACTCACCGGAATAGCTCCCATATTCCCACATGTCCATTCAGCCAAAGCCAGGGACTGATGGGCTCCCTGGAAGTAATAACATTTCCTTCCCCATGGTTCAAAGAATGTTGGACACGTAAATTGAGCTATCAAAGAAACAAAAGTTATGAAAAAATAGTTTATGCTATACTGTGTCATTGAACATAATAATTGCTTTCAACTGGTAAAGCCACCCAGCGCAAGTTATGTAGGTACACACTCACAAGTGTTAATATTTGAATATATGAATACAAAACCCACCCAAGTCCATTCGTTGGCCAAATTGAGTTAAACATGGGAAATTGTTGCTATACATAGGCCTGTCAGATGTATGAAAGAACAACTCAAATTCATCATCTGTGTCTATTGAGCATGTGAGAAATAGCATGTATGAAAGAACCACCCAATTCCGTGATTTGAGTCTTGTAACACATTGATTGAAATCCAGTATGTATAAAAGTCCACTTGTAACACATTCATTGCTGGAAGGGTTTAATAAAGGAACGTGTGTGGTTTATATTACATGGCAGAATGCTTATCAGCATTATACATACCTGTGTGCTTTATTTTGTATTATCTCACCAGTGGTAATCTCATTCCAACGTTGTTGTCTTTGTATATGATTCAAAAAACCACCCAAGTCCAAAATTTAAAATGAACCCTACATAGTCCCTGAAATGCTAATCGTCATACTTTATACAGTTTAATCCACTCATTTGCACGTAAAACTTACCTTATTGACCAGGTAAATCTAACTTAAGGAATTAAAATGATACACAGGTTTTTCTCTCAAAATCACTTCCCATGGACTTGGTGGGTTTTGTATTCATGTATTCATTTGTTAACACTTGTACGTAATAACTATAATAATATAAAGTAATAACAATTAAGCGTACAAGTGTTTAGAAATTATTTACACTTATTTTTAGGATGCAGAAGCAGCATGTTTCGGTCTACGTGGAATTGATTAGCTTGCGTCAAATACTGTGCACGTCCTAAAAACGCGTCAATGCAGATGAAGCCAGGAAGGGGCCAAACGGTGCGTGACGTTGTGAGACAAACCCAAATATCAATTTCCTTAAGCTACGAATGTATCCCTTGTTTTGGTGAACATCGGTTTATGTGCTCTTACCAGATATTCGCAAGCAAATAACATAAATAGGCTATGAAATTTACTGACACATGGCATTTCTCACACATAGTAGGTCATGTTTCCTTTTCAACAGGGGCTGACCTGAAAAAGGCGTTATGGGTCCCCTCAACTACACGATTAAATCCTTGATTTCAATATTGACTTTGGCTGAATGCCAGTGCAACTGTTAACAGTTATACAAACAGTCATCATTTACAAAACGAAATGACACGAATATACCGTGCACTATTATAAGATTCTTGAAAGTTCCTGCTTTTTGACGCAGCTTGTCAAAAAGTAGGAGTGTCAAAATTTCGGCGGGAATTTCGGAATGTTGACAATTACTACTTTTTGACAAGTGGGTCAAAAACTGGAACTGTCCCAAATATCCATTTGACGCAGCACAGGTCATCCATAGATAAATGATGTAGAAACGTACATATATAGAAATGTGGTGCTCTCACCTGCAGTTGACTGTACAACTCTTGAACTCTCCGTGGTGAACAATGTGGTATCCACCTCAGATGTTGTATGTTTGTCTGTTGTGGTCGACGATGAAGTTGTGCTTTCACCTGTACTCGGATGATATGTTGTCGTGTCCGTTGTTTCGAAAGTTGAAGGAAAGTTAGATGTCGTTGTGAAGTCAGACGCTGTGGAAGGCGTAGAGTATTGGGAGACGGTTGCTTCCATTGTGAATTCTTTTGTGTTTATAGGCTCTGCCGTAGATTGCTCTAAAGTAAAAGCAGTTATCTCTCCAACTGTTGTTGTTAATTCTGTGGTGCTTTCAGCAGTATAATCTGACGTGGCTGTAAATTGACTACTTGTAAAAACTGTAGACCTGTCAGCAGTAGATGGAAACACTGAAGTACGAACTGTACTAGATTTAAAAGTAGTTGATTCTTCTGTAGTGAAAAGTGTCATTTGACTATCTGAAGGTGTTACCTCTTCAGTTGTAAAGCTTGTAGTTGTCTTGTCAGTCGTAACAGCAGCAGTGGTGCTCTCACCTGTAGTTGACTGTACTGCTGTTGAACTCTCCGTGGTGAACAACGTGGTCTCAACCTCAGATGTTGTTGGTTCGTCTGTCGTAAAGGCAGTGCTTACAACGTTGGTGGTCGACGATGCAGTTGTGCTTACACCTGTACTCAGATGATATGTTGTCATGTCCGTTGTTTGGAAAGTTGAAGGAAAGTTAGATGTCGCTGGGAAGTCAGACGCTGTAAATGGCGTAGAATATTGGGTGACGGTTGCTTCCATTGTGAATTCGTTTGTGCTAGGCTCTGCCGTAGATTGCTCTAAAGTAAAAGCAGTTATCTCTCCAACTGTTGTTGGTAATTCTGTAGTGCTTTCAGCAGTATAATCTGGCGTAGCTGTGAATTGACTACTTTTTAAGACTGTAGAGCTTTCAACGGTAGATGGAAATACTGAAGTACCGGCTGTACTCGATTGTGAAGTAGTTGATTCATCTGTAGTGAAAAGTGTCGTCTGACTATCGGAAGGTGTTACCTCTTCAGTTGTAAAGCTTGTAGTTGGCCTGTCAGTCGTAATGGCGGCAATGGTGCTCTCACCTGCAGTTGACTGTAAAGCTGTTGAACTCTCTGTTGTGAACAATGTGGGCTCAACCTCAGATGTTGTCGGTTCGTCTGTTGCAAAGGCAGTGGTTACAACGTCGGTTGTCGAGGATGCAGCTGTGCTTTCACCTGTATTCAGGGGATATATTGCCGTGTTTGTACTCGACAGAGAAGTCGTTGGTTTTTCTGTAGGGTATAATGTTGTTTGCATTTTGGATGCCGTATGTCCTTCTGATGTAAAGAATGTTGTTAAAGTGTCAGTGGAAGTGCTAGCAGTAGAACTTCCATCCATTATCGACTGGGAGCTTGTTAAACATTCTGTAGGATAAAAAGTTGTTTTAAATTTGGATGTTGCTCGTTCTTCTGTTGTCGAACTTGTATTAAACGTGTCTGTAGAAGATACAGCAGTTGTTGTCCGTTCTGTGGTGACACCAAGTGTAGTTGAGGGTGATGTGGTCCCTTCTGCTGAAATATCTTGTGTTGTGAGTTGAGTTGTGGCATCTGTGTAAAACATTTATTATACAATTATACTTACAACAACAACAACAACAAACACAAAAACAACAATAATAATAACAATAATAATAATAATAATAATATTATAATAATAATAATAATAATAATAATAATAATAATAATAATAATAATAATAATAATAATAATAATAATATATTATTATTATAATAATATATTATTATTATTATTATTATTATTGATATTATTATTATTGTTGTTGTTGTTGTTTTTGTGTTTGCTGTTGTTGTTAGTATGATTGTATAATAATAATAATAATAATAATAATAATAATAATAATAATAATAATAATAATAATAATAATAATAATAATAATAAAACTAACACTAATTTCTAACTTCTTCACTCCAAACTGATTTTTCACTCATTATGGTTTAGTAATTAGTGATTTACACTCTTTTAAATTAAGTATAGCTACCATTATCAGACTACCGAGTCCAATATATATAGTCAAAATACAGGGTGTTCCAGAAAAAGCTGGCCCCAACGAATGCGGTGGTATTTTAAAATGTGTTTGCAACCATAATTCCGTGTTTACATAAATTACGTAAAAGCCACATATTTTAGCGGTCATTTGCAAAAAAATATGATCTCGGATAGATGCAGGATAACTTTTGCAATTTTCTGTTGGTACACACACATCACTCAATGAAGAGTTTTTGGAGCCTTGCGTCGTGCGTCTGTCTATGGCTCATCAATTTTTTCTCAAGCAAACCCTTTTTGTAAAAGGTGAGACATGTATCTTAAAGCCACATATTGAGAATCATTCTTTCCCAGGAAACGGGAGACAGCAGGCCAGACAGTAACATGAGTAGCTTTATTTCACCTTGAAGGCATGGATAGTCTTACAAATATGGGCTAACTTTTACCTAGGCCATCCAATATGCCATGCTTTAGTAGGACTACAACTGGTATCTCATATTATTTCCCTTTTTAAAGTGTGGCTTTAAGGGAACTTTCTGCAAATTAACAAAAAATGGCATGAAACAATTCGGTAGGTTTTACGGTTTTTGCGTTAGTTCACACAAGTCCAACGATTCAAAGAACGAAGAATTCAAATTTTTTACCAAACTTCTCCGATCGAGCTCTTAGTCTTACAGAGCCCAAGCCATAGCCATTTGCCGATAACTTTTTAGGCATAGGTCATCCATATGGATGACCGTTGACCTCACATTGGTCCCATGATATCAGCCAATTATCCTATAGTCACCAACTTTGGTCAAAATTAACAGATGTATATACCTATATAGTTCACACAAGTGCAACAATTCTAAGAGCGCAGAATTCAAATAATTGACCAAACTTCTCCGATCGAGCTCTCAGTCTTACCTAATACTGTTATAGTGAAGGAATCGGTCGCTATATTGCCACTAGGGTCTGTTGCAGTGAAGGTCACTGTAGTAGTGCCGATAGGAAAGTTTGATCCGCTCGAGGAGTCTGACGTTAGTGTCACAATACCAGAATTATCAGAAGCCGTTGGATCCGTCCAAGACACAGCAGCAGTCGCGGAATTCGCATCTGTGTTAGTGGTTATGGCTGAGGGTGTGCCAGTAATAGTAGGCATTTCAGCATCTGTAATTAACAAAAGAAATACAGTTAATGTTTGTTCTTAGAGCCGAAGCCACAGCCATTTGCCTATCACTTTTTAGGCATAAGTCATCCATATGCATGACCGTTGACCTTGCATAGGTCACGAAACACCAGCCAATTATCATATAATCACCAACTTTGGTCAAAATTAACAAATTCATATACTTATGATGTTTAGTATATAGTTCACGCAAGTGCAACAATTCTAAGAGCGCAGAATTCAAATAATTGACCAAACTTCTCCGATCGAGCTCTCAGTCTTACCTGATACTGTTATAGTGAAGGAATCGGTCGCTATATTGCCACTAGGGTCGGTTGCAGTGAAGGTCACGGTAGTAGTGCCGATAGGGAAGTTTGATCCACTCAAAAAGTCTGACGTTAGTGTCACAACATCAGAATTATCAGAGGCTGTTGGATCCGTCCAAGATACAGCAGCAGTCGCGGAATTCGCATCTGTGTTAGTGGTTATGGCGGAGGGTGTGCCAGTAATAGTAGGCATTTCAGCATCGATTCAAAGAGCGAAGAATTCAAAAATTTTACCAAACTTCTCCGATCGAGCTCTCAATCTTACCTGATACTGTTATAGTGAATGAATCGGTCGCTATATTGCCACTAGGGTCTGTTGCAGTGAAGGTCACTGTAGTAGTGCCGATAGGAAAGTTTGATCCGTTCGAGGAGTCTGACGTTAGTGTCACAACGCCAGAATTATCAGAAGCTGTTGGATCCGTCCAAGACACAGCAGCAGTCGCGGAATTCGCATCTGTGTTAGTGGTTATGGCGGAGGGTGTGCCAGTAATAGTAGGCATTTCAGCATCTATAATTAATAAAAAAACGTACAGTTAATGTTTGGTCACAGAGCCCAAGCCATAGCCATTTGCCGATAATATTTTAGGCATAGGTCATCCATATGGATCCCAGCAAACACAAAAACGTTTTTAAAACGTTTTAAATAAGATATATGTTGGCTTTTGGTTTAGGTAAAAACGTTTTAATACCATTAAAATGTCGGGTTATATAAAGGTCATGAAAACGTTTTAAAACGTTTTGTATGAAAACACACTACAGCAATATTTCTAAAATGTTTTCAAAAATGTTATTGTAAACTATTTTTGCAAACATTTTTGCCAAATATTTTGCCAACACGTAAATAATATTATGTTAAAATATTTGCTCCCAGCAAACACAGACATGTTCTTAAAATGTTTTCTTCCAAACGTTTTAATAACATTTAAATGTCGGGTTATATAAAGGTCATAAAAACGTTTTTAAAACGTTATTGCAAATATTTTGGGCAAACATTTTTCGCAAAATATTTTTTCAACCCCAAAATAACATTCTGTTTAGAATGTTTTGTATCATATTTTCAAAAATGTTTTTGGAATGTTATTAAAACGTTTTTATACCCTTTATATAACCCGACATTTAAACGTTTTCTGTATAACGTTTTGTGTTTGTTGGGCAGTAGATTATCAAAAAATGTTTTTCAATGTTATGAAAACGTTTTATACCCTTAATATACCCTTTATATAACCCGACATTTAAACGTTTTCTGACAACATTTTATAACCTTTTCCAAATGACGTCGTAAACGTTTTGTGTTTGCTGGGATGACCGTTGACCTTACATTGGTCCCATGATACCAGCCAATTATCCTTTAGTCACCAACTTTGGTCAAAATTAACTAATTTATATACCTATATAGTTCACACAAGTGCAACAATTCTAAGAGCGCAGAATTCAAATAATTGACCAAACTTCTCCGATCGAGCTATCAGTCTTACCTGATACTGTTATAGTGAATGAATCGGTCGCCATATTGTCACTAGGGTCTGTTGCAGTGAAGGTCACTGTAGTAGTGCCGATAGGAAAGTTTGATCCGCTCGAGGAGTCTGACGTTAGTGTCACAATACCAGAATTATCAGAAGCCGTTGGATCCGTCCAAGACACAGCAGCAGTCGCGGAATTCGCATCTGTGTTAGTGGTTATGGCTGAGGGTGTGCCAGTAATAGTAGGCATTTCAGCATCTGTAATTAACAAAAGAAATACAGTTAATGTGTAACAAAATATTTTTTCATTATAGATTTTTGAAAGTCTATTTTATTTTTCATTTGAGCATAATCTAACAGTTGATGTTGTTGTTGGAAACTGTGAGCACAGTAATAAAACAATAATTTGTTTAAAATATTTTGTTTTTGATGACTTGCAGTTAATGTAAGATTTCTATTTGTGTGGCTATAGTGTAAATGATGATGACGACGACGATGATGATGATGATGGTGATGATGATGATGGTGATAATGATGATGGTTTAGATGATGATGATGATGATGATGTTGTTTTTGTTGTTGTTGATGATGATGATGATGATGATGATGATGATGATGATGATGATGATGATGATGATGATGGATAATACAACTGATGACAGATGATTATTAGAGTCGTGATGGTGACGATGATGGCAGTGATGAGGGATTTAATTTAGTATGAAATTCTCAACCCCCCTCCCGCACCCACCAGTCAATGTTGTTTTGATACTGAGACAGGAACGGACAATTGGTCTAGTATTGGCTCCAACATTGCTTTGGGGGGGTTACTAGCAATATGAAACATTAATGTTTGCCACTCATGTTACTTGTAATGTTTAAACAAAGAGCACGTTTCTATGGTATCACTCACAGCATGGAAATAGTAGACATGCTCACATTTTCGGCAAGCCCCTCGTGTCAAGGCCAAATCGACTTTTACAATGTTTATTGAAGAGATAAGATATGCATAATCTTAGTTTGCGAGAAGATAAGAGGTCAAACGTTTCCATGTTAAAAATAGAATTACATGCTAGGCATGTTTGTTCCTCTTTGTCGTTTGTGTATTAATTTCATCATCATCATCATCATCATCATCATCATCATCGTCATCATCATCATCGTCATCATCATCATCATCATCATCATCGTCATCATTATCATCATCATCGTCGTCGTCGTCGTCGTCATCATCATCATCATATCATCATCATCATCACCATCATCATTACCTGACTACTAGCCACAACTGAAACCCATATCAAGGAAAATAAAATATCAATTTTGCTGCAAACCCTCAGAGAAAATTAATATACAAATATTTAAAATCGTGTTTTATTACAATCTAATAGTAATAGGAATTTACACACAACCATGACAACTGCTAAATTAAGCTGAAATGAAGAAAAAATAGACTATAAAAAAGTCTAAAATGAAAATAAATGTTGTTGTTTGTTCTTAGAGCCGAAGCCACAGCCATTTGCCTATCACTTTTTAGGCATAAGTCATCCATATGCATGACCGTTGACCTTGCATAGGTCCCGTGACACCAGCCAATTATCATATAATCACCAACTTTGGTCAAAATTAACAAATTCATATACTTATGATGTTTAGAAAATAAATGTTGTTGTTTGTTCTTAGAGCCCAAGCCATAGCCATTTGCCGATAATTTTTTAGGCATAGGTCATCCATATGGATGACCGTTGACCTCACATTGGTCCCATGATACCAGCCAATTATCATTTAGTCACCAACTTTGGTCAAAATTAACAAATTTATATACCTATATAGTTCACACAAGTGCAACAATTCTAAGAGCGCAGAATTCAAATAATTGACCAAACTTCTCCGATCGAGCTATCAGTCTTACCTGATACT
This sequence comes from Amphiura filiformis, assembly GCF_039555335.1. Classification (NCBI taxonomy): domain Eukaryota; kingdom Metazoa; phylum Echinodermata; class Ophiuroidea; order Amphilepidida; family Amphiuridae; genus Amphiura; species Amphiura filiformis. The sequence continues at coordinate 21,847,477 of NC_092647.1, forward strand.
GATATAGTGCAGGAATCGGTCGCTATATTGCCACTAGGGTCTGTTGCAGTGAAGGTCACTGTAGTAGTGCCGATAGGAAAGTTTGATCCACTCGAGAAGTCTGACGTTAGTGTCACAACGCCAGAATTATCAGAAGCTGTTGGATCCGTCCAAGACACAGCAGCAGTCGCGGAATTCGCATCTGTGTTAGTGGTTATGGCGGAGGGTGTGCCAGTAATAGTAGGCATTTCAGCATCTGTAATTAACAAACAAAAAACTACAGTTGATGTTTGTTCATAGAGCCGAAGCCATAGCCATTTGCCAATAACATTTTAGGCATAAGTCATCCATGTGGATGACCGTTGACCTCGCATTGGTTCCGTGACACCAGCCAATATCTTATAGTCACCAACTTTGGTCAAAATTGACAAATTCATATACCTATGATGTCTTTAAAAAGTGTGGGTTCACAGTTAGTATATAGTTCACACAAGTGCAACGATTCAAAGAGCGAAGAATTTTTTAAAAAATCCTAACTTCTCCGATCGAACTCTCAGTCTTACCTGATACTGTTATAGTGAATGAATCGGTCGCCATATTGCCACTAGGGTCTGTTGCAGTGAAGGTCACTGTAGTAGTGCCGATAGGAAAGTTGAATCCGCTCGAGGAGTCTGACGTTAGTGTCACAACACCAGAATTATCAGAAGCCGTTGGATCCGTCCAAGACACAGCAGCAGTCGCGGAATTCGCATCTGTATTAGTGGTTATGGCGGAGGGTGTACCAGTAATAGTAGGCATTTCAGCGTCTGTAATTAACAAAAAACGTACAGTTAATGTCTGTTCATAGAGCCGAAGCAATAGTCATTTGCCTATAACTGTTTAGGTGGATGACCGTTGACCTCACATTGGCCCCATGAGACCAGCCAATTATCCTATAGTCACCAATTTTGGTCAAAATTAACAAATTCATAATTATGCCTACAATGTCTTTAAAAAAAAGTGTGGGTTACAGTTAGTATACATATAGTTCACGCAAGTGCAACGATTCAAAGAGCGAAGAATTCAAACATTTTACCAAACTTCTCCGATCGAGCTCTCAATCTTACCTGATACTGTTATAGTGAATGAATCGGTCGCCATATTGTCACTAGGGTCTGTTGCAGTGAAGGTCACTGTAGTAGTGCCGATAGGAAAGTTTGATCCACTCAAAAAGTCTGACGTTAGTGTCACAACATCAGAATTATCAGAGGCTGTTGGATCCGTCCAAGATACAGCAGCAGTCGCGGAATTCGCATCTGTGTTAGTGGTTATGGCGGAGGGTGTGCCAGTAATAGTAGGCATTTCAGCATCTATAATTAATAAAAAAACGTACAGTTAATGTTTGGTCACAGAGCCCAAGCCATAGCCATTTGCCGATAATATTTTAGGCATAGGTCATCCATATGGATCCCAGCAAACACAAAAACGTTTTTAAAACGTTTTACATAAGTTATATTCTGGCTTTTGGCTTAGGTAAAAACGTTTTAATACCATTAAAATGTCGGGTTATATAAAGGTCATGAAAACGTTTTAAAACGTTTTGTATGAAAACACACTACAGCAATATTTCTAAAATGTTTTCAAAAATGTTATTGTAAACTATTTTTGCAAACATTTTTGCCAAATATTTTGCCAACACGTAAATAATATTATGTTAAAATATTTGCTCCCAGCAAACACAGACATGTTCTTAAAATGTTTTCTTCCAAACGTTTTAATAACATTTAAATGTCGGGTTATATAAAGGTCATAAAAACGTTTTTAAAACGTTATTGCAAATATTTTGGGCAAACATTTTTCGCAAAATATTTTTCAACCCCAAAATAACATTCTGTTTAGAATGTTTTGTATCATGTTTTCAAAAATGTTTTTGGAATGTTATTAAAACGTTTTTATACCCTTTATATAACCCGACATTTAAACGTTTTCTGTATAACGTTTTGTGTTTGTTGGGCAGTAGATTATCAAAAAATGTTTTTCAATGTTATGAAAACGTTTTATACCCTTAATATACCCTTTATATAACCCGACATTTAAACGTTTTCTGACAACATTTTATAACCTTTTCCAAATGACGTCGTAAACGTTTTGTGTTTGCTGGGATGACCGTTGACCTCACATTGGTCCCATGATACCAGCCAATTATCCTTTAGTCACCAACTTTGGTCAAAATTAACTAATTTATATACCTATATAGTTCACACAAGTGCAACAATTCTAAGAGCGCAGAATTCAAATAATTGACCAAACTTCTCCGATCGAGCTATCAGTCTTACCTGATACTGTTATAGTGAATGAATCGGTCGCCATATTGTCACTAGGGTCTGTTGCAGTGAAGGTCACTGTAGTAGTGCCGATAGGAAAGTTTGATCCGCTCGAGGAGTCTGACGTTAGTGTCACAACGCCAGAATTATCAGAAGCTGTTGGATCCGTCCAAGACACAGCAGCAGTCGCGGAATTCGCATCAGTGTTAGTGGTTATGGCGGAGGGTGTGCCAGTAATAGTAGGCATTTCAGCATCTGTAATTAACAAAAAAAACCTACAGTTGATGTTTGTTCATAGAGCCGAAGCCATAGCCATTTGCCAATAACATTTTAGGCATAAGTCATCCATGTGGATGACCGTTGACCTCGCATTGGTTCCGTGACACCAGCCAATATCTTATAGTCACCAACTTTGGTCAAAATTGACAAATTCATATACCTATGATGTCTTTAAAAAGTGTGGGTTCACAGTTAGTATATAGTTCACACAAGTGCAACGATTCAAAGAGCGAAGAATTAAAAAAAAATTCCAAACTTCTCCGAACGAGCTCTCAGCCTTACCTGATACTGTTATAGTGAATGAATCGGTCGCCATATTGTCACTAGGGTCTGTTGCAGTGAAGGTCACTGTAGTAGTGCCGATAGGAAAGTTTGATCCACTCGAGAAGTCTGACGTTAGTGTCACAACACCAGAATTATCAGAAGCTGTTGGATCCGTCCAAGACACAGCAGCAGTCACGGAATTCGCATCTGTGTTAGTGGTTATGGCGGAGGGTGTGCCAGTAATAGTAGGCATTTCAACATCTGTAATTAACCGAAAACGTACAGTTAATGTTTGTTTGCACAGACCAAGCCATAGGCATTTCCCGATAACTTTTTAGGCATTAGTCATGACCGTTGATCTCGCATTGGTTCCGTGATACCAGCCAATAATCCTATAGTCACCAACTTTGGTCAAAATTGATAAATTCATATACCTATCATGTCTTTAAAAAGTGTGGGTTATAATTAGTATGTAGTTCACACAAGTGCAACGGTTCTAAGAGCACAGATTTCAAATAATTGACCAAACTTCTCCGATCGAGCTCTCAGTCTTACCTAATACTGTTATAGTGAATGAATCGGTCGCCATATTGTCACTAGGGTCTGTTGCAGTGAAGGTCACTGTAGTAGTGCCGATAGGAAAGTTTGATCCGCTCGAGAAGTCTGACGTTAGTGTCACAACACCAGAATTATCAGAAGTCGTTGGATCCGTCCAAGACACAACAGCAGTCGCGGAATTCGCATCTGTGTTAGTGGTTATGGCGGAGGGTGTGCCAGTAATAGTAGGTTTTTCAGCATCTGTAATCAACAAAAAAACCGCACAGTTCTTGTTTGTTCATAGAGCCGAAGTCATAGCCATTTGCCTTTAACTATTAAAGTATAAGTCATCCATATGGATGACCGTTGACCTTGCATTGGTCCGGTGACACCAGCCAATTATCTTTTAGTCACTAACTTTGGTCAAAATTGACAAATTCATATTCCTATGATGTCTTTAAAATGTGTGGGTTCGCAGTGAGTATATAGTTCACACAAACGCAACGATTCAAAGAGCGAAGAATTCAAATAATTGACCAAACTTCTCCGATCGAGCTCTCAGTCTTACCTAATACTGTTATAGTGAATGAATCGGTCGCCATATTGTCACTAGGGTCTGTTGCAGTGAAGGTCACTGTAGTAGTGCCGATAGGAAAGTTTGATCCACTCGAGAAGTCTGACGTTAGTGACACAACACCAGAATGATCAGAAGCTGTTGGATCCGTCCATGACACAGCAGCAGTCGCGGAATTCGCATCCGTGTCAGTGGTTATGGCGGAGGGTGTGCCAGTAATAGTAGGCTTTTCAGCATCTGTAATAAACCAAAAAAAATACAGTTAATGTTTGTTCATAGAGCCGAAGCCATAGCCATTTGCTTATAACATTTTAGGCATAAGTCATCCATATGGATGACCGTTGACCTTGCATTGGTCCCATGACACCAGCCAATTATCCTATAGTCACCAACTTTGGTCAAAATTGACAAATTCATATACCTATGATGTCTTTAAAAGGTGTGGGTTCACAGTTAGTATATAGTTCACACAAGTTCAACGATTCAAAGAGCGAAGAATTCAAATAATTGACCAAACTTCTCCGATCGAGTTCTCAATCTTACCTGATACTGTTATAGTGAAGGAATCGGTCGCCATATTGTCACTAGGGTCTGTTGCAGTGAAGGTCACTGTAGTAGTGCCGATAGGAAAATTTGATCCGCTCGAGAAGTCTGACGTTAGTGACACAACACCAGAATTATCAGAAGCCGTTGGATCCGTCCAAGACACAGCAGCAGTCGCGGAATTCGCATCTGTGTTTGTGGTTATGGCGGAGGGTGTGCCAGTAATAGTAGGAATTTCAGTATCTGAAATTAACAAAAACGTACAGTTTATGTTTGTTCATAGAGCCCAAATCATAGCCATTTGCCTATAACTTTTTAGGCATAAGTCATCAATGTAAATGCAATTCTGAGAAATAAAGCAATACATTTCTACATTTACTCATTACTAAATAAGCTGAATTCTCTTCACGCGGGTGTCGACTGCAGACGACATGTTTCAATTTTTTTTTAATTAAAAAATTTCAGAATTTCATTACCATATTTGGAATCAACATGAAAAATGCATTAAAATGAGTACAAACAAACCTAGTATTGGTTAGCTCTTGATATTTTGAGAAAATATTTCAAAACTTGAACTTTTTCCGTTGAAGCGCATGGCTAGCACGCAGAGCATTAAATAGGAATTAACTCAAATCATATTGTTTTCAATATTCTTGTTCTTTGATAAGTAATACGGGTATCACAACCAGATAACTTATTACAAAATAGACAGTCTGGCCTTAAAAGATGGTATTTATCTCAAAATTAGGATGCACGGCATGTTCTGGGTTTGATAAGAACAGGTTACAAATGTTATTTTTACATGCAACCATTTCAACAAGTTATAGTTCTGTGAATGTTCAAAAGCGGTGCAATATGCAGTAGGCTATTATTAAAAAACATTTGAAAGTTTATGTTTTACTAAAATGCGTGTTCATAAAGAGTAGTAGAATTTGACTTAGTAAATCGACGGTCCGTCAACATGCTCCATATATAGACACCCTACATATGTACATGAGGCGCAGAATTCCACGTGATGATGAGAATTTTAACACAGTGAATCTTTGCTCCTTATTCTTGAATCAAAACACATTATAACGTAGATACGGAAAAAAATTTCAAACTGGCATCAAAAAGAAACTTATAATTGTTCACAAGGTCATATCTTAAAATCCTGTAAATAAAAATGAACAAAAATTACACACAGGATAACTTCAATACTCTACTCTAAACACATGTCAGTAGCCAAGCAGTTGTCCAACTGACACAACAGTAAAATACACTGACAAGGAACAGCTTCCGGGACCACATTCACAGGGGAATAATTGGAACCCAGCAAAAGAAATCTGTGAGAATGCGTACAAGATCCTTACACAGGAGATTATTTCCAAAGAGTAAGTGGAATAGTGTGAACGAGACTACTTTTCACACACTTTCTTCAAGAAACAGGTCTTGTTCCACACTATTCCATTTACTCACAGATTTCTTGTGTTGGGTGCCAATTATTGGGCTGTGAATGTGGTCCAGGAAGCTGTTTCATGTCAGTGCGTTTACTGTTGTGTCAGTTGGACAACTGCTTGGTTACTGACATGTGTTTAGAGTAGAGTATTAAAGTAATCCTGTTCAATTTTTGTTCATTTTTATGGACAGGATTTTAAGATATGAAAAATTATAAGTTTCTTTTTGAGGCCAGTTTATAATGAAAGACTGAGGTTAAAAAGACTAGTTCGCGTCTGACGTCAGGCCAAAGGCGCGCCGTGATTGGTTGCCGACCTACGCAGTACGGCATTTTTTGTCTAGTTGTCAGAATTTCAGACGCGAAATAGTCTTCTTATCTCTGTGTTTCATTATAAGAAAAATGAATTTTCATCATATTTTTACAGTAATGTATATAAGAAGATTTTTACGGAACGGTTCCAGGAACATTGGTAGCGGAAATGTACGTAAAATTACAGAATAGGTTTATTATACAGTGTGTCACTAAAGATATTTTTACAGATAACCTCAATTAAGTTTCTGGGTTTTATCATCTTGAATAACTTCATATGTTTGCCGATTGTTTTAATGATAAGGTCAACCCGTCGTCATCCAATCATCATAAATTAATTTTAACTCTTTGTCACGTGACTTACCTGTTGGCGCAGCCGTCGCGGCCACCATTGTGATTTCACAGGCCGCTGCATTGAACGAAAAGAATAACTGACAAGGGACATCACGTAATTTGCCGTCAAAGTCGAGCACAAGACAATTTTCAGCGGTATTGCCATTAGGTTCTGTACTGCCGACCGTTCGCCAATCTAAGAATAAAATTATAACAGGAAAAGTCAATCAAAAACAAGCGAAAGCAAATTAAGTGAAAATCAATAATTTGCCAAACCCGAACGCTCTAAAATTCATCTAAATTCAGATTTGAGCTGAGGATAGTCATTAATTTGGCCAGAACAAGTTTTATCTGTACTGTTTTATAAAATATTCATGAGCTCTCATAGACTTTTCACTCTTTGGATGTCCTTGTATTAAAAGTTGTTCGTAATATATACTTATAAGATTTTATTAAAACTAATGTAGACTTTCTACTCTCTGGATTTCCTCGTAATAAAACTAATGTAGACTTTCTACTCTCTGAATTTCCTTGTATTACAACTTATATAAATAATAATAATAATAATAAACAAAGATTTAATATAGCGCCCTATGCAGAAAAGCCTCAGGGCGCTTTACAGATAAAACAATGCAAAACCTTAAAAACTACCAAAAATAACTTAAACTTACACATGATACAACATGATAATATATACAAAATACAATAATATTACTATAACATGAGAATAGGCAAATTGTTTTTAAAATCAATACAAGTAGCAAGTAATATAAAATGTACAAATTAAAATACAAAATATGATATCATACAAAACACATTTGGTGATGTGACCGGCACATGAAAAAGCATGATAACCCAGGAGAGGAGAGGTTACCAGCACTTGCACTCTCAGCGAAGATCAACAGCATCTTGCTCCCATTGAATGGTAAGTTGGGCTGGGTGTTATTAAATGCACAATATAACATTATACATGAACAATAATACAAAGTATGGAAGTAAGCGAAATGTGACCGGCACATGAGGCGAGAAATAACCCAGAGAGGAGAGGTTACTAGCACGTGCACTCTCAGGAAGATAAAGGCAACAGCATCTTGCTCCCATTGAATGGTAAGTTGGGCTGGGTGTTAATTGCACATTATAAAGTAACAAATAAACAATAATATAAAGCATGGGGTTTAAGCGAATGTGACCGGCACATAAGGCGAGAAATAACCCAGGAGAGGAGAGGTTACTAGCACGTGCACTCTTCAGCAAGATCAAGGCAACAGCATTTTGCTCCCAAAGATGGTAAGTGGGCTGGGTTTAAATAATTGCACAAAGCGAATAGATACACAAAAATACAGCATTACTGATCCTGATGAAAATACATGGTAAAAAGATGCGTCTTGAGCTTGGACTTGAAAACGTCGACAGATGAAGATTGACGGATTGCTTTTGGAATCTGGTTCCATAAATTAGCAGCAGCGAATGAGAAGGACCTAGCACCATACGATTTTGTAGATGGATTCGTTGTTACCAAACGACATTCAGAAGCAGATCTTAGCGTTCTGGTGGGTACGTATTGGTGGACAAGGTCAGTAATAAACTCAGGGGCCAATCCGTGAAGGGCTTTGTAGCAGAGAAGCAATATCTTGAACGCTATCCGCTGTTGAATTGGTAGCCAGTGCAACTTTTCAAGCACAGGTGTGATATGCTCACGACGAGGTAATCGAACAACAAGACGCGCGGCCGTATTCTGCACTCGCTGAATTTTCGCGATATAGATTTTCCACTCTCTGGATTTCTTTGTATTAAAACTAATGTAGACTTTCAATTCTCTGGAATTCCTTGTATTAATAATAATTTTGACTTTCCACTCTCTGGAATCCCTTGTATTAAAACTAATGCAGACATTCCTCTCCCCGAATATCCTTGTAATTAAACTAAGATATGCTTTCCACTCTCTGGAATTCCCTGTATTAAAACTAATGTTTTCTTTCTCTTTTTTGAATATCCTTGCATTAGCAATATGCCACTGTCTGGATTTCCTTGTATTAAAACTAATGTAGAATTCCACTCTCTGGATTTCCTTGTATCGAGACTATAACTTAGACTTTCAATTATCTGGAATTCCTTTTATTAAAACTAGTATAGACTTTCACTCTCTGGATTTCTTCGTATTAAACTAATGTAGACTTTCCACGATCTGGATTTCTGGATTTCTTTGTATTAAATATTGCCTTTCCACTCTCTACAATTCCTTGTATTAACTATTAAAACTAATATAGACTTTCGACTCTCTGCATTTTCGTGTAATAAAACTAATATAGACTTTCGACTCTCTCTGTAATAAAACTAATATAGACTTTCGACTCTCTGCATTTTCGTGTAATAAAACTAATATAGACTTTCGACTCTCTGGATTTCCTCGTAATAAAACTAATGTAGACTTTCGACTCTCTGGATTTCCTCGTAATAAAACTAATGTAGACTTTCGACTCTCTGGATTTCCTCGTAATAAAACTAATGTAGACTTTCGACTCTCTGGATTTCCTCGTAATAAAACTAATGTAGACTTTCGACTCTCTGGATTTCCTCGTAATAAAACTAATGTAGACTTTCGACTCTCTGGATTTCCTCGTAATAAAACTAATGTAGACTTCCCTCTCTCTAGATTTCCTTTAGAGAGGGATTTTCAACAACTGATCATCTGCAGGCTTTAAATAAACTGATATTGTTGAAACAAAATGAATATCAGCTGAAGCTTTGTATAAACTAGATTAATTTACGAGAAGGCCTTTGAATCGGTGGAACATAGTAAGTTCCCAGCAAAAAATAAAACGTTTTACAAATAACTCACCCCAAAATCCTTGATTATCACCAGCCGAGTTCCAATAGTTGGATGAGCTATCACATGTCCACTGTCCTTCCACTGTATTATCCTTACATCGTAACCAAAACCCATCATGCGACGCTGGGCTATGGCCGGCGTTGAGTTTTCCCTTCAGAAAGTCCGCTTCGGCTTGACTTTCAACCAACACCTACAATAATAATTACAATCGTTAATATGGCTTACACTTTGAGCCAAAATGGTGTCATTTCCAATGGCATACCATAGAATTCCATTTACAAGAAAAATATGCCTCTAAATGAGGGTTTTTCTTTTGACGAAAGGCAGACATCCTCCACAAAAACATTTGGAGTTTGAGCAACTGTATTACTTATACAGGCGGTAGCGCAAACATGCATTATTTTAAGACCTAGTGTTTTTGTGGTAGGATTGATCTGCCTTTCGCCTCTTTCGTCAAAAAATACACATTGTTACCTGCTCGGGTGGTGTTTCCTGGTCGGACCCAAGGAGGTTTAAATAAGAATGGAGAAAAATAGATTACGTAATGTATTGTTTCTTTGTGCTGATTTGATTTGCCGACAAGCTATTAATCCAGTGGTACCTTTTGTTCAAGACAAATGGGTTCCGTCATTAAATCGGTAACTGACAACTGAAGGGCTAAGGATGTCTGTCAGATTTGACATTTACGCAAAAGTGCGTAAGAGTCAATGAAAGGTCAACACAGGGGTCAAATTTCAATATTTAGCTTTCCAATAGGGGTCTATCGTCAACTACAGCGCTGTGTGTGCACTGTATAGGGAAAACGGACAGTAATGGTTGTTTTCAAGCCCGTTTTTCAAGCACCTAAATAGCTCTAAATAAAGTAAACTCACCGGAATAGCTCCCATATTCCCACATGTCCACTCAGCCAAAGCCAGGGACTGATGGGCTCCCTGGAAGTAATAACATTTCCTGCCCCATTTTTCAAAGAATGTTGGGCACGTAAATTGACCTATCAAAGAAACAAAAGTTATGAAAAAATAGTTTATGTTATCCTGTGTCATTGAACATAATTCTTTTAACTGCTAATGAAAATACCCATCCACCGCACGTTAAGTATAGGTATAGGTCACAAGTGTTAATATTTGTTAACACTTGTACGTAATAAGTATAATAATATAAAGTAATAACAATTAAAGTATTGGCGACATCGGCGCTGCCATTAGTAAATTCTAATTTTCTTTGCTTTGCCTTAGTTGTTCGGCTCAAAATTAAAAGGGATATATCTGACAGTAAGAGCTAACAATTTATGGCAAAGAAATACTAATCTATTTTGTATGAAAGTGTTATAATATGGCTTTAACGTATACAAGTGTTTAAAAAAGTATTTACACTTGTTTTATTAGGATGCAGAAGCAGCATGTTTCAGTCTACATGGACTTGACTAGCTTGCACGTCCGTGCATTGTATGCTGTGAATTCTCGCATATTCATGAGACAAGATCGGGCCGATCATTCGATCGTGCGTGTCTAACAATCAAGTCTGCGTTGCGTGCCCCCGGGTGCGTGCGTGTCCAAAATATTGTGAGACAAACCAAAATATCTATAAGCTGCGAATGTTTCCCTTGTTTTGGTGAACATCGCTTTATGGGATTCCCCCAGTCAAAACTCTTGCACCCCCCCGTTTTGATTTTGTCACCCCCTACCCCTGCAAATTCACTTTGTCCCCCCCAAAAAAAAAATCATGGCACCGCCAGTGCCGTTACCAGCTATGAAATGTACTAACCCATAGCATTTATCACACATGATAGTTGGTGTAGGCCATGTTTACTTTTCCATGTTTCAGCAGGGGCTAACAGGGACTAACCGTTATGGGACCCTTAACCACACGATTAAATCCTTCAGTTCATTATTGACTTAGGCTGAATGCCAGTGCAACTGTTCATAGTTATACAAACAATCATCATGTATATAACGAAATGACACGATATTATATTATACGCTATTACAAGATTTTTTTAAGTTCCTGGTTTTTGACACAGCTTGTCAAAAAGTAGAAATGTCACAATTTCGGAATTGTGACAATTCGGAATTGTGACAAAACGTACATACCGGTATATAGAAATGAAATATATAAGATTCAAATGAAAATTATCAAAAAAATTGCTTTAAGGGATGGTGTATGAACGTTTGGACAGTATTTATTGTGGGACATTAGAGCACATCAGACATATCGAATTGCATTCTGAATACGAAGAATGTCCTTCTGATATCAAATACTTTTGATTTTTTGAAATTCGCAATGTAATACTCATTTTATGGCAAATCATTAAAATTGATATTTTTGATATTTAACAGTACTCGAAGTAAACTTTATAAATCTGATGATTTATACTTAAAGTGTATGTAGGTGGGATGAAAAGCTGACGATCAATTGAAAATTTTGACCTTTTATATTGAAGATATGGATTTTTTCACAAAACACCAAAGAAAATTAGGTCTTTTGGGGAAAAAATCCATATCTTCAATATGAAAGGTCAAAATTTTCAATTGATCGTCGGCTTTTTCCTCCCAGCTACATACACTTTAAGAATATATCATTAAATTTATAAAATTTACTTGGAGGACTGTTATATATCAAAAATGTGAAAAATATCAAATTTTAATAATTTGTCATAAAATTTGTATTATATCTTGAATTTCATAAAAATGAATATGTCTGATGTGCTCTCACGTCCCACAAAAAATACTGTCGAAACGCTCAAAACGCTCATTCCAGATCCCTTAAACTCATAGAAAAAAATTCCAAGGGTTCAACATACAGGGCAACTAGGGTTAGGGGTTTTAGGAAATTGCACGATTCCCAGAATGGTTCTTTCTTGGTTTTACGTAACTTTGTTATGTCTAAAATGGTTCCTTCTGGCCTTTGCAAAACCTATAAGTTCTGTGTAGAACTAAACTCCTCAACAAAAGTTTGGAATGTTTATTCAAGAATCTATATCTCAGATTATTTGTGACATGTTCATATCGTGTTTCACATCAATGGATAGCTACGTAATGACACCACGCCACATTCATGACATTTGACACAATCACCTTTTTCACGGCTGAGTATACACGTCTTGTGAATGTAGTGGGGTCTCAAACAGAATGTGCCAAATTGACCATTATTATGTGCTCAAACAACACTAGTCACTAACTTCAATAGCGAGTGGAAAAACCATACGCAGCCGCAACAGCCAGGCACCTCCTCATGCTGCTCACTAACCTGGTCACACGTTGCTGTTGTGGAATGGCATTCCATTCTTCAACCAGGTTATTACTCTGGCACGTACAGCACGACCAAGCTGGTCTTAAAAGTGTTCAATCGGGGTTGAGGTCAGGCCATTCCATTCTCTCTACTCCCATTCTGTAGGTTGGCTACCCTGGCTCTGTAGGGGCGAGCGTTGTCATCTTGGAGGATTGCATTAGGTCCCAGATTGTGGAGATATGGGAGATGGGGTTGCCGCTTGCTGCACAGAATAATGGTAACACTTGTTCAGAACCTATAGGGGACCATGACAACCCCTCTCTGACATTATAAAATTCACTGGTCCTCCGGCCAAAACCCGTTGGCCGCTTTGCGGCCATTCGCGCTTCGCACCCCCCTTCCTCGAGGAACTATAACTGATTCTAAATAATGGTCAATTTGGCACATTCGGTTTGAGACCCCATTACATTCGCAAGACATCTACTCAGGCGTGAAAAGGGTGGTTGTTTCAAAAGTGATGTCATTGTAAAGGGGAATAAAGTAGCTATCCATTGATATGCAACACGATATGAACATGTCACAAATATTCTGTGATATAGTTATAGATGCTTGAAAAATTTCCAAACTTTTGTTGAGGAGTTTTAAGGATCTAAATTACATACAGGAGAGTTTACTTTTAGGTGCTAAAGCCATGTTATAACATTTCTGTAAAAATAGATTAGTATTTATTTTCCATAAAATGTTAGCTTTTACTGTCAGATATGTCCCCTTTTATTTTTGAGCCGAACAACTACGGCAAAGCAAAGATAATTGGTATTTACTACCAGCGCACATGTCACCAATACGTACCACTCCTTCGGTCATGTTATAGTACGACCTTTTGTTGTGTATATCACCGTCCCGCACGCCGTGTACGTACTGTGTGGTATGAACATCGTGTTTGCGTTCGACTAATAATTCCATCGTAATAATAAAGCGCCGAATCCGGCGTTTTATTCAAAATCTCGGATTTTGACAAAACTACAGCACAGAGTCTTGATTTTTGCAGGCTATATATTGGTTTAATAAAGTACAATTTAATCGTGTAAAAAAATGAATTTAAAAAAATCAGTGAGGGCGTCCTCCTCAGCAAATGTTATAATATGGCTTTAACATGCAACACGATATGAACATGTCACAAATAATCTGAGATATAGATGCTTGAAAAAATTTCCAAACTTTTGTTGAGGAGTTTTAAGGATCTACATACAGGAGAGTTTAGGTGCTAAAGCCACGTTATAACATTTCTGTAAAAATAGATTAGTATTTATTTTCCATAAAATGTTGGCTTTTACTGTCAGATATGTCCCCTTTTAATTTTGAGCCGAACGAGTGAGTAAATCAAAGAAAATTGGAATTTACTACTAGCGCCAATGCATGCACTCCGGCGATTCTAATACACGGTTGTTTGATTTATATAGAATTGGCTTCATTATTAACTAAATGCAAACTATAGATGGCGCTATTTATCCTAAATCATTTTTTGTTACTTGGAAGGGGTAGGTGATTAATACTGCCATTAAAACACATGGAATAGGTAAAACAAGCAACAAGGACATTTTATAAACATATTTTATCAAACAATAAAAGGAATTATTTGTATTAAAAGCTTGAAAAGTAATTTCCAGTAACTAAATAGCGCCACCAATTTTGTCATTAATAGATACATTTTATATCCAAAAAGCTTTAAAAATGCTATAAAAGTGAATAACTTTGTAAAAAAAGGGAAATTTAGTATAGAGAATGACTCAAACGCATCTGTATACATTAGCATGATATAACTATTAGCTGTTTAAGCGTAAAATTTGGTTGTACATGATGTTTTGTTTGAAAAACTAATAAATGATCCCATCAAACAACCGTGAATACAGTACGACCCTCTGAGGGGTGGGGGTGTGTGTGTGGGGGGGTGAGTGCTGCGTGTGCGTGTCCCGCACGCCGTTGTGTTATGAACGTGTTCGACTAATATTTCCATCGTAATAATAAAACGACGGTTCCTGCGTTTTATTCGAAATCTCGGATTTTGACAAAACTACAGCACCGAAATTCTTGATTTTTGCAAAGTATCTTCTGTTTACTAAAGTAAATTTACATTACAATCGTGTAAAAACCAGAATTTAAATTTTAGTTGAGGGCGTTCTCCTCAGCAAATGTTTTATTATGTACAAGTACTATACTAATCAGTTACCAAAGGCCTTCAATAGTTATTTTGTTGAGCAGAGGAATCACCACAGGTATCACACAAGAAACACTGAAGCAGTGGCGTGCGCAGCACATTGAAAGTGGTGGGGCCAGGTTGTTCAGTTCCCCCGAATAGATGAGTCTGATTAGGAGCAAATCCGGAGCAAATTTGAATGTTTTTTCGCCGAATCCCCAAATAACCAACAAGAGTGGGGGCATGGCCCTGCCCCCCCCCCATTCACCCCCCCCACACACACACACACACACACCCCCCCACACACAAATTGCAAATTTGTGTAGGCAAATTTGTGTAGGTGTAGAAGGGAACCCTAATGTCATAAAAAAGAGTTAATTAGAAATATAATTGGTTTTGTTTGGAAGCAGTGGTTTAAAAACTATGAAAAGTGCCCAAAGTTACCCCATTTTACGGTACCTGGTTAACCATCTTCCATTCAGTGATTCCAGCGAAAGTGTAAAAAATATATAATTGTTTATAAATTGCTAAAAAGTGAAGGATAAGTCATTCAAATCGTCATTTGGTGGTATTTTTTGAAATTAAACATTTGGCAAAAAACCATGAAGGCGCTAAATCTGACAATAGCAACAATCGCGCAAAGTAGCACAAGTTAATGTGAAAGCGTGATTCTTGTCATAAGAGCACAGAATAACGCAAAGTAGCACAAGTTAATGTGAAAGCGTGATTCTTGTCATAAGAGCACAGAATAACGCAAAGTAGCACAAGTTAATGTGAAAGCGTGATTCTTGTCATAAGAGTACAGAATAGCGCAAAGTAGCACAAGTTAATGTGAAAGCGTGATTCTTGTCATAAGAGCACAGAATAACGCAAAGTAGCACAAGTTAATGTGAAAGCGTGATTCTTGTCATAAGAGCCTAACAGAACAGCAATTCACGCGATTTTGCTTGTGCTCAAGCTTGTGCTATTCACGCGATTTTGCGTTTTTGCACATCACCTACAGTACCTCAAGCTTGTGCTATTCACGCGATTTTGCTCATCTCGCTGATTCCATCACCTACCTCAAGCATGAACTATTCACGCGATTTTGCGTTTTTGTACATCACCTACCATACCTCAAGCCTGTGCTATTCACGCGATTTTGCGTTTTTCTAAAACCTCCCTAAACCAGATTTAGTTTTCAACCCCACGATTAATATTATGAAACAGTAAATGAGTATCTATTGGCTCCTTCTTATTTTATCCTCTCCTAAACATTATCGCCTTTTTTAATTTTCTGCAAACACCCCAAACCGTCCACACCAGATTTTAAATTTCTCTTTGCTGAGAACCGCTGTGTCTAAATTTGTCATCCTCTGAAAGAGTTGTCAGGACGAGGATGTTTAGATATGAAGTACTTACCGACAAAAATCCCTTTCCCGAAAACCGCCCAACCCCAAACATCACTTCTCTTAACTTAAAAAGCATTCGCAATTTGAGCATTCACAATTTGAGCATTCACAATTTGAGCATTCACAATTTGAGCATTCACAATTTGAGCATTCACAATTTGAGCATTCACAATTTGAGCATTCACAATTAAATTATATGAAACAGTAAATGAGTATAATTATTGGCTCCTTCTTATTAAATACAAAGCATTCGCAATTTGAGCATTCACAATTTTAATTATATGAAACAGTAAATGAGTATATAATTGACTCCTTATTTTATCCACGAACACCTTTCCTAAACATTATCGCTTTTTTTTCTAAAAACCGCCCCAACCCAAAAACCGTCCACACCAGAATTTAAATTTCTCTTTGCCGAGAACCGTTGTTTCTAAAGTCGCCATCCTCTGAAAGAGTTGGCAGGACGAGGATGTTTAGATATGTTGTACTCACCGACAAAAAGCCCTTCCCCGAAAACCGCCCAACCTCAAATATCACTTTTCTTAACTTAAAAAGCATTCGCAATTTGACCATTGGCAATTTGAGCATTCACAATTTGAGCATTCACAATTTGAGCATTCACAATTTGAGCATTCACAATTTGAGCATTCACAATTTGAGCATTCACAATTTGAGCATTCACAATTTGAGCATTCACAATTTGAGCATTCACAATTTGAGCATTCACAATTAAATTATATGAAACAGTAAATGAGTATATATATTGGCTCCTTCTTATTAAATACAAAGCATTCGCAATTTTTTAATTATATGAAACAGCAAATGAGTATACTTGACTCCTTATTTTATCCACGAACACCTTTCCTAAACATTATCGCTTTTTTTTCTGAAAACCGCCCAACCCAAAAACCGTCCACACCAGATTTTAAATTTCTCTTTGCCGAGAACCGCTGTTTCTAAAGTCGCCATCCTCTGAAAGAGTTGTCAGGACGAGGATGTTTAGATATGTTGTACTCACCGACAAAATACCCCTTCCCGAAAACCGCCCAACCAAACATCACTTCTCTTTGCCGAGAACCGTTATGTCTAAGTCGCCATCCTCTGAAAGAGTTGTATCGCCTTTTTTTAATTTTCTGCAAACACCCCAAAACCGTCCAAACCAGATTTTAAATTTCTCTTTGCCGAGAACCGCTGTGTGTCTAAAGTCGCCATCCTCTGAAAGAGTTGTCAGGACGAGGATGTTTTGATATGACCATCCCGTTCCCGAAAACCGCCCCGTGAGCCCCACACCAGATTCTAAATTTCTCTTTGCCGAGAACCGCTGTGTCTAAAGTCGCCATCCTCTGAAAGAGTTGTCAGGACGAGGATGTTTAGATATGACCATCCCGTTCCCGAAAACCGCCCCGTGAGCCCCACACCAGATTTTAAATTTCTCTTTGCCGAGAACCGCTGTGTCTAAAGTCGCCATCCTCTGAAAGAGTTGTCAGGACGAGGATGTTTAGATATGTTGTACTCACCGACAAAAAGCCCTTCCCCGAAAACCGCCTAACCTCAAACATCACTTTTCTTAACTTAAAAAGCGTTCGCAATTTGACCATTCGCAATTTGAGCATTCACAATTTGAGCATTCACAATTTGAGCATTCACAATTTGAGCATTCACAATTAAATTATATGAAACAGTAAATGAGTATATATTGGCTCCTTCTTATTAAATACAAAGCATTCGCAATTTTTTAATTATATGAAACAGTAAATGAGTATATAATTTACTCCTTATTTTATCCACGAACACCTTTCCTAAACATTATCGCTTTTTTTTCTGAAAACCGCCCCAACCCAAAAACCGTCCACACCAGATTTTAAATTTCTCTTTGCCGAGAACCGCTGTTTCTAAAGTCGCCATCCTCTGACAGAGTTGTCAGGACGAGGATGTTTAGATATGGTGTACTCACCGACAAAATACCCTTCCCGAAAACCGCCCAACCAAACACCACTTCTCTTTGCCGAGAACCGTTATGTCTAAGTCGCCATCCTCTGAAAGAGTTGTATCGCCTTTTTTTAATTTTCTGCAAACACCCCAAAACCGTCCAAACCAGATTTTAAATTTCTCTTTGCCGAGAACCGCTGTGTCTAAAGTCGCCATCCTCTGAAAGAGTTGTCAGGACGAGGATGTTTTGATATGACCATCCCGTTCCCGAAAACCGCCCCGTGAGCCCCACACCAGATTTTAAATTTCTCTTTGCCGAGAACCGCTGTGTCTAAAGTCGCCATCCTCTGAAAGAGTTGTCAGGCCGAGGATGTTTAGATATGTTGTACTCACCGACAAAATACCCCTTCCCGAAAAACTGCCCAACCACACATCACTTCTCTTTGCCGAGAACCGCTGTGTCTAAAGTCGCCATCCTCTGAAAAAGTTGCCCGCCCACCCCAAAACCCTCCACACCAGATTCTAAATTTCTCTTTGCCGATAACCGCTGTGTCTAAAGTCGCCATCCTCTGAAAGAGTTGTCAGGACGAGGATGTTTAGATATGAAGTACTCACCGACAAAATACCCCTTCCCGAAAGCCCAAACATCACTTCTCTACTTAAAAAAAAGCACGCGCAATTTGCCGAGAACCGCTGTACTCACAGACAATATACCCCTTCCCCGAACCGCCCAACCCCAGCTTTCTCCATTTCCAGAAAAGTAGTACTCATCGACAAAATACCCCTTTTTCCCATCAGAATGGATCTAAGTACAAAAACGCAAAATAGCGCGAATAGCGCACCCCCTATATAGATCTATCAACCACCAAAATCGCAAAATCGCGCGAATAGCACTACTTCTTAAGTACTTAGGGAAAAATAGCATAATCGCGCGAATAGCGTACCACGTTAAGCCGTTTTACTGCTGTAGAAATATTTTAAGTTTGAAAAATATAAGTGTTAATAGCACAAATAGCAATTCTTCAAAATCGCGGTGCGATTATTGCGATTATACATACAAAGTAATGGCAGAAACGCGCGATCGCAAGACATGTGAATAAGAGTGCTATTATTGCTTTTGTCAGTTATAGCGCCTTTCTCCAAAAAAACGAAGAAAACAGCAGTATTGACAAAATTGAAACCCCATTCAAATACACATAGCTCATTTATATACTGTCAGTATGAGAAAGGTTTTTAACACAAGTCAACACATACATAAATGACAGCCAGTGAAAAAATTTCACTGACCATCCAGGATTTGAACCTGGGACCTTCGGATCACCGGACCGATGCTCTACCAACTGAGCTAATGAGTCAGATGGAGAAGAGCACTGATGTTATTATCTATAGGCCTTCAGTTCAATACCCGCCCTCTATCATCTTCTCATCCAAGAAGCTTTAAGAAAGAGGTCTGATCCGAAATCCGATTTATGTATGTGTTGACTTGTGTTAAAAACCTTTCTCATATTTAATTTACCACATAGTTTGACTTTATTTCTCCGTATACTGTCAGTATATAACTTACAGATTCATGTAAAATGCCTTATTTTGTCTTAAAAGGCATTTCGTGATCCACAGCCTCATCCCCCACTTTTTTTTTTTTTTTTTGAGATTTTTATACCACTGGAAACCTCTGGCTACATAATGTTTATGTACCATAAATTTCTTGCAGATTAAATCGTTTAGCAAAAATATCGCCAAATTTTCTGGTATATCAGAACGAAATTACAACAGTGGCCTGTGGACTATGGAGAAATGTAAAACACAATAATCATGCATAACTCACAAACGCAAAATCGGAATCCACTGAAATTTTGGGGAAAAGTTTTCTTCATGGATCTACTGAAAAATGTCATAAAAACAGGACGCTAGGATCACGAAATCATCTTAGCACATCTATGACAATGACAAAGTACCAAAATCTGAATTTTGATGATTTTTGTGGGATCGTCCGGATGAGCAAATCACTGAATGGGCCTTTAACTACAAGAGGCGCTCAGAAATTAAGCGAGAATAAACAAGATTACATGGTATTATGAATATTGTGTTAATTTCGCAACATCACGCTCCTGGGGGGTGGGGCACTCCAACTTTGGAGGTGACGCGTATGTAGGGCTGTTAAGACCCCTTTTTCAGCATCGCTGTCACCCAAAGACCCCATATTTTTTACGAACACATGCTTGCTCCGCGCCCTGTCACCCGAAGACCCCTATTTTTCCATTTGATCTGTCACCCAAAGACCCTTACAAGTTCAATTTGAACAGCAACTTTCATTTATCACTGATTTTGTTACTTATTTTGAAAAAATAAAGAAATTTGAAGCCATTTAGAACTAGAAATTCGATTTTCGAGGTTTTTGTGGTCCTGTTTTGGTTCTCACCCAAAGATTCCATTTAAAAAAAGGTCATGTTCTCACCCAATGACCCCATATTTTTTACATTTTTTTCTCACCGAATGCCAAAAATCATGCTCTCACCCAATGTCCCCATATTTTTTACATGTTGCTTTCACCGAATGCCCCTTAGTGCGAAAGCGCCAGCCCTACACCTATATCCATTTCAAATTGAAGTGCCCCCCCCCCCCGGGATCACGCTATGATGATTTTGATGATTGAGCAAAAATTAGCACATGATTTTGCGAAATCATGGATCGTAATGAGGCGATATACGCGATATGCTGTAAGATTGATAATGATTTATATAGTTTTCGATGCACCACGTATGGCGAAAAGTTTTGAATGTATCAGGGAAATTGACGAATTCTTCTGTACCTTTTAACACATAAAATAATAGGAAATTGGGTTATTCCTTCATGTAATTTAACACGAAATTAGGGTTAGGGTTATGATTAGGGTTAGGATTAGGATTAGGCTTAGGGGGCTTATGATTAGGAATAGCTTATACACGAAATAATTACATGAAGGATTAACCGGAAATTGATTTGGTGGCGTGAGCCCTGTGTAGCCACTACAATGTATTTCTCTTACTTTCGAGGTTTTAAAATGGTTGAGTTGAGAGGGAAAAACTTCCACCGATAATTTTAATGTGAAGGCGTTGTTGGAGACACGTTGCAAGCATGATATCTTGCCAATGATATCTCCCCAATTTTTGTAATTAGGGTTGCATGCCTACAGATCTGTATCTTAATAATTTAAGGGGTGTATGCCTACAGATCTGATTGTGTTTCACGGTTCTCAAATATTGAGACAAATAAAGCTGGCACACAAGAGAAATGGTATGGGTTTTATAAAGGAGATATACCAAGGATTGATATTTGTGCATGATTTTAGGAGTGCAAGGGGGAAGCTGTCCCCTGTTAAAGAAGTCTCTCCTCCTCCTTCCTCCCCCGCTAAAAAAGATACTCGCCGTCCTGATATTTCCGATTTTTACGCAGCTTTTGTAGCTTACTTTGTAGCCCATTTGTGGCCATTTTTTTTTTTAATTCCCCCTTAAAAGCTGCCCTCCACCTTGCCCTCCACCTTGCCCCCTCCCCACCCTTCCCCCACCCCACCCCTGGAAAAAGTCCCGGCTTTGTCACTGGTACTTACCACTCGATTTAGCGGGATAGGCAAGAAAGGCAATTATGACGTATACATGGTATAATAGTGTTCCCATTCTACTGAAAATCATACAAAATCTGATATCAGTTGCTGATGACAACTTTTCGATGAAGTTGAAATCGTCTCAAAAAACAAATTGATGAGACTTTGGAGAACAATGTCTATGTCTAGACCAATAACACACTCAATCAATGGTCGTCGTATATTTCTCCAGTACAGTAAGAATTTTCCTTTCCTGGCTAAAGTCTCCTAAAAATTCACGCATACGAATCTTTAATACGTTGATAAAGTTTAACGCCATTCTTCAGGTCTCTTCAGGATCAAATATATTCCACATATTCCATGATATGACTTAATGCCAATTATCAAGGTTTATGATCGCAATCGGCGATTGCACTCTTAAAAGTGACATGTAATCATGGTAATGATGAGGAAGAATTAGGTTTTGGCAAGGCAAGGATGAAAATAATGCTGGGCGTAGCTGGTGTCTCTTCACTGATCCCCTACTGCACAATACATGAGTGACATGAAACCAGCCTGTCAATGGCCTATAGCGAGTTTTGGTGGCAGCCTATTTTAATTGTTGTATTGTTATTGGAAAGTAAATAACTTACTATTTATTTTTGAGTTTTACAAAAGACAGTGTAAAGACGAGATGTAAGCCCTTTATTAAGGGATTCTGTTAACCCGAGGCCAAGACGTCAGATGTTACAAACTGTACAAGAAATCCGTTCTGTTAACATGGTTAATATTATATTAAGTTATGTTAAGTATTATAAAAATCCAAGCTGGTTTCAAGGCTACATCCATTATTTCATTAGTTAGGAACTGTGAAATAATTATCAGCCCTGGGGAGGGTAAAATTGGTGGGGCGTGAATTTTTGGCTGGCCGAAAGGGAGGGAAGCAATTTTGACAAGTAGAGAGGGTAAGCAATTTTTGGCACACGTACAGGTACATGGGGCGTCTTTAAATAAAACACTCTGAAAAGGCTTTAGGAAACAGCCTATGGAAACGCTTAAGGCCTCGGATAGTGAGTCTAGCGACGTTTTCACGTATTTTTGTGGGACCTGGGAGCACATCAGACATATCGAATTGCATTCTGAATACGAGGAATGTCCTTCTGATTTCAAATTATTTTGATTTTTTGAAATTTGCGATATAATACAAATTTTATGGCAAATTATTAAAATTTGATATTTTTGATATTTAACAGAGTCCTCGAAGTAAACTTTATAAATCTAATGATATGTACTTAAAGTGTATGTATACTGGGATTGAGCTAACTTGACTTTTAACAGTTAGCTCAATCGATAAGGCGTTCGACTATGGTGCGAGAGCGGGTTCGAACCCTGGCGGTGCCTACGCTCTCGTGGAAAAATTGAGTTAGTTTGAAATTCCCCTGACAAGGAACTTACTGCTAATTTGTCTGATTGTAACCCGTACAAAACTCGGGGAGCTGATCTTGGTTGCGAAGGTTATTTGTGGAATGTCTAGGATGTGCGCTCTTGAAGCAGCAAAGTCCTGAATAGTTGTTTAATGGTTATGGAATGGTGTGGGGCCGTAGTGGTCAGCGACAACCAGTAAAGTGTGCTGAGGCTTGTGGATCAACGTCTAGGCGTTGTGCCTGTGCGTAGCGCACTGTGAATCACTGCGCTTTTTCTTTTTTCTTTTTTATGTAAAGCCGACGATCAATTGAAATTTTTGACCTTTCGTATTGAAGATATGGAATTTTTCCCAAAAACACTAAAAAAATT
The DNA here is from genome assembly GCF_039555335.1 of Amphiura filiformis. Taxonomy (NCBI): domain Eukaryota; kingdom Metazoa; phylum Echinodermata; class Ophiuroidea; order Amphilepidida; family Amphiuridae; genus Amphiura; species Amphiura filiformis. Next base: position 21,870,961 of record NC_092647.1, read on the forward strand.
TTGTTGTGTCAGTTGCACAACTGCTTGGTTACTGACATGTGTTAGAGTAGAGTATTGAAGTAATCCTGTGTGTAATTTTAGTTCATTTTGATACACATGATTTTAAGATATGACCATGTGAAAAATTCTATAAGTGTCTTTGTTGGTTTAGTGTACATGATGATTCATTACACGCTTGATTAAGTAAAAAAATAAATGAAGAAAGAAAGAAAGCTAAAAAAAGGCAAGAAAGATGAAAAAAGAAAGAAAGAAATTGGAAAAAGGTAGAGGCTATATGCTTAACATTAATGCTATACAAACGAAGTGATGTGAGCTCAATGATCTTCACAAAGTGCGAAATATATTATATTAAAGGGGAAATTTACATAAACATAAATTCCTATCGAGAATATACAATAATTTTTTTAAGTTTTAGATGGCATATATCTGTTTGCTTTCGAAATGAACAACTCCCTTTTTCGAGACTTCAAATGAAGGTCAAGTATGCTTAAATATTATAAGAGGGAGACCAAAAGAAATTGTTTTTCTCTGGTTTTTGTTTCGGCAAAGTAAGTTACCTTAAAATGTGTGATCGTATTTCTTTTCCAAAATTGCATGACATAAGTAAAATTTGCGCAATTTGGTTATATCATAGAGAAAATAAATGGTTTAAAAGACTACAAAATATATTTTTTGTAAAAACGTGCTGGATGTGAATATGCTAAGGTATTTAGCATTCGTCTTTAAGATATTTGTGGAATAATTACCGCCCTTCTATGCTAATACTAGAGGCACTCAACAACCCCCTAAGCATACAGTAAATCACGGGGAAAGTGGCTTGGCAAGCACGACGAGGATCAAGAGTGTCAATTTGGCCTAATATTGGGCCATTCCATTTAAAATCCTCACTACCCCTGTGGAAGATTTAGCTAAAGTCTTCCACAGAGGGAGTATGAATTTTGAATAGAATGACAATTGAGTAATTTCCATTTGAAATCCTCACTCACTTTTAAATAAAATGCTCTAAAAAGTCTTAAGGGATAGCGACGTTTGCCTGAGCTGCTGGACTTGCATGATCGCGTTTATACATGGTTTATATGCGGGCAGTATGACATGGTCGAATAGGGCCTAATAATATCACAGGCAGTGCAAAATCTCAGAGTCGCGCCAGGTAAAATTGTATGTCAATACAAATAACAGAGTTTGGTTAAATAATCAGATTCAAGCTGTATGGTATTTCATAACGAACTCCTGTATTTCGCCATGATTTTGTGTGGGTAGGTGCTCCTGGATAAAGTGGGATTTCTGAATGGTTTAACTTTTTAAAAGTAAAATGAAATTTCAAATTACTCATGTAACTTATTTTAAGTTCATTCAAAACGAGTACTTTTAACGCTTAAATTTAAAAAGGAACTTTAAAATAGCACCGTACTTCAAGGTATAGTTGTTCAAACGCGATTTTGAAATCTCTAATGCACCTTAAAAGTAGGCCTACAACAGAGCTATATAGGAGATGGAAATAAATAAAGTCGCAACAAAACTAAATGGATGCACTTGCACATTGTATAAGTAACATTCAAAAACATTAAACATTGTTTCAAACCATTCAACTCTTATGATCTTATCAATGACATTCCCCAGAGACTTCTTGTAATCGCTATAGGATATCGATATTTGATCAATACCCGATATTGGGCTTTCTCCGGCTCTCCATCAGTCTTTGCGTGTATGAATACGCCCACTTAGCAAACATTACAAGAATACTTGCAACCAACTTGACTGCTCACTTAAGTGTACTGACCGTTATAAAAGCAATAACGCTCTCTCTCAGACCGCTATGTTGACTTAACGGGGACGCTATAATTGTCAACTGTATTATTTAAAGAACAAGTAACAGTTATATTTAAATCATAGTATATAACGGAACGGACGGATTTATCTGTAATATAAAAGTATGTAATTGGGCAAATGAGCGTACTACGCGTGCGAAAATGTAACACATTAACCCCGGGCATTTAATACATTAAAGCTTTGGGTCAAAATCCCGGGCCAAAATTGTTGGTCTAAAATGAGCCCAGGTTAACATTGTTACCAAATCAAGTGATTAATAGATGGATAATTTTGTTCAGCGTATTTTGATAACTCACTCGGCACGATCCGACTTTATGTCCTCAAGTTTGAATGAACAAAGAGAGCATTTCAAAAGTGACAAAGATTTACCCCGAGATTTACGTAGACTTCCTCTTGAACACGCCAATTTATTATGAGCACTGCGAGTGACTGTTGGTCTGTCACGGTGTAATGAACCCGTTGCAAAGGCCGGCAGTTATCGCACTGGTGGAGGAAATATCTAAATTTGTCACATGATCAAACTGGTAGAACTTAGAGAAAGACAGTCGCCTCTCGCCCAATGAGGTATCAAAATACACAGAACAAAGTTATCCATCCACTGATTAAAACTCTAGACAAAATTCTGAAAAATATTTTGAAGAAAATGTGCTTGATTCGGTCACTTCGGTCACTATAGGTATAAAACAATTGATATTTGTACTTGTGTATTGAACCACAATTGTATGCTGTGTAATTTTTGAAAACTCACAAATGACACTTCATTTTTTTTAAATCTAAAAAAACCCACCACATTCCGCATTCGTTTTTAAACTGCCAATGGCTTTGGGACATTATATTTTAGCCTAAAAGGTATATTGAGCCCCTAAATTCTGAGCGTAAGAGACACTCACTTAGTAAATTTGATCATCTAACTCGGCTGGACATTGCAAGAAATATCGAACATCAATTATCACTACACGCCTTAGCGTGTTAATCAATTGAAAAGGATACACTTAACATGACACTTAACGGATATCATATCGATTGAATATTATGAGATCTTGTGACAGCTCAAAATGTCAAAACAAATATGAAAATGATACAATAGTCATCATCATCAGTCGGCTGTGGAGCAGGCGGCTACGCTTTCTCCAACTAATGCGATCTTGGGCAAGCGAAACAATTTTGTTTGGCTGCAGCATCCCAGGAGGTACTGGACATACTGTAAGTACAGTGTGCGCGGCCGTTCCGGTTTCCTCTTCCCATGTGGTGGAATATAAAGGGCATATTCTTTCACAGGCTCGTCGTCTTCAAGACGCAGTATATGGCCGAAATATTTGAGTTGATGAATCTTGACTCTGGCAACCAGTGGAGTGGTGTTGGTCAGATTGTAGATGGTTTCATTTGGAATCCGATCCACACGATTGATGTTTAACATAACTCTGTAGCAAGATGTTGCAAAGGCATTGATCTTATTCTCCATGTCCTTGGTGATTACCCATGACTCACACCCGTACAGAAAGACAGTAACACAAGTTGTCTCAAACAGCTTGATTTTTGTTTCGATTAGCTGGGATGGGCTTCTCCAAAGGCGTTCCAGTTTCCAAAAAGCTGCCCAGGCTAGTGCTTTTCTTCTTTTTAGATCTCTTGCACTAGAGCCCATCTTGGAACCCAAGTACTTGAAGTCTGTGACATGGTTGATGGTACTACCATAGACTTCAAATGCTGGTGGGCGTTACAGTTTGCAGTCATATACCGTCTTAGGTGCGCGATTGACAAGGCCTAGATCTGCTGCGGCATTTGCAGTCCTAGTAAGCTGCGACTGGGCCCGGGCTGTGGAAGATTCCAACAGGGCGATATCATCCGCAAAATCCAGGTCATTCAGCAGCATCTGGGTTTGTCGATTCATATTGAAAAACCAAGAACAGAAAATCTGTTTTTCGTCGATAAAACTTTTTTCGATCGAAAACCATGTTTATCAGTGATAAACCTGTTTTTTTTTTAATTGAAAACCAGGTTTATCGATTCGATTGTCATAGTTTTTGATAAACCTTGTTTATCAAATCGAAAAACCAAGTTTGTCAAAAAACTCTGACAATCGAATTAATAAACCTGGTTTTTCGATTGAAAAACCAGGTTTATCGACGAAAATCCAGATTTTTCTGTTCTATTGTGCAATATACTTGCCATAGTAAGACGGGTTACATAAACGCAAACTTTCTTTATTTGAGGTGTTTATACCAGCAAAATGCTGAACTTTGGCACACTATATTTCACATTATCATAGCAACCGATGAAGCTATAACATATTCGGAAACGTTCTTGCTTTTAACATATTTAATAATGTCTGGCTTACAACATTCCTTCATTGAATTAACTATTATATTAACATAAAAGCCTTTTATACGGATCAACACCAGAAGCCGCATTAATGTCAGCTATTGATATGGACCGTGATATATAAAACTAATATTAGCTATATAATTTAATCCGCGTGGTATATATAAATTATTGGGTCAGTTATATTTAACTGTCTTTTGATCAAGCATTGTCATATTTTTAGTCTGTGATCATGATGATTATGTAAATAACGACTTACGCATGGGAGTCAATTTTACATCCATTTAGGAAAGAACTGAAAAAGGTCAGGTAGCCATGATCATTGTACTTTAGTTGCTGACCATATTGAAACACATGAACGTGCAGTACCGTAATTAGCCCATATTGACATAGGTTAACCATCGCGGCCAACGGCTCCACCGCGGTATAAGCTCTTAAACTTAATAACAACACTGCAAGGATTCGAACTCGTATATCGTCACGACCATAGTTTCGTGTAAGCTCAATCCCGGAAAAATGTGTTCGAACACCTACTCTAATTTCCATGTTCTTCTTACTACAGCCTGTCTCAAAAAAAAAATTGTGCAAGTGAAAAGCGCCCTCTTTGACAATTAGAAAATATCGTTGTGACATGATGCTTACATCAACGTCAAGGGCGTAGTCTAAGCTCTCAAGTGCCGTTTGTTCTAATCAATTTGCTTGTTTTCATCTCGAGATATGTTTAATTAACAACGAAAGGGTAATATCACAATTGTGCCACTTTTACTATATATGGAAGAGGGCTGTTCATATGTAAATCAATGATAGCATCAAGTTTATCAAGAGTTCCTTCGTGAAATTTTGGGGGCCCCCAAAATTGCCCTGTGCAGTGTGCATCTTCCAGTCTAGCCGAAAAACACCAGTTTTGGGCCAAAATAGTGTACAAAATGTTGGGCGCTTTGCGCGCAATGGCCTGTTATAAAGCAAAATTCAGCTTCAATTTGGGCTAAAATAGTCTAAAATTCAATTTTTTTCTAGCGCTTCGCGCGCGAATGTCCTAGTAAAATCTAACAACTTCGCCACTTGAGTGCACATGCATTCCTCACGAAGCATTTGGGGCCTCCAAATGATGGCCTGGCCCAGGGCCCCCAAGAAGGTAAATCCGGTCCTGCTGGTAAAAAACTCAAACGTGATCATTATACAAATAAAATTAGTGAAGCTGGGAATGATTCAAGATCACTCAGGTCAATCTTAAAAACTATTTTACCAAATAAGACTAATAATAAGAATATCGCAGGTATAAATAAATAGAAATGGTGTGTATGTAACAAATAATAACGATATTGCAGATTGTTTCAATTCAGATTTTTGTAATGTAGGTCAAAGATTAGCAGAAGTTTTTGTTCATGATGCAACTGGGACAGATAGCCACTTGGATGACACTGCCCAAAGAATACTCAAGTTCCGCGAAATCACAACCGAAGATGTTTACAAACAACTCTCGAAAATGCCCGCAGGTAAGGCTACGGGACTTGACGACATCAGTCCCAGATTGCTGAAAGCAGGAGCTCGTGCAATAGCTGAGCCTATAGCTCACATTATGAACTTGAGTATTTGCAGTGGGGTTGTGCCATCCATGTGGAAGCAAAGTAGAGTTACACCTATTTTCAAAGATGGAGACAAGCTTGAAACCAACAACTACAGGCCCATTTCAATAATTTCAGCAATTATGAAGGTGTTTGACAAATTCATGACCAGCTGTATAGTTATTTACAGGAAAATATTATTATGTCACGTGACCAGTCAGGCTTCAGACGGACCAAAACATTCCACTCGAACTTGCCTGCTAGATGTCACAGACTACCTTCTCTAAAATATGGATGATGGTTTGCTCACTGGTGCTCTCTTTCTCGACCTGAAGAAAGCGTTCAATACAGTCCATCATGAAACGCTTCTTCCCGGGGGGGGGCACTCACATTTCCCAGCTATACGGGTATGTGCCGCGGCGACGACCCCCTTTTTCAGAGCCACTGGCCGTTCCTTAGACCCTCTGAATTCATTGTTTGCCCGCTCTGAAGCCCCAAAATTTTTCTAGACGTTCCATAGACCCTCAGATCATCGATTTCCGCTCTCATCGGCATCTTGAGAGACGTGTTTTCTGTCCTACTATTTCAAGCCCAAAAGCAGACCCAAAAGCTACTTTTGCGAGCCCAAAAACTTCAAAGAGAATTTTCCATTAATTTCTTCCCCATTGAAACACATTGTAAGGAATAAGGTGAACTTTGGGTTGGATTTTGGGCTCCTTTAGTAGTGGCAACACTGGTTGACTGATAATAAATAAACATTGCAGCAATGCCGATCGCGAGAGTCCAGCTGGTGAACATTTAGCTAGAAATAAATGATTTTGAGATCTCTTTTTGGAATAAAATTGCCAAATATGAGGAAAAGTACCTTAATAATTATGTACACATCCTTGCAGCTCTCCATAAACAATGAATTAAAAGGTAATTTACGATCTACTGGTCTAGTAAAATCGGGAGTGGAATGGCTGTCAAATTCTGCACACTTCACTCAATCATCTCATGGTATAAGCATGACAGTTCAATGTAGTCTAAATGTTTTTCTATTCGGCACTGAAAAAATAATTCTTGTGGGTTTGTTTTTATGGTGGGCTTTTGTAATGCTGCTATAATTATCAGTAGGCTAATAGCATAGATTGTAGGTCTACAGGGTCTAGTAATTTTGATTTGAATGCTGTTTTGCTTTGTTGAGGTTTCCATCGTAATGGGCCAAACCAGACCTATTTTGCATTAATGATTTTCCTGATTAATAATTTAATGCACAATTCAAAGTGAAATCGATTCCTTCAAAAATCTGTGGCAAAAAACGCAACAAAATTGAACCCTGGTTTGGCCGGCGGGTTTAGTTTCCGAGATTTTTCAGATTTTGGCGGCCGATCAGTTCCCAAGACCCCCCTTTTGGCCAGTCAATCAGTTCCCAAGACCCCCCTTTTTGACTGGCCAATCAGTTCCTTAGACCCTCCTTTTTGGCTGGCCGATCAGTTCCTTAGACCTCAAGTTCGAAACTGGCGGTGGCACACCCCTACCCAAAAAAAATTCGAGTGCCCCCCGGGCGCTTCTTAGCAAGCTGAGCAAGATTGGAATAAATGGTTTGGAGCTTGACTGGTTTAGGTCGTACCTAAGTGAACGTTTCCAAGTTTGCAAAATTATTAATGCCCAGTCTGATATGCTCCCTGTCCTTTTTGGCGTGCCCCAAGGCTCCATCTTGGGGCCTTTGCTCTTGAGCTTATATGTTAATGATCTACTTTGTCTTGTTGACAAGAAACAGGCTAAAGTGTGTCTCTATGCGGATGATACAGCCAACTTTGCCAGGGGACAGGATGGAATCCTAACTCATGAAATGGATAAAGTGGCAAAATGGTTGTATAAAAATAAACTTACATTGAATGTCAAAAAAACTAAAGTTATGCTGTTTGGAACAAATGCCAAAATGGCAAGAAATTCTGAAGCTTTTACTGTGAAGATACAAAATGAAGTCTTAGATGAGGTACATTCTTTCAAATACCTAGGTGTTTATCTAGACCAATCACTTTCTGGGGGGGCTCACATAAATCAGAAAATAAGACGTTTAAAATTGATTTTTTTTTTAATTATTGGTATAAATGGCGCTTGCAACATATTGATTATTTGCGCCAGTTTAAAATTGATATTCCGCAAAAACCAACTTAGGCGGTGAGTTCCTTCGAACGAGACAGATTTGGCCTAGAAAAACGGTGACGTCATGAAATGAGATGTGCCCGCTTTGTGAAAAGGGACTCTCAATGGACAGAACGTATACTGTTGTTGTTCACAGAAAAAAATTCTAAATTAAATAATGGTTTTTAAACATATGGATAAAATCAGCCGCTTCTTTTTTTGTATATTAGACAATTGTGATATTACAATTTTTTATCGTTTCCTTTTATTTTATCTTTTCCTTACAATTCATATGTATATCAATATCATGAGAAATATTAGGCCTAAAAAATAAATACATAATTTGAGCTTAGAATATCATCTGAGACTAGCATATAAACCGTGTTAAGTCCACAAACTCATGTATCTGATTTTCCTGTATATTGCAATGCTATAGTTTCAGTTGGATGAAATATTACAAAGCAAACGCATAGTAACAATACTGTGTGAGCTTTGTTCCCGAAATGAGAACAATAGTGTGCATATTGTTATGCAGCATTGTTATGGTAAGTGATATTACAACTCATTGTTGCTAATGTCAAACTTGTCAAAGTGATTGTGATTGTATGGTGAGAGCATGATAGTGCCCGCTTCATTTACCTACGTCATCAGCCAAACGGGGGGAGAACGCGTACGCTTCAAATGTTGGTGCTCCGGTGGGTGAAGTGGGCGGTGGTGGTGGTCAGGGTTTCATCCAAGCAGGTTATGAAAACATCTGTAAAACCAGAAATATTCGCGGGTTTAAAATTTCGCGAATTAACCATATTAGCCATATTCGCGGCATGAAAATTTCGCGATTGTCAAGTTCAAGCATTGCATACATTTATAGTGCATGTTGCCTTTTAAGCTTACTTCAGACATGTTTGGATAAATTCTGTTGTAAATGCTGACCCTGCATGTCGAAATTCCACTGAGATCTATTAGAGTAATATTCCATGGGGCAGCAGTTATAGTGGTATCACCTCTGAGCAACAATAATTGTTTTCAAATATTTTCCAAATCGCAAAATTTGCCTCGTGAGACCACACCACCGGAACAGGTGCAGACTTTTTAGATATCACAATGGACCTAAGAACAAGTACCTACAAACCTTATATGAACCCTAACAACACCATCTTATACGTCCACAAAGAAAGTAATCATCCACCTTCTGTAATAAGGAATATCCCCGAAAGCATCAGCAAAAGATTGTCAAATATATCGTCCACCGAAGATATCTTTAACGCCGCAACTCCACCATACCAGGAAGCCTTAAAGAAGAGTGGATACAATTACGAACTGAAATACAACCCTGCTGGCCAAAATAGCAATCAGCAAACAAATAAACGCAGACGCAAACGGAACATTACATGGTTCAATCCGCCGTACAGCGATACCGTTTCTACCAATGTTGGAAAGAAGTTTCTCAGCCTACTAGATAAATGTTTCCCTCCAGATCACCAGCTCAACAAGATTCTAAATAGAAACACCGTAAAGATAAGTTATAGTTGCACGCCCAACATGCAGCAACTTATATCAGGACACAACAAATATGTGATGCAATCTGCGAAAACATCTTTGGCTTCGACACAAAACACCACTAATTGCAACTGCAAAAACAAATTGTGCCCTCTTGATGGAAATTGCCTGATATCGGGAGTAATATATCAAGCGACGGTTACAAGGGCAGACAACCGCAAGGAAGAGACATATGTTGGACTTACAGAAGGCCCATTTAAAACAAGATTCAATGTCCATAACAGTACCTTCAAAATGTAAATCAAAGATACGCCACCGCTCTGAGCAACTACATCTGGAACCTTAATGATAAGAAAGTATCATATTCCATCAAATGGAGAATTATTGCTCGAAGTAAATCGTTCTCTACCAGCAGCAAAAAATGCAATCTATGCATTACTGAGAAATACTTTATTATAACTAAACCACAAATGTCAACCTTGAACCACAGAAACGAACTAGCAAGTGGCTGCAGGCATAGAAAAAACATTTACTGTGTAACTATAAATAAGTCGCTCTTTTAGCATGTTTAGCAATAAGTAGGCCCAGACATGGATACGCACTTAAGACGCGTATTGTGTTGCGCAACTTTAAGATACGCGGTTGCGTTAATTCCTCTTCCGCGCGCATCAAAACTCAAGACATATTCTTTGTCATTTTACACATTGCAACTGACGAGTGTGGATGGGTGAAACCATCCATACGAAACAAATTTGTATTACGATGTGGTAATTTCACTAATAATAATATATTTCGCTCCTATATTTTATAGTTGAGCACTTTATCTAGTGATGGTTTCACTATAATTTCTTACTATAAATAAATAAATAAATAAATGCATCGTATCTTGACAGACAATTACACTTTTGATTTATAAATGCCCCCGCCGATAAAAATCGCACCTTAGCAAAACTTAGAGAAATTTCAAGGAAAAATAGATGGTCATGGGGTAAGAGTGTGAAAATCAGGAGTTTCACAGCCTTTTCGAAAATGTATCAAAATGTGACAAATTTGATGCAATGTAGGGAATGCCAAATATATGCATATTAAAAGAATGAAGTCATTGATTGGGTAAAAAAAAAAAAAAACATAAAAGGGGTCTTCTTTAATATATACGACCCCGGATAATTATTCCTCGCCATTATTTGTTTGGCATCGATAGACCCAGGGCCAACAACACTTCTAACGTCTTGAGGCGGGATTACTCCCATAACACAAATATGTTCATGTAACATTACCTGATTTACATGATTGTTACACCTCCCTGATTGTAGACCATGAGATTAAACACCTAAATCTATTTTAGTCTTTAGTAAATATTGCATCAATATTTCTAAAATTATGAAAATGCAGCAATTAAAAGGGATCGAGAATTCATGCTATTAAACCAACTGCATTAAGGTTACGGAGGGTGAAAATTCCACTCAACTTGTCTTTTGTTTTTTAATTTTTATTTATGAAGTATATGTATATATTAAACATCTCAGAGATGTAGATTGAAAAAATTGTATCAACAAAGTATTTTTTAAATTATTTTTGTGTATCAATATTTGCTCTAGATATCCCACAGCACTAATTCTTTTTAAAGACAGTTCTTGTTTTAAGGGGACACTACACTAAATCCTTCCGCATTTGGTATAACTCATGGAAGAAAGAGAAGGTGTGAGGGGCTATCATTTTCTTTGGAAGGGGGAATCCCAAATATACATGGGGGCCCATGGGTTAGATTTTAAAAGGTATGCCAACATTTCCTGTCATCCTCCCCTGACCCTGCTCTCGGCCAGCCTAACTTTGCCAATGTGGAAACTTTAAATGGCCTAGATATTATGATGCAGATTTGAATGTTTCTGTAGTGTTTCCTAAGCCTTATAAAGATGCACTGTAAATGTTTGCCAAAACTGCTCCCCCTCCCCATTCTACCCTCCCCAGGACTCATAATTATTATGCACCTAGTTACTTTATTGTATTTTCACATGTATTTCAATGGGACATTTATTTAGTGATGTGCCCCCTTATAGTGATTATTATTCCAGTGCATGAACTGGCAACCCTATCATTTTCATTTGATTGCTAAAATCACTGAAGCATATGCACAGTGGTTCATGAGTATTCAACCAGCACTATACTAGACAAAATCAATAAAATAAGTACTATCACCTTGGCCCTGGCAACACTAACTAGCATTGTAAACAAGTTAGCACATGGTTTGAACATGATAATAGATAGTGTGGAAGTTTTGGCAGAAATTTGTCAATTTCTGCAAGTTTTGTGAAAATCAATTGATACTTCCCATGCAGTAAGGATTATCAGTAGTAATACAGGAGCACTGCACCTGGAATATTATGGGATTGTGAATTGATACTGTGAAATAGCAGAAAATGTGAGTACTTGAAACTAAATGTGTGGATATCTCAGAACTCCATTTTGGACCATTTGGCCTGATATGCTGAGATGAAATAAATTATTTTTAATGTTTCCCGTAGCTGATTCATAAAATTTTGATATGCATGTGTTAGCTGATACTTCAAAGAAATAATGTAGGGAATAATTGTGTCAATATATTGGCACACTAAATTAATATTGTTGTTGCAAAAAGACGACATTTACCCCATCATTTTCATTGACATTCTGTGAACATGTAAGCTTACTGTTTTAAATCAGGAGGACCTATCGAAAGAATAAATAGGTACATTATTTCATTGGTTTATTTGTAACACATTATGCGAAATCGCAATGAAATCGGACCCTCTCCCCATATTTTCCTGGCCTCTTTCCCAAAAAACCTCATGCTCGTGAAATTGAACACAAATTGAAACACTTACAAAGTACATTTGTGTATGAGCTATGACGTTAAAAGTATTACAATAATAATCATTAGAGTGTCAACTTTAAGATGAAGTATGATTTTTAGGCCTGCCATGTTTATTTTTTGAAAAACTAAATATTTTAGGTGGCTACATGCAGCCAATTTGCCTACACAAAAGTTCAAAATCCTGTATAACCTTAAGCTATATCGCAAATAATTTTCACGAAATTTTAATTCCGTTTCAGTATGAATTTGATAATGACTTTTTTGTTCTTCACATAAATCAGACATAAATCAAATTTGATTGGTGTTCAATAGCTATAAGTCTACATTTACCAGCGAGGTTCTTTGAAGCATACGTCTAAATATGAAACAGACCTTATTAGTGATTTGTGATACAGCGTTTCGTGGGAAGCATTCAGGAAGATATGCTTCACGGCCCGCTTCACGGCAGGACCCAGTTTTTTTGTTAAGGCTGGCTGTGAAAACTAGCGACAATTTAAATAATGTGTCATGCCTTTTTGGTCTAACATATGCCTTCATGGCATTTTAAAGGGCATTTCGTGATCCACAGCCTCATCCCCCACTTTTCAAAAAAAAGTTGAGATTTTTATATCACTGGAAACCTCTGGCTACATAATGTTTATGTACAAAATATTTCTTGCAGATTAATTCGTTTTGCAAAGATATCGTGAAATTTGAATTTCGTTCTGGTGCACCAGAACGAAATTACAACGCATTGTCTATAGAGCAGTGTAATACACATAATCATGCATAACTCGCAAACGCAAAATCGGAATCAACTGAAATTTTGGGAATAGGCTTTTTTCGTGGATATGTACTGAAAAATGTCATAAAAAGAAGATGCTAGGATCACGAAATACTCCTTTAAACACCACATCAAAGCACGAAAATTGTTGTTGGGCCTGTAATATAGTTATATAAATGAAATCAGCTATCTGCTGCTTCACAACTTGGAAGCAAGAAGATTTGCTAACACATGCTTTACGAAACCTCAAAGCTTGCTCGACGCCATACCCTCGAAGCGTCTGTGTTTCATCATTGTAGTTTCTTTTCTAATACCGTACTGATGCCGTTTTGTCTTTTTCTATCACTTTTTTTTAAAGACTATCATGCACGACCTGCACATATTGCTTGCAGAGGGATTCACTACCCCCGGGATTCACTATCCTCTTTTCCTGCAACATATTGTTTTAATTCCAATTATCTAAATGATTTCTTTTCTAAGTTACGTATATTGCATTTTTGATATCACAGCAGTGTCCACAAGTAACAACCTGTAAGTCAAGTATTTACTTTATAACATAAGGGTTAGAGTCCCACCCAAAATCTTTATTGACTTAAGGTGGTTGGTATTATATGTGCTTACCTTTCGGAAAGAGTGCGAGTGTGTCACTACACCTATAGAGTAGCGTCCATCGTCCTGGCTCTTCGTACAAATGCGTCGTTAGATTTCACGCAAAGTGCGAAAACTGATGCGGATCCGCGATCCTATGCTCAAACCTTGTTGAAAATTACACATTTTAATGAGGGAAAGCATTAGAACATTCATATATTGTGAGATCATGGAAGGACTATGTGGAATATATTTGAACCTGCATATGGATTTAAACTTGGTACTACATATTGATGCTTCGTATACCCGTTAACTCAATGGAGATATTACTAGCTAGGAATCAAGGTACCATTCCAATTGGAGAATATATTTTCATATAAGACGATTGGGCTAGTCGTGCTTCTCCCGCAGTACACTTGAAAGTCGCAGTCGACTAGATTTAAGGAGATACAACTTAATTGAAAAGTTATCAACTGATATCAGATTTTGCATCTGTTTATCAGTAAAATGAGAATAATTTTACACATCATGTATTTATTTACCTTTCTTGCCATTTCTACTAAATCGAGTGGTAAGTAATTAAGATTTAAAAGATTTTTAGCAAAATGTTAAAACTTTATTAGGCCCTTCCAAAACAGATATGGAAGTGAAAGTCTATACTGACCACACTCTAAATTTTGCAACGGATAATGTAGTTGTGAAGAAATGGTTGAACCGTTTGTTGCACTGTCTTGATGTTGCGTATAATTATACTTTGAATAAACAACCTGTGTATAGATACAATGCCTATAAATTATGACAATATAAATCCAATAAAACAGCCAATAGTTGTCAATTGTATTTTGGAAAAGGGTTCGTAATTGGTAAAAGTAATTTCTTGGCTATTTATATTGCACGAACACAACACATAGTTGTCCCGAAAATACAAACGCATACTTTCGGGACAACTATGTGTTAGTGCAACGAAATTGTCTTCTAACAATTACAAGTCCTTTAGTACCAAAAGACTAATTTTGACACATGCATATGGTCATTTAATGGTAATTATATCATACTAAGCACTGCATGTACACATGACAGGTTTATTCAAAGTACGTAGCATCAAGAGAGTGCAACAAACGGTTCAACCATTTGTTCATAACTTCATTAACCGTTTCAAAATTTAGAGTGCAGTTGTAGTCATACTATGTAAGGTGTATTGGGTGGCCTACAGTAGGGGAAATCAGACCCTATTTTATAAGACTATACGTGTGCTCAAGGTAAAATATAGCGTACACCTACTCATCAGCTCATGACAATTTTCTTGGGAAACAAGGAATTTCAATGTGTGGCTTTAAACTATTTCCACCAAAGCTGAACAAATAATGTACCCCGCAAACACAAAATTATGTACCCTGCAAACAAAAAATTATTCACCCCGCAAACATCACAAAATTATGTACCCCGCAAACACAATTGTGATGATTTACTGCAAAATATTTTAACATAATGTTTTTTACGTTTTGACAAAATATGTTTGCAAAAATTATTTAACATTTAGATAACATTTTTAAAATGTTGTTTTGTGTTTTCATACAAAACGTTTTAAGACGTTTTCATGACCTTTATATAACCCGACATTTAATGTTATTAAAACGTTTTTACCAAAACCAAAAACCAAACTCGACATGTTTAAAACATTTTAAGGTTATTAATTATTTTAAACTGTTGTGATTTGGTAGTTCAGAGTATCTTACGAATGGTAGTAAGCTTTGGCAAAAACTGCATTGCTCAATTCATAGCGAGTGTATAGAAGAATTAAAATATCACAGATATACTTATATAGGTGCTGCGGTTCTTGAGTTACGTTGTAAAGAGGGCTGAAACAACAACACTTTTGTAAAACGTACATAACTCATTAACAACAATAAATTAAGTAAGTCTGCAAAGCATACGATTTGTAGAATGAGCAAAACATCAAGGTGTTATTTTTCAATAATATATTGATCTAGATAATGAAAATCGGTTTTTAGGTTGCCTCGACCAACAATACCTCGTGTATACCCTTAAAACTACTGGTGTTTGCTGGGTATAGTGCAGTCCCATTTGCCTATAATTCCAGTTTAAATCCATACACCCCTATGGAAGACATGACCTTAATCTTCCACACAGGGAATGTGGATTTCAAATGGTTGAATTGCTGAATGGGTGACTCCATTTAAAATCTACACCCCTATGTGCAGATGTGTGGGAAATGTTCATCCATGTTCTTCCATAGGGGGTGCACGAATATCAACTGGAATAGTGTTTTATTCATTTTTCTCAAAGTGCCAACTTTTCGCTATAAGTTTATATTGGCGTTTGCTATTCAGATTGCCTCTTTCTTTAGTAGACTCATTTTTAAATACCTGTTAAAGGGGTGTGACCCGATCGACAACATCATCCCCCATTTTCTTCATCAAACTGAGATTTTGATATCAGAAGAAATCTCATGTTTTTTTCATTACCAGTTACCACAGTACAATTTTGCCATGTTAAAGGCCCATTCAGTGATTTGCTCATCCGGGTGATCGTAAAACTCATCAAAATTCAGGTTTTGGTATACTCATTGTCGTAGATGTTCTAACATAGCCTGCGAGTAGTTCCGCCGAAATACGTGTTTGAAAGACAAAATTAGACATTTTACATGAATCTATCATTTATATACTGACAGCTACGTGTATTTCAATGAGGCTTCAACTTAGTCAATAATGCTGTTTCCTTATTTTTGCCCAAATTTTCATTTCAGAAATACCAAATGACAATTTTAACGACTTATCCTTCATTTTAAAGGAATTTATATGTAGGCCTAATTTCAATTTTTGAATACTTTCGCTAGAATCACTGCCTATGTTTCGTGTAGATGGTGTGAAAAAAGTGGTGAGTTGTGGTCAGCACACTGGGGTTTGTGATATCTATGGGATATTGTTCAATACACAGTTTTGCTTCTCATATCAAAATAAATTGTAAATATTGTTTTAATGGCAAGGCCTCCGTGTAAGATAAAAACAGAACATTTAAAGATTGGCACCTTCTTAATACAGAAATTGTCTGTAAAAATCACTGCAAAAGGAAAAAACAACTTGAAAATGCTTGCAACTCAGCTTCCATCGGTCCTGTTTTTTAACATATCTACCGTATTTTAACAATGCTGCTAAATTGTTATTGTGCAATTTGCCTCCCAATTCGTAAATTGAACTTATTGCCTCAGCTTCTGATCACTGCCCTTTTCATGTAATCAATTTGTAATTGCGAAAGAATGTGCAAAAAATCCGGGGTCTAATTTGACACTCGCATATTCCAGCGTATATTATTTTACATTATTTTGTGCTCCATTTCATTGATTAAAAAGGGTGTATATTATTTGAGAAAGTGGTAGGTGATTCATGAAAACAAGAACCTTGGTAAAAACAAAAATCTTTAAAATGGGGTCAGTAGGTAAACAGACCATCTGGTCTAAAGTGATTGTAAAATGTTAGAGAAGGTTTAAAATGTTACAGCCACGTCCGTTGAACTCCAAAGGTTTTGTCAGCCCATGTCAAACCAATTGTAATTCATACTATAGATGACTTATTCTTTTCTTTTTCTTCATTCACATTTAGATGCAAATCTTGTGATTGACGTTCCCGATGACCAAACCACAACTACAGACCCTGGTTCACCTACAGCCATCGTCAACTGGTCCGAACCTTCGGTCACGGGGACCACAGACGATTTCACACTTACATCCACACACAACTCAGGGGATGCATTCAAAATTGGAACCACACCCGTCACCTACACGGCGGTATCAGGTGGTGAAACCGCAACAGCGAGTTTTACCGTCATGGTTACTGATGATGAACCGCCAGTGGTTACGAATTGTCCCAGTGATATTATTTCCACGAGTGATGTGGTGTCGTGGACAGAACCCACTTTTACAGACAATTCTGGGACAGTTGTTGTAGTAAGCCCAATATATACATCAGGATCAACATTTTCAATAGGAACAACGGAAATAATATATACTGCACATGATCCTACACTTAATTTAAATACATGCACATTCCAAATAGAAGTTTTAGGTAAGTAAAAACAAATTTATTTCGTCTAAATCGTTGCTTATTTCGTTACTAATATCTTATCGAAAAAAGCTCAAAAAGTCGTGTGATTTTTTAAGATAGTACTACATCCCTTGATAAATTTGTGACTATTTTTTAATTTTTCTCAAAAAATGATAACACACTGGTAACAAAAGTGATGTATATTATAGGGGCAAGGAATCCAGTTATTTCAGTGAAGTAATTGGATTTCTTTTCCCTATAATATACAAATCGTTTTTACACCAATAGTAAATTGTCAAAAAAGGAGTCTAAAATATAAAATTGTCAAAAAAGAGTCTGATATAAAAATAATTGTAAAAACGGAGTCAGAAATATAAAATTGTCAAAAAAGAGTTTAAAATAAAAAATTGTCAAAAAGGAGTCCAAAATTTTAAATTGTCTAAAATATAAAGTTGTCAAAAGAAAAGTCTAAAATATTAAATTGTCAAAAAGAGAGTCTAAAATATATAAAATTGTCAAAAAGGAACCTAAAACTTAACTTGTCAAAAAGGAGTCCAAAATATAAAATTGTCAAAAAGGAGTCTGAAATATTATATTGTCAAAAAGGAATCTAAAATATTAAATTGTCAAAAGGGATTCTAAAACATCAAATTGTCTAAAATATAGATTTGTCAAAAAAAAGAGTCTAAAATATAAAATTGTCAAAGAAAAGTCTAAAATATAAAATTGTCAAAAAAGAGTCTAAAATATAAAATTGTCAAAAAAGAGTCTAAAATAATAAATTGTCAAGAAAAGGACTTCAAAATACTAAATTGTCAAAAGGGAATCTAAAATATAAAATTGCCAAAAGGTCTGGAGTCTAAAATGTGAGATTAAAATATTAAATTGTCAGAATAGGTGTCTAAACAAAAAGAGTCTAAAATATCAAATTGTCGAAAAGAAGCGGTATATACCAAAGAAGGAACATGAAGGAAATTTCTGTATGATCGATCGTCGTAAATTCAAAACTTAAGACTATACGATGTATTGTTGGTCGAGGCAGCAAAAAATATAGTTCACAGCATCTTGCGAATGGTAGTGAGCTTTGGCAAAAAATTTCATTGCTCAATTCATAGCGAGCGTGTAGAAGAATTCAAATATCACAGATATACTTTTGTAGGTCTTGTGGTTCTTGAGTTATGTTGTAAAGAAGGCTGAAACAACAACACTTTTGTAAAACGTACATAACTCATTAACAACAATAAATTAAGCACATTTTCAAAGTATATATGATTTGTAGAATGAACTTTTGCAAAACACCAAAGTGTTATTTTTCAATAATATATTGATTCAGATAATGAAAATCGAGGTTTTTTTGGCTGCTTCGACCAACAATAAGTCGTATACCCTTAAAACTGATGTGTTTGTAAATTTACATGTACTCAAATAATGAGACAGCTTAACAACTGACACACATACTAGCAGGGTTCGCAGGTTTTTGCCGCAGGTGAAAAAACCGCGGTTTTAACCACGGTTTTAACCGCTTGGCAAAAACAGTTTTTGCCAGTTTTTGCCGGCAAAAATGGCAAAAACTAAAAAAGTGATTTAAAGTTCAGATTTTTGATCTCAAAATGAATTATTAAATTGAAAAATTATTTTCCAGAGTGTAACAAGGCCAGATTTTGTAATTAAAAATAACATATTAAGAAATTAAAGGCATGCATTTTCATTGCTCACTTAGTGCATTTAACTGAAATCTGGCATATCAAATTCAAAACTTTTTCATTTTAAGGACTTGATGAGACAAAAAATATGTTGAATGATTCATTAAAAGTTGTATGTTTACTGTTTATGAGCTTTCTGTGTACTTGTTAACATTGGAGTGACTATACATAAGTTTTTGCCAGTTTTTGCCATTTTTGCCGGTTTAAAACAGGCAAAAACTGGCAAAAACAGATTTTTGCCAGTTATTGCCACTTTGTCGGCAAAAACAGGTTTTTGGCGGCAAAAACCTAACCCTGCATACTAGAAGTAAGGTATGGGTTCTATAAAAGAGATTCCAAAGCTTGATGTTCATGATGTTTCTTAGTGCATTTAACACGGCCCAGGGAAGACCAGCTCAAGGACTGATCTGGGCCTTTCCGTGTATAAATAAAATTTGAATTGAAAAAATTGAATTTCTCGGGAGGGGGGAATGCCCAAACCCGGAGGGGGTTCTCCCTGGTTGAAGGTATACGGGGCTGTGCCACGGTTTTGGGGTACCTTTTCAGCAATTTTGGTATATCGATGGGTGGGTTTTCAGTGGAGAGCTATGCGCCCATTTGGGCGCATTTGGGCAAAAGTGCCCCTAAAAGCGCCCAATTATGTCAAATTTGGGTGTTTTTTGTGAAAAATTGGTATACTGATGGGTGGCAAAAACAGCAAAAAGTAGGTATAGAGAAAGTCAGCATCCGAAAGTCTGCGTGGCACATCCCCGTAAATTTTGTTTCGAAGAACCCCCCCCCGTGCCCAAAAGGATTATTGCCTTCCTTGATTCATTTCATATATATTTCTTCTCAAAGACAACTTAAAGACTGCTTACAAACTGACACACATGGGGAAAGATATGCCGCGGTTCTATATACAAAAGAGATCTCAGGGCTTGATATGAGGGATTCTCTCGGGAGGGGGAAACGCCCAAAAGGTTCACGTTTTGATATAAATGTATTATAGCCCTTAACCAGTTAACTCAAGAATCGGAAGACTAATGAAAATGTATACTAATGCAATTATTAGCTTCCTTAACTCATTTCATATAAGATCAATGTATAAATATTAATTAAGAAGAACTTATTTTTAGTTTAAAATGGCTAATTCTGGAGAAAAAAAATACGGCTCCTGTTATGCTATACAATGTTGGCAATTTTATATTTTAGATTTTTTATAGCGAGTCATGGGGCGTAACTCACAGGTAAGAAGCGAGTCTAAACCAAAATGGTATCATTTTCCCCTATGGCATACTTCATATTTACACTCCTTACAACCTTCACAAACGCTATTATATCAAAATTAAAGTATTAAAGTATGATGCTCTGAACTTAACAGTCAAAACTTAAAACTGTTCATATTATTTAGTTCATCGAAACATTAATTGGGTTAAAGAACTTGTTTGCAATACTTGTTTCTATTTTTATACACCACCCATAAGCCTATACATTTGTTACACCATCAGAAACTTCTGTTACAAAACAGAATAAAGAAAAAACAAATACGTTCATAGCTTTGTGTCAACAATTTTAGTAAAGTGCTCGAAACTATGTATATACTTTTATACTTTATTGTTTCAGTTTGCAAACACAATATCACTGGATTGAATTTCAAGAGAGTCAAATTATGGTGGAATAGTTTTTCAATTTGTTTGATCTACAACTGTGACTGCTCTTTAGAATGTTTTATTTTGTATTTTGACAGAATGATTGCTTTTACAGAACGTGCTACTTTAGCCACTTGACATACTAAAACCTTTTAGATTGAGAAGTGAAACTTCAAGAAGGAAACATTATTTCAGAATTATGGTTATCAGACCCCTCCCTATAATATTCCTGCAAATCAAAAAAATGAAAATGACAGTTTTAGGTTTAAAGATTCAAAGCTGAAACTGAAAGAAAATTCATTTAAGGTGTCGTCAGAAGTTCCTTTTATTTATTTGTATTTTTTGAAAATTGTAAAACAAAAAAAAAATCCTTTCACTCATACGAAAGAAATTACAGGTTTATTTGCTAAAGCGAAGATACATATTATTATAGATATGCAATAAAAAGCCATTTTGATAGAAGTACAATTGAAGACCTGAGCGCAAAGAAGACCGTAAGTCCACTTGGCCCCTCAACATGTATACACTAAAGTTGCGTATAGTTTCGTATCGTTTGGTTATGTTTTATACATGTTTAGGGGCCAAAACAAATCTTCCATAACCTTTCATGATGTTTTCACACAGGAACATGTATTAAACATTATAAAACCCTAAGAAACTATACGTAACTTTAGTGTAGGCCTATACATGTTGAGGGGCCAAGTGGACTTACGGTCTTTTTGCACTGAGGTCTTCAATTACAAAATCATTGCGCTATACAGAAAACCACTGACCACTACATGACACTCCTTATAAACATAGCATCATTCGGTGACGCAGCTATATGCAGGCGCAGAACCATAGCCAGCCTACATTATAGAATAGCCATATCGCAGCCAGGATCAGCTCTCCGAGATTCGTACGGGTAGACAATCAATGTAACAGACTCACCTGTACATTTCGTCTATATCCACACATCCTGAAGGTTCTTGATTTTCATTGTGGTGGGAATATGCGTCTGATATTCCGATGACCCCCAAAATACCAGACGATGGTGGACTACATTATTCACTGTGGCAACAGCCAATATCGTAAACAAAACAGACAATATGACGGCAACACTGCCTGGACATTGGACGCCCCGTGATGAGTTGTGTTTTTAGCTCTATTGGCACAAAAAAAAAAAAAAAATGCACAAAATATATTTCTCAGTGAATGTATAAATTTTCACATAAAAATAAATATTTTTGGATTCAAAATAAATGTGAAGAAAATAAAAAATTATAGCCGGGAGTGAGCGGGACTCGATCTCGGGACCCTATGCACCGCAGGCGAGACCCATTACCATTAGACCACGCGAACCGTGATACACAATGGGGAAATTTTAGGTATATATCATAAACATACCGTGCGTTATTCATACAAAACATTCAAAAACAGTACTTACAATGAGGTTCACTGGCGAACCTCAACGGATTTAGACTGATAAAATAGTGCTTAATAACATACGTACAGTTTTGGAATAATTTGAGACATTTTTGTGTTTACGTGTAAAACCAATGACAACGTCAAAATTCAGCCAATCTTGGCCGGCCCCCCCTGCAAAATACAACAGATTTGATGAAAAAGAAGCCTAAAATATACTAATGGTCTGGAATTCGTATCCCTGCTCCAGAATCGTAATGAATGGAAAATAAGGGCAATTTCAATTTTGGAAAAGTAACATTCCCTTAATCAGGTGTCTGGACTATTAAGCCCCATAACTAAATCTTAGCAAATAATACCTCCGTTAGGCAATAGAAACAAATTAGTTTGATCTTTCGATCGACCATCGATGCTTGGTCGATCCATAATATTTTTGTATGTTTGTTTGTTCGTTTGGTGTGGTTTTTTGTTGGTGGTGGTGTTTTTTGCTTTCTAGTAGATTTTTCTTATTTCCAGTCCAAGAAACAGTACTCTGTGGACGTTTCGGAGTCTACCAGACGCATTGTTCTAATCTACACTATTGTTGTTGTGACGATCTTTTATTTACCACTGATGCTGGTGGTTGCTTAGCAACGTAGTTGCCAGTTCTTTTTCCAAGAAGACACGTTTTACTTTGTCATATCTAGCTTGTTATAATTTTTGTGTTTTTCTCCCATAGGATGTTGTATCACAATGTTACCTTTGTTTTACTTCTTTATTGTACAGTAGGCCTATTCAGTACGGTACAGTATATAAAATAATCGTTTTCATTATAATCAATTAAATTTAATTACTACACAGAGAGTACTACTTCAGTCGCTACTCTAGTCGCCACAACTCAACTTACAACACTAGATGTTACAAACAAAGGTACAACAGCGTCCTCAACGACAATAGATGTCTCAACAGAAACAACAACATCGTCATCGATATTGGATATAACAGCAAAAGGGACAACGGGATCCGCAACCACAATATATATCACTGCAGAAGGGACAACGGCGTCCTCAACGACTGTAGATTTAAACCCAAACGGGACAACATCGTCCCTATCAACACTAGATATAACAACAGAAGGGACAACGCGTCCCTCGACAACAATTGCCAGCAACACTGATGCATCGGTGAAGGCAACAACATTCTTCACTACAGAAGCCACCACAGCGCTCGATATAGCCCAGTCAACGGTAGAATCAACGAGGCAACATACTTCAATCAGTAACACGGCTGAAGCTACTACTGTAGGAGAAACCATTCACATAACAACTGAAGAAGACGTTACTTCCACCGAACCCTTAACAACCGAAGAAGTGACTTCATCAAAACTCTTAACTAACGAAGACGTGACCTCATCGGAACCCTTCACAACTGAAGACGTGACTTCCTCGGGACCCTTAACAACCGAAGACGTGACTTCATCGAAACCCTTAACAACCGAAGCTGTGACTTCATCGACATTTATAATAACCGAAGACGTGACTTCATCGGCACCCATAATAACCGAAGACGTGACTTCATCGGAACCCTTAACAACCGAAGACGTGACTTCATCGGCACCCTTAACAACCGAAGACGTGACTTCATCGGGACCCTTAACAACTGAAGACGTGACTTCATCGGACCCCTTAACAACTGAAGACGTGACTTCATCGCGACCCTTAACAACCGAAGACGTGACTTCATCGGAACAATTAACAACCGAAGACGTGACTTCATCGGACCCCTTAACAACTGAAGACGTGACTTCATCGCGACCCTTAACAACCGAAGACGTGACTTCATCGGAACCCTTAACAACCGAAGACGTGACTTTATCGGGACCCTTAACAACTGAAGATGTGACTTCATCGGGACCCTTAACAACCGAAGACGTGACTTCATCCGAACCCTTAACAACCGAAGACGTGACTTCATCCGAACCCTTAACAACCCAAGACGTGACATCATCGGAACCCATAATAACCGAAGACGTGACTTCATCGCAACCCTTAACAACCGAACACGTGACTTCATCGGAACCATATACAACCGAATACGTGACTTCCTTCGAACCCTTAACATCAGAAAATGTGACTTCATCGGAACCCTTAACAACCGAAGACGTGACATCATCAGTACCCTTAACAACTGAAGAAAGAACGCCGGCTGCTACTGATGGTAAGTCAACATATTTTTCTACTTATAAGTCAACGGAAGAAGACACAACATATTTTACAACAGACCTACCAACACCCAGTGGAGGTCACATAACATCTTTGGAACCAACAGCAGGCGAAAGTATAACTTCTGCTGTAACAACTGAAAAAGCTACTACATATTTTACAACAGAGCAGGTAACAACTCCAGAAGCTCAAACAAAATTTTTGCAAACAACAACAAGTGAAAGTACTACACCTGCTGTGAAAACTGAACGAACTACAACGTATTTTACGACAAAAGAGTTAACAACCACAGGCGCTCACCCAACATCTTTGCAACACACAACAGACGAAATTACTACATCTGCCGTGAAAACTGAAGGAACTACATCATACTTTACGACAGAAGAGTTAACAACCACAGGAGCTCACACAACATCTTTGCAACAAACAACAGGCGAAAGTACTACAGCTGCAGTGACAACTGAAGGAGCTACAACATACTTTACAACAGAAGAGTTATCAACCACAGGAGCTCACACAACATCTTTGCAACCAACAACAGGCGAAAGTACTACAGCTGCAGTGACAACTGAAGGAGCTACAACATACTTTACAACAGAAGAGTTAGCAACCACAGGAGCTCATACAACACCTTCGCAACCAACAACAGGCGAAAGTACGACAGCTGCTTTGACAACTGAAGAGGCAACAACATATTTTACAACAGAGGAGTTAGCAACCACAAGAGCTCAAACAGTATCTTTGCATCCGACAACAGGCGAAAGTACTACAGCTGCAGTGACAACTGAAGGAGCTACAACATACTTTACGACAAAAGGGTTAACAACTACAGGAGCTCAAACAACATATTTGCAACCAACAACAGGCGAAAGAACTACAGCTGCTGTGACAGCTGAAGGAGCTACAACATACTTTACAACAGAAGAGTTAGCTACCACGGGAGGTCACACAACATCTGTGCAACCAACAACAGGTGAAAGTACTACAGCTGCTGTGACAACTGAAGGAGCGACAACATATTTTACAACAGAAGAGTTAGCAACCACAGGAGCTCATACAACACCTTTGCAACCAACAACAGGCGAAAGAACTACAGCTGCAGTGACAACTGAAGGAGCTACAACATACTTTACAACAGAAGAGTTAGCAACCACAGGAGCTCATACAACACCTTTGCAACCAACAACAGGCGAAAGTACGACAGCTGCTTTGACAACTGATGGAGCTACAACATATTTTACAACAGAAGAGTTAGCAACCACAGGAGCTCATACAACACCTTTGCAACCAACAACAGGCGAAAGTACGACAGCTGCTTTGACAACTGAAGGAGCGACAACATATTTTACAACAGAAGAGTTAGCAACCACAGGAGCTCATACAACACCTTTGCAACCAACAACAGGCGAAAGAACTACAGCTGCAGTGACAACTGATGGAGCTACAACATATTTTACAACAGAGGAGTTATCGACTACAGGAGCTCATACAACATTAGTGCAACCAACAACAGCCGAAAGTACTACAGCTGCGGTGACAACTGAAGGAGATACAACACATTTTACAACAGAGGAGTTAGCAACCACAAGAGCTCAAACAGTATCTTTGCAACCGACAACAGGCGAAAGTACTACAGCTGCAGTGACAACTGAAGGAGCTACAACATACTTTACGACAAAAGGGTTAACAACTACAGGAGCTCAAACAACATATTTCCAACCAACAACAGGCGAAAGAACTACAGCTGCAGTGACAACTGAAGGAGCTACAACATACTTTACGACAGAAGAGTTAGCAACCACGGGAGCTCACACAACATCTTTGCAACCAACAACAGGCGAAAGTACTACAGCTGCAGTGACAATTGAAGGAGCTACAACATTCTTTACAACAAAAGAGTTAGCAACCACGGAGCTCACACAACATCTTTGCAACCAACAACAGGCAAAAGTACTATAGCTGCAGTGACAACTGAAGGAGCTACAACATACTTTACAACAGAAGAGTTAGCAACCACAGGAGCTCACACAACATCTTTGCAACCAACAACAGGTGAAAGTATTACAGCTGCAGTGACAACTGAAGGAGCGACAACATATTTTACAACAGAAGAGTTAGCAACCACGGGAGCTCAAACAACATCTTTGCAACCAACAACAGGCGAAAGTACGACACCTGCTTTGACAACTGAAGGAGCTACAACATATTTTACAACAGAGGAGTTACCAACCACGGGAGCTCACACAACATCTTTGCAACCAACAACAGGCGAAAGTACTACAGCTGCAGTGACAACTGAAGGAGCGACAAAAAATTTTACAACAGAAATGTTAGCCACGGGAGCTCACACAACACCTTTGCAACCAACAACAGGTGAAAGTACTACAGCTGCTTTGACAACTGAAGGAGCGACAACATATTTTACAACAGAAGAGTTAGCAACCACAGGAGCTCACACAACATCTCTGCAACCGACCACAGGCGAAAGTACTATAGCTGCAGTGACAACTGAAGGAGCTACAACATATTTTACAAAAGAGGAGTTAGCAACCACAGGAGGTCACAAAACATCTGTGCAACCGACAACAGGCGAACGTACTACAGCTGCAGTGACAACTGAAGGAGCAACAACATATTTTACAACAGAAATGTTAGCAACCACAGAAGCTCAAACAACATCTTTGCAACCAACAACAGGTGAAAGTACTACAGCTGCTTTGACAACTGAAGGAGCGACAACATATTTTACAACAGAGGAGTTAGCAACCACGGGAGCTCACACAACATCATTGCAACCAACAACAGGCGAAAGCACTACAGCTGCAATGGCAACTGGAGGAGCCTCAACATACTTTACAAAAGAAGAGTTAGCAGCCACAGGAGGTCACACAACATCTGTGCAACCGAAAACAGGCGAAAGTACTACAGCTTCTGTGACAACTGAAGGAGCTACAACATACTTTACTAACAGAAATGTTAGCAACCACAGAAGCTCAAACAGCATCTTTGCAACCAACAACAGATGAAAGTACTACAGCTGCAGTGACAACTGAAGGAGCTACAACATATTTTACAACAGAGGAGTTAGCAACCACGGGAGCACACACAACATCTTTGCAACCAACAACAGGCGAAAGTACTACAGCTGCGGTGACAACTGAAGGAGCTACAACATATTTTACAAAAGAGGAGTTAGCAACCACAGGAGGTCGCACAACATTTGTGCAACCGACAACAGGCGAAAGTACTACAGCTGCAGTGACAACTGAAGGAGCTTCACAATATTTTACAACAGAAATGCTACCAACCACGGAAGCTCAAACAAAATCTTTGCAACCAGCAGCAGGTGAAAGTACTACAGCTGCTTTGACAACTGAAGGAGCGACAACATATTTTACAACAGAAGAGTTAGCAACCACAGGAGCTCACACAACATCTGTGCAACCAACCACAGGCGAAAGTACTACAGCTGCAGTGACAACTGAAGCGGCTACAAAATACTTGACGACAAAAGGGTTAACAACCACAGGAGCTCACACAACATATTTGCAACCAACAACAGGCGAAAGTACTACACAGCTGCTGTGACAACTGAAGGAGCTACAACATACTTTACAACAAAAGAGTTAACAACCACAGGAGCTCAAACAACATCTTTGCAACCAACAACAGGCGAAAGTACTACAGCTGCAGTGAGAACTGAAGGAGCTACAACATATTTTACAACAGAGGAGTCAGCAACAACAGGAGGTCACACAACATATTTGCAACCGACAACAGGCGAAAGTACTACAGCTTCAGTGACAACTGAAGGAGCAACAACATATTTTAAAACAGAAATGTTAGCAACCACAGAAGCTCAAACAACATCTTTGCAACCAACAACAGGCGAAAGTACTACATCTGCTGTGACAACTGAAGGAGCGACAACATATTTTACAACAGAAGAGTTATCAACCACGGGAGCTCATACAACATCTTTGCAACCAACAACAGTCGAAAGTACTACAGCTACTGTGACAACTGAAGGAGCACCAACATATTTTACAACAGAGGAGTCAGCAACAACAGGAGGTCAAACAACATCTTTTCAACCAACAACAGGTGAAAGTACTACAGCTGCTTTGACAACTGAAGGAGCGACAACATATTTTACGACACAAGGGTTAACAACCACAGGAGCTCAACCAACATATTTGCAACCAACAACAGGAGAGAGTACTACAGCTGCAGTGACAACTGAAGGAGCTACAACATACTTTACATCAGAGGAGTTAGCAACCACAGGAGGTCACACAACATCTGTGCAACCGACAACAAGCGAAAGCACTACAGCTGCAGTGACAACTGAAGGAGCAACAACATATTTTACAGCAGAAATGTTAGCAACCACAGAAGCTCAAACAACATCTTTGCAACCAACAACAGGCGAAAGTACTACAGCTGCAGTGACAACTGAAGGAGCGACAACATATTTTACAACAGAGGAGTTAGCAACCACAGAAGCTCAAACAACATCTGTGCAACCGACCACAGGCGAAAGTACTACAGCTGCAGTGACAACTAAAGGAGCGACAACATATTTTACAACAGAAGAGTTAGCAACCACAGGAGCTCAAACAACATCTGTGCAACCGACCACAGGCGAAAGTACTACAGCTGCAGTGACAACTGAAGGAGCTACAACATACTTTACGACAAAAAGGTTAACAACCACAGGAGCTCAAACAACATATTTGCAACCAACAACAGGCGAAAGTACTACAGCTGCGGTGACATATGAAGGAGCTAAAACATACTTTACAACAGAAGAGTTAGCAACCACAGGAGGTCACACAACATCTGTGCAACCGACAACAGGCGAAAGTACTACAGCTGCAGTGACAACTGAAGGAGCTACAACATATTTCACAACAGAGGAGTTAGCAACAACAGGAGGTCACACAACATCTGTGCAACCGACAACAGGCGAAAGTACTACAGCTGCAGTGACAACTGAAGGAGCTACAACATACTTTACGACAAAAAGGTTAACAACCACAGGAGCTCAAACAACATATTTGCAACCAACAACAGGCGAAAGTACTACAGCTGCGGTGACATATGAAGGAGCTAAAACATACTTTACAACAGAAGAGTTAGCAACCACAGGAGGTCACACAACATCTGTGCAACCGACAACAGGCGAAAGTACTACAGCTGCAGTGACAACTGAAGAAGCTACAACATATTTCACAACAGCGGAGTTAGCAACAACAGGAGGTCACACAACATCTGTGCAACCGACAACAGGCGAAAGTACTACAGCTGCAGTGACAACTGAAGGAGCAACAACATATTTTATAACAGAAATGTTAGCCACGGAAGCTCAAACAACATCTTTGCAACCAACAACAGGTGAAAGTACTACAGCTGCTTTGACAACTAAAGGAGCGACAACATATTTTACAACAGAAGAGTTAGCAACCACAGGAGCTCAAACAACATCTGTGCAACCGACCACAGGCGAAAGTACTACAGCTGCAGTGACAACTGAAGGAGCTACAACATACTTTACGACAAAAGGGTTAACAACCACAGGAGCTCAAACAACATATTTGCAACCAACAACAGGCGAAAGTACTACAGCTGCGGTGACATCTGAAGGAGCTAAAACATACTTTACAACAGAAGAGTTAGCAACCACAGGAGGTCACACAACATCTGTGCAACCGACAACAGGCGAAAGTACTACAGTTGCAGTGACAACTGAAGGAGCTACAACATACTTTACAACAGAAGAGTTAGCAACCACGGGAGCTCACACAACATCTTTGCAACCAACAACAGGCGAAAGTACTACAGCTGCAGTGACAACTGAAGGAGCTACAACATATTTTACAACAGAGGAATTAGCAACTACAGGAGGTCATACAACATCTGTGCAACCGAAAACAGGCGAAAGTACTACAGCTGCAGTGACATCTGAAGGAGCTAAAACATACTTTACAACAGAAGAGTTAGCAACCACAGGAGGTCATACAACATCTTTGCAACCAACAACAGGCGAAAGTACTACAGCTGCAGTGACAACTGAAGGAGCAACAACATATTTTATAACAGAAATGTTAGCAACCACAGAAGCTCAAACAACATCTTTGCAACCAACAACAGGCGAAAGTACAACAGCTGCTTTGATAACTGAAGGAGCGACAACATATTTTACAACAGAGGAGTTAACGACTACAGGGGCTCACACAACATTAGTGCAACCAACAACAGGCGAAAGTACTACACCTGCAGTGACAACTGAAGGAGGTACAACATATTTTACAACAGAAGAGTTAGCAGCCACAGGATCTCACACAACATCTGTGCAACCAACAACAGGCGAAAGAACTACAGCTGCAGTGACAACTGAAGGAGCTACAACATATTTTACAACAGAGGAGTCAGCAACCATAGGAGGTCACACAACATCTGTGCAACCGACAACAAGCGAAAGCACTACAGCTGCAGTGACAACTGAAGGAGCAACAACATATTTTACAACAGAAATGTTAGCAGCCACGGAATTTCAAACAACATCTTTGCAACCAACAACAGGTGAAAGTACTACAGCTGCTTTGACAGCTGAAGGAGCGACAACATATTTTACAACAGAAGAGTTAGCAACCACAGGAGCTCACACAACATATGCGAAACCGACAACAGGCGAAAGTATTACAGCTGCAGTGACAATTGAAGGAGCTACAACATATTTTACAACAGAGGAGTTAGCAACCACAGGAGGTCCCACAACATCTCTGCAACCAACAACAGGCGAAAGTACTACAGCTGCAGTGACAACTGAAGGTGCTTCAACATATTTTACAACAGAAATGTTAGCCACGGAAGCTCAAACAACATCTTTGCAACCAACAACAGGTGAAAGTACTACAGCTACTTTGACAACTGAAGGAGCAACAACATATTTTACAACAGAAGAGTTAGCAACCACAGGAGCTCACACAACATCTTTGCAACCGACCACAGGCGAAAGTACTACAGCTGCAGTGACAACTGAAGTAGCTACAACATACTTTACGACAAAAGGGTTAACAACCACAGGAGCTCAAACAACATATTTGCAACCAACAACAGGCGAAAGTACTACAGCTGCAGTGACAACTGAAGGAGCTACAACATACTTTACAACAGAAGCGTTAGCAACCACAGGAGCTCAAACAACATCTTTGCAACCAACAACAGTCAAAAGTACTACAGCTGCTGTGACAACTGAAGCAGCTACAACATACTTTACAACAGAAGAGTTAGCAACCACAGGAGCTCACACAACATCTGTGCAACCGACAACAGGCGAAAGTACTACAGCTGCAGTGACAACTGAAGGAGCTACAACATACTTTACAACAGAAATGTTAGTCACGGAAGCTAAAACAACATCTTTGCAACCAACAACAGATGAAAGTACTACAGCTGCTATGACAACTGAAGGAGCGACAACATATTTTACAACAGAAGAGTTAGCAACCACAGGAGCTCACACAACATCTGTGCAACCGACCACAGGCGAAAGTACTACAGCTGCTATGACAACTGAAGGAGCGACAACATATTTTACAACGGAAGAGTTAGCAACCACAAGAGCTCAAACAACATATTTGCAACCAACAACAGGCGAAAGTACTACATCTGCAGTGACAACTGAAGGAGCTACAACATACTTTACAACAGAAGGGTTAGCAACCACGGGAGCTCACACAACATCTTTGCAACCAACAACAGGCGAAAGTACTACAGCTGCAGTGACAACTGAAGGAGCTACAACATATTTTACAACAGAAGAGTTAGCAACCACAGGAGCTCGAACAACATCTGTGCAACCGACAACAGGCGAAAGTACTACAGCTGCAGTGACAACTGAAGGAGCTACAACATACTTTACGACACATGAGTTAGCAACCACAGGAGCTTTCATAACATCTGTGCAACCAACAACAGGCGAAAGTACTACAGCTGCAGTGACAACTGAAGGAGCTACAACATATTTTACAACAGAGGATTCAGCAACCACAGGTGGTCACACAACATCTGGGCAACCGACAACAGGCGAAAGTAATACAGCTGCAGTGACAACTGAAGGAGCAACAACATATTTTACAACAGAAATGTTAGCAAACACAGAAGCTCAAACAACATCTTCACAACCAACAACAGGTGAAAGTACTACAGCTGTTTTGACAACTGGAGGAGCGACAACATATTTTACAACAGAAGAGTTAGCAACAACACGAGCTCACCCAACATCTGTGCAACCGACAACAGACGAAAGTACTACAGCTGCAGTGACAACTGAAGGAGCTACAACATACTTTACAACAGAAGAGTTAGCAACCACGGGAGCTCACACAACATCTGTGCAACCGACAACAGGCGAAGGTACTACAGCTGCAGTGACAACTGAAGGAGCTACAACATATTATACAACAGAAATGTTAGCAACCACAGAAGCTCAAACAACATCTTTGCAACCAACAACAGGCGAAAGTACTACAGCTACTGTGACAACTGAAAGAGCGACAACATATTTTACAACAGAAGAGTTAGCAACCACAGGATCTCACACAACATCTTTGCAACCAACAACAGGCGAAAGTACTACAGCTGCTTTGACAACTGAAGCAGAGACAACATATTTTACAACAGAAGAGTTAGCAACCACAGGATCTCACACAACATCTTTGCAACCAACAACAGGCGAAAGTACTACAGCTACTGTGACAACTGAAGGAGTAACAACATATTTTACAACAGAAGAGTTAGCAACCACGGGAGCTCACACAACATCTTTGCAACCAACAACAGGCGAAAGTACTACAGCTGCAGTGACAACTGAAGGAGCTACAACATACTTTACGACAAAAGGGGTAACAACCACAGGAGCTCAAACAACATATTTGCAACCAACAACAGGCGAAAGTACTACAGCTGCTGTGACAACTGAAGGAGCTACAACATACTTTACAACAGAAGAGTTAGCAACCACAGGAGCTCACACAACATCTTTACAACCAACAACAGTTGAAAGTACTACAGCTGCTGTGACAACTGAAGGAGCGACAACATATTTTACAACAGAAGAGTTAGCAACCACGGGAGCTCACACAACATCTTTGCAACCAACAACAGGCGAAAGTACTACAGCTGCAGTGACAACTGAAGGAGCTACAACATACTTTACGACAAAAGGGGTAACAACCACAGGAGCTCAAACAACATATTTCCAACCAACAACAGGCGAAATTACTACAGCTGCTGTGACAACTGAAGGAGCTACAACATACTTTACAACAGAAGAGTTAGCAACCACAGGAGCTCACACAACATCTTTACAACCAACAACAGGTGAAAGTACTACAGCTGCTGTGACAACTGAAGGAGCGACAACATATTTTACAACAGAAGAGTTATCAACCACGGGCGCTTATACAACATCTTTGCAACCAACAACAGGCGAAAGTGCTACAGCTACTGTGACAACTGAAGGAGTAACAACATATTTTACAACAGAAGAGTTAGCAACCACAGGAGCTCACACAACATCTTTGCAACCGACCACAGGCGAAAGTACTACAGCTGCAGTGACAACTGAAGGAGCTACAACATACTTTACAACAGAAGAGTTACCAACCACAGGAGCTCACACAACATCTGTGCAACCGACAACAGGCGAAAGTACTACAGCTGCTTTGACAACTGAAAGAGCGACAACATATTTTACAACAGAAGAGTTACCAACCACAGGAGCTCACACAACATCTGTGCAACTGACAACAGGCGAAAGTACTACAGCTGCTGTCACAACTGAAGCAGCTACAACATACTTTACAACAAAAGAGTTAGCAACCACGGGAGCTCACACAACATCTTTGCAACCAACAACAGGCGAAAGTACTACAGATGCAGTGACAACTCAAGGAGCTACAACATATTTTACAACAGAAATATTATCAACCACAGAAGCTCAAACAACATCTTTGGAACCAACAACAGATGAAAGTACTACAGCTGCTTTGACAACTGAGAGAGCGACAACATATTTTACAACAGAAGAGTTAGCAACCACGGGAGCTCATACAACATCTTTGCAACCAACAACAGTGGAAAGTACTACAGCTACTGTGACAACTGAAGGAGTAACAACATATTTTACAACAGAAGAGTTAGCAACCACAGGAGCTCAAACAACATCTTCACAACCAACAACAGGTGAAAGTACTACAGCTACTTTGGCAACTGAAGGAGCGACAACATATTTTACAACAGAAGAGTTACCAACCACAGGAGCTCACACAACATCTGTGCAACCGACAACAGGCGAAAGTACTACAGCTGCTGTCACAACTGAAGCAGCTACAACATACTTTACAACAGAAGAGTTAGCAACCACGGGAGCTCACACAACATCTTTGCAACCAACAACAGGCGAAAGTACTACAGATGCAGTGACAACTGAAGGAGCTACAACATATTTTACAACAGAAATATTAGCAACCACAGAAGCTCAAACAACATCTTTGGAACCAACAACAGATGAAAGTACTACAGCTGCTTTGACAACTGAGAGAGCGACAACATATTTTACAACAGAAGAGTTAGCAACCACGGGAGCTCACACAACATCTGTGCAACCGACAACAGGCGAAAGTACTACAGCAGCAGTGACAACTGAAGGAGCTACAACATACTTTACAACAGAAGAGTTAGCAACCACGGGAGCTCACACAACATCTGTGCAACCGACAACAGGCGAAAGTACTACAGCTGCAGTGACAACTGAAGGAGCTACAACATACTTTACAACAGAAGAGTTAGCTACCACGGAGCTCACACAACATCTTTGCAACCAACAACAGGCGAAAGTACTACAGCTACTGTGACAACTGAAGGAGTAACAACATATTTTACAACAGAAGAGTTAGCAACCACAGGATCTCACACAACATATTTGCAACCAACAACAGGCGAAAGTACTACAGCTGCAGTGACAACTGAAGGGGCTACAACATTCTTTACGACAAAAGGGGTAACAACTACAGGAGCTCAAACAACATATTTGCAACCAACAACAGGCGAAAGTACTACAGCTGCTGTGACAACTGAAGGAGCTACAACATACTTTACAACAGAAGAGTTAACAACCACAGAAGCCCAAACAACATATTTGCAACCAACAACAGGCGAAAGTACTACAGCTGCTGTGACAACTGAAGGAGCGACAACATATTTTACAACAGAAGAGTTATCAACCACAGGAGCTCATACAACATCTTTGCAACCAACAACAGTCGAAAGTACTACAGCTACTGTGACAACTGAAGGAGTAACAACATATTTTACAACAGAAGAGTTAGCAACCACAGGAGCTCAAACAACATCTTCACAACCAACAACAGGTGAAAGTACTACAGCTGCTGTGACAACTGAAGGAGCGACAACATATTTTATAACAGAAGAGTTACCAACCACAGGAGCTCACACAACATCTGTGCACCCGACAACAGGCGAAAGTACTAGCGCTGCTGTCACAACTGAAGGAGCTACAACATACTTTACAACAGAAGAGTTAGCAACCACGGGAGCTCACACAACATCTTTGCAACCAACAACAGGCGAAAGTACTACAGATGCAGTGACAACTGAAGGAGCTACAACATATTTTACAACAGAAATGTTAGCAACCACAGAAGCTCAAACAACATCTTTGGAACCAACAACAGATGAAAATACTACAGCTGCTTTGACAACTGAGAGAGCGACAACATATTTTACAACAGAAGATTTAGCAACCACGGGAGCTCACACAACACCTTTGCAGCCAACAACAGGTGAAAGTACTACAGCTGCTTTGACAACTGAAGGAGCGACAACATATTTT
Source organism: Amphiura filiformis (assembly GCF_039555335.1). Taxonomy (NCBI): domain Eukaryota; kingdom Metazoa; phylum Echinodermata; class Ophiuroidea; order Amphilepidida; family Amphiuridae; genus Amphiura; species Amphiura filiformis. The sequence continues at coordinate 21,907,421 of NC_092647.1, forward strand.
ACAACAGAAGAGTTAGCAACCACAGGAGCTCACACAACATCTGTGCAACCGACAACAGGCGAAGGTACTACAGCTGCAGTGACAACTGAAGGAGCTACAACATATTATACAACAGAAATGTTAGCAACCACAGAAGCTCAAACAACATCTTTGCAACCAACAACAGGCGAAAGTACTACAGCTACTGTGACAACTGAAAGAGCGACAACATATTTTACAACAGAAGAGTTAGCAACCACAGGATCTCACACAACATCTTTGCAACCAACAACAGGCGAAAGTACTACAGCTGCTTTGACAACTGAAGCAGAGACAACATATTTTACAACAGAAGAGTTAGCAACCACAGGATCTCACACAACATCTTTGCAACCAACAACAGGCGAAAGTACTACAGCTACTGTGACAACTGAAGGAGTAACAACATATTTTACAACAGAAGAGTTAGCAACCACGGGAGCTCACACAACATCTTTGCAACCAACAACAGGCGAAAGTACTACAGCTGCAGTGACAACTGAAGGAGCTACAACATACTTTACGACAAAAGGGGTAACAACCACAGGAGCTCAAACAACATATTTGCAACCAACAACAGGCGAAAGTACTACAGCTGCTGTGACAACTGAAGGAGCTACAACATACTTTACAACAGAAGAGTTAGCAACCACAGGAGCTCACACAACATCTTTACAACCAACAACAGTTGAAAGTACTACAGCTGCTGTGACAACTGAAGGAGCGACAACATATTTTACAACAGAAGAGTTAGCAACCACGGGAGCTCACACAACATCTTTGCAACCAACAACAGGCGAAAGTACTACAGCTGCAGTGACAACTGAAGGAGCTACAACATACTTTACGACAAAAGGGGTAACAACCACAGGAGCTCAAACAACATATTTCCAACCAACAACAGGCGAAATTACTACAGCTGCTGTGACAACTGAAGGAGCTACAACATACTTTACAACAGAAGAGTTAGCAACCACAGGAGCTCACACAACATCTTTACAACCAACAACAGGTGAAAGTACTACAGCTGCTGTGACAACTGAAGGAGCGACAACATATTTTACAACAGAAGAGTTATCAACCACGGGCGCTTATACAACATCTTTGCAACCAACAACAGGCGAAAGTGCTACAGCTACTGTGACAACTGAAGGAGTAACAACATATTTTACAACAGAAGAGTTAGCAACCACAGGAGCTCACACAACATCTTTGCAACCGACCACAGGCGAAAGTACTACAGCTGCAGTGACAACTGAAGGAGCTACAACATACTTTACAACAGAAGAGTTACCAACCACAGGAGCTCACACAACATCTGTGCAACCGACAACAGGCGAAAGTACTACAGCTGCTGTGACAACTGAAAGAGCGACAACATATTTTACAACAGAAGAGTTACCAACCACAGGAGCTCACACAACATCTGTGCAACCGACAACAGGCGAAAGTACTACAGCTGCTGTCACAACTGAAGCAGCTACAACATACTTTACAACAAAAGAGTTAGCAACCACGGGAGCTCACACAACATCTTTGCAACCAACAACAGGCGAAAGTACTACAGATGCAGTGACAACTCAAGGAGCTACAACATATTTTACAACAGAAATATTATCAACCACAGAAGCTCAAACAACATCTTTGGAACCAACAACAGATGAAAGTACTACAGCTGCTTTGACAACTGAGAGAGCGACAACATATTTTACAACAGAAGAGTTAGCAACCACGGGAGCTCATACAACATCTTTGCAACCAACAACAGTGGAAAGTACTACAGCTACTGTGACAACTGAAGGAGTAACAACATATTTTACAACAGAAGAGTTAGCAACCACAGGAGCTCAAACAACATCTTCACAACCAACAACAGGTGAAAGTACTACAGCTACTTTGGCAACTGAAGGAGCGACAACATATTTTACAACAGAAGAGTTACCAACCACAGGAGCTCACACAACATCTGTGCAACCGACAACAGGCGAAAGTACTACAGCTGCTGTCACAACTGAAGCAGCTACAACATACTTTACAACAGAAGAGTTAGCAACCACGGGAGCTCACACAACATCTTTGCAACCAACAACAGGCGAAAGTACTACAGATGCAGTGACAACTGAAGGAGCTACAACATATTTTACAACAGAAATATTAGCAACCACAGAAGCTCAAACAACATCTTTGGAACCAACAACAGATGAAAAAGTACTACAGCTGCTTTGACAACTGAGAGAGCGACAACATATTTTACAACAGAAGAGTTAGCAACCACGGGAGCTCACACAACATCTGTGCAACCGACAACAGGCGAAAGTACTACAGCAGCAGTGACAACTGAAGGAGCTACAACATACTTTACAACAGAAGAGGTAGCAAGCACGGGAGCTCACACAACATCTGTGCAACCGACAACAGGCGAAAGTACTACAGCTGCAGTGACAACTGAAGGAGCTACAACATACTTTACAACAGAAGAGTTAGCTACCACGGGAGGTCACACAAAATCTTTGCAACCAACAACAGGCGAAAGTACTACAGCTACTGTGACAACTGAAGGAGTAACAACATATTTTACAACAGAAGAGTTAGCAACCACGGGAGCTCACACAACATATTTGCAACCAACAACAGGCGAAAGTACTACAGCTGCAGTGACAACTGAAGGGGCTACAACATTCTTTACGACAAAAGGGGTAACAACTACAGGAGCTCAAACAACATATTTGCAACCAACAACAGGCGAAAGTACTACAGCTGCTGTGACAACTGAAGGAGCTACAACATACTTTACAACAGAAGAGTTAACAACCACAGAAGCCCAAACAACATATTTGCAACCAACAACAGGCGAAAGTACTACAGCTGCTGTGACAACTGAAGGAGCGACAACATATTTTACAACAGAAGAGTTATCAACCACAGGAGCTCATACAACATCTTTGCAACCAACAACAGTCGAAAGTACTACAGCTACTGTGACAACTGAAGGAGTAACAACATATTTTACAACAGAAGAGTTAGCAACCACAGGAGCTCAAACAACATCTTCACAACCAACAACAGGTGAAAGTACTACAGCTGCTGTGACAACTGAAGGAGCGACAACATATTTTATAACAGAAGAGTTACCAACCACAGGAGCTCACACAACATCTGTGCACCCGACAACAGGCGAAAGTACTAGCGCTGCTGTCACAACTGAAGGAGCTACAACATACTTTACAACAGAAGAGTTAGCAACCACGGGAGCTCACACAACATCTTTGCAACCAACAACAGGCGAAAGTACTACAGATGCAGTGACAACTGAAGGAGCTACAACATATTTTACAACAGAAATGTTAGCAACCACAGAAGCTCAAACAACATCTTTGGAACCAACAACAGATGAAAATACTACAGCTGCTTTGACAACTGAGAGAGCGACAACATATTTTACAACAGAAGATTTAGCAACCACGGAGCTCACACAACACCTTTGCAGCCAACAACAGGTGAAAGTACTACAGCTGCTTTGACAACTGAAGGAGCGACAACATATTTTACAACAGAAGAGTTAGCAACCACAGGAGCTCACACAACATCTGTGCAACCGACAACAGGCGAAAGTACTACAGCTGCAGTGACAACTGAAGGAGCTACAACATATTTTATAACAGAAGAGTTAGCTACCACGGGAGCTCACACAACATATTTGCAACCAACAACAGGCAGGCGACAGTACTACAGCTGCAGTGACAACTGAAGGAGCTACAACATATTTTACAACAGAAGAGTTATCAACCACTGGAGCTCATACAACATCTTTGCAACCAACAACAGGCGAAAGTACGACAGCTACTATGACAACTGAAGGAGTAACAACATATTTTACAACAGAAGAGTTAGCAACCACGGGAGCTCACACAACATCTTTGCAACCAACAACAGGCGAAAGTACTACAGCTGCTTTGACAACTGAAGGAGCGACAACATATTTTACAACAGAAATGTTAGCAACCACAGAAGCTCAAACAACATCTTTGCAACCAACAACAGGCGAAAGTACTACAGCTGCTTTGACAACTGAAGGAGCACCAACATATTTTACAACAGAAGAGTTAGCAAACACAGAAGCTCAAACAACATCTTTGCAACCAACAACAGGTGAAAGTACTACAGCTGCTTTGACAACTGAAGGAGCGACAACATATTTTACAACAGAAATGTTAGCAACCACAGAAGCTCAAACAACATCTTTGCAACCAACAACAGGCGAACGTACTACAGCTGCAATGACAACTGAAGGAGCGACAACATATTTTACAACAGAAATGTTAGCAACCACAGAAGCTCAAACAACATCTTTGCAACCAACAACAGGCGAAAGTACTACAGCTGCTGTGACAACTGAAGGAGCGACAACATATTTTACAACAGAAATGTTAGCAACCACAGAAGCTCAAACAACATCTTTGCAACCAACAACAGGCGAAAGTACTACAGCTGCAGTGACAACTGAAGGAGCGACAACATATTTTACAACAGAGGAGTTAGCAAACACAGAAGCTCAAACAACATCTTTGCAAACAACAACAGATGAAAGTACTACAGCTGCTTTGACAACTGAAGGAGCGACAACATATTTTACAACAGAAGAGTTTCCAACCACAGGAGCTCACACAACATCTGTGCAACCGACAACAGGCGAAAGTGCTACAGCTGCTGTGACAACTGAAGGAGCTACAACATACTTTACAACAGAAGAGTTAGCAACCACGGGAGCTCACACAACATCTTTACAACCAACAACAGGCGAAAGTACGACAGCTAGTGTGACAACTGAAGGAGCTACAACATACTTTACAACAGAAGAGTTAGCTACCACGGGAGCTCACACAACATCTTTACAACCAACAACAGGTGAAAGTACTACAGCTGCTTTGACAACTGAAGGAGCGACAACATATTTTACAACAGAAGAGTTAGCAACCACAGGAGCTCACACAACATCTGTGCAACCGACAACAGGCGAAAGTACTACAGCTGCAGTGACAACTGAAGGAGCTACAACATACTTTACAACAGAAGAGTTAGCAACCACGGGAGGTCACACAACATCTTTGCAACCAACAACAGGCGAAACTACTACAGCTGCTTTGACAACTGAAGGAGCGACAACATATTTTACAACAGAAATGTTAGCAACCACAGAAGCTCAAACAACATCTTTGCAACCAACAACAGGCGAAAGTACTACAGCTGCTTTGACAACTGAAGGAGCACCAACATATTTTACAACAAAAGAGTTAGCAAACACAGAAGCTCAAACAACATCTTTGCAACCAACAACAGGTGAAAGTACTACAGCTGCTGTGACAACTGAAGGAGCTACAACATACTTTACAACAGAAGAGTTAACAACCACAGAAGCCCAAACAACATATTTGCAACCAACAACAGGCGAAAGTACTACAGCTGCTGTGACAACTGAAGGAGCGACAACATATTTTACAACAGAAGAGTTATCAACCACGAGAGCTCATACAACATCTTTGCAACCAACAACAGTCGAAAGTACTACAGCTACTGTGACAACTGAAGGAGTAACAACATATTTTACAACAGAAGAGTTAGCAACCACAGGAGCTCAAACAACATCTTTGGAACCAACAACAGATGAAAATACTACAGCTGCTGTGACAACTGAAGGAGCGACAACATATTTTATAACAGAAGAGTTACCAACCACAGGAGCTCACACAACATCTGTGCACCCGACAACAGGCGAAAGTACTAGCGCTGCTGTCACAACTGAAGGAGCTACAACATACTTTACAACAGAAGAGTTAGCAACCACGGGAGCTCACACAACATCTTTGCAACCAACAACAGGCGAAAGTACTACAGATGCAGTGACAACTGAAGGAGCTACAACATATTTTACAACAGAAATGTTAGCAACCACAGAAGCTCAAACAACATCTTTGGAACCAACAACAGATGAAAATACTACAGCTGCTTTGACAACTGAGAGAGCGACAACATATTTTACAACAGAAGATTTAGCAACCACGGAGCTCACACAACACCTTTGCAGCCAACAACAGGTGAAAGTACTACAGCTGCTTTGACAACTGAAGGAGCGACAACATATTTTACAACAGAAGAGTTACCAACCACAGGAGCTCACACAACATCTGTGCAACCGACAACAGGCGAAAGTACTACAGCTGCTGTCACAACTGAAGGAGCTACAACATACTTTACAACAGAAGAGTTAGCAACCACGGGAGCTCACACAACATCTTTGCAACCAACAACAGGCGAAAGTACTACAGATGCAGTGACAACTGAAGGAGCTACAACATATTTTACAACAGAAATGTTAGCAACCACAGAAGCTCAAACAACATCTTTGGAACCAACAACAGATGAAAATACTACAGCTGCTTTGACAACTGAGAGAGCGACAACATATTTTACAACAGAAGATTTAGCAACCACGGAGCTCACACAACACCTTTGCAGCCAACAACAGGTGAAAGTACTACAGCTGCTTTGACAACTGAAGGAGCGACAACATATTTTACAACAGAAGAGTTAGCAACCACAGGAGCTCACACAACATCTGTGCAACCGACAACAGGCGAAAGTACTACAGCTGCAGTGACAACTGAAGGAGCTACAACATATTTTATAACAGAAGAGTTAGCTACCACGGGAGCTCACACAACATATTTGCAACCAACAACAGGCGACAGTACTACAGCTGCAGTGACAACTGAAGGAGCTACAACATATTTTACAACAGAAGAGTTATCAACCACTGGAGCTCATACAACATCTTTGCAACCAACAACAGGCGAAAGTACGACAGCTACTATGACAACTGAAGGAGTAAAAACATATTTTACAACAGAAGAGTTAGCAACCACGGGAGCTCACACAACATCTTTGCAACCAACAACAGGCGAAAGTACTACAGCTGCTTTGACAACTGAAGGAGCGACAACATATTTTACAACAGAAATGTTAGCAACCACAGAAGCTCAAACAACATCTTTGCAACCAACAACAGGCGAAAGTACTACAGCTGCTTTGACAACTGAAGGAGCACCAACATATTTTACAACAGAAGAGTTAGCAAACACAGAAGCTCAAACAACATCTTTGCAACCAACAACAGGTGAAAGTACTACAGCTGCAATGACAACTGAAGGAGCGACAACATATTTTACAACAGAAATGTTAGCAACCACAGAAGCTCAAACAACATCTTTGCAACCAACAACAGGCGAAAGTACTACAGCTGCTGTGACAACTGAAGGAGCAACAACATATTTTACAACAGAAATGTTAGCAACCACAGAAGCTCAAACAACATCTTTGCAACCAACAACAGGCGAAAGTACTACAGCTGCAGTGACAACTGAAGGAGCGACAACATATTTTACAACAGAGGAGTTAGCAAACACAGAAGCTCAAACAACATATTTGCAAACAACAACAGATGAAAGTACTACAGCTGCTTTGACAACTGAAGGAGCGACAACATATTTTACAACAGAAGAGTTTCCAACCACAGGAGCTCACACAACATCTGTGCAACCGACAACAGGCGAAAGTGCTACAGCTGCTGTGACAACTGAAGGAGCTACAACATACTTTACAACAGAAGAGTTAGCAACCACGGGAGCTCACACAACATCTTTACAACCAACAACAGGCGAAAGTACGACAGCTAGTGTGACAACTGAAGGAGCTACAACATACTTTACAACAGAAGAGTTAGCTACCACGGGAGCTCACACAACATCTTTACAACCAACAACAGGTGAAAGTACTACAGCTGCTTTGACAACTGAAGGAGCGACAACATATTTTACAACAGAAGAGTTAGCAACCACAGGAGCTCACACAACATCTGTGCAACCGACAACAGGCGAAAGTACTACAGCTGCAGTGACAACTGAAGGAGCTACAACATACTTTACAACAGAAGAGTTAGCAACCACGGGAGGTCACACAACATCTTTGCAACCAACAACAGGCGAAACTACTACAGCTGCAGTGACAACTGAAGGAGCTACAACATATTTTACAACAGAAATGTTAGCAACCACAGAAGCTCAAACAACATCTTTGGAACCAACAACAGATGAAAGTACTACAGCTGCTTTGACAACTGAAGGAGCGACAACATATTTTACAACAGAAGAGTTAGCAACCACGGGAGCTCACACAACACCTTTGCAACCAACAACAAGCGAAAGTACTACAGCTGCAGTGACAACTGAAGGAGCTACAACATATTTTACAACAGAGGAGTTAGCAACCACAGGAGCTCACACAACATCTGTGCAACTGACAACAGGCGAAAGTACTACAGCTTCTGTGACAACTGACGGAGCTACAACATACTTTACGACAAAAGGGTTAACAACCACAGGAGCTCAAACAACATATTTGCAACCAACAACAGGCGAAAGTACTACAGCTGCAGTGACAACTGAAGGAGCTACAACATATTTTACAACAGAGGAGTTAGCAACCACAGGAGCTCACACAACATCTTTGCAAGCAACAACAGGCGAAAGTACTACAGCTGCAGTGACATCTGAAGGAGCTACAACATATTTTACAACAGAGGAGTTAACAACCACAGGAGCTCAAACAACATATTTGCAACCAACAACAGGCGAAAGTACTACAGCTGCTGTGACAACTGAAGGAGCTACAACATATTTTACAACAGAGGAGTTAGCAACCACTGGAGGTCACAAAACATCTGTTCAACCGACAACAGGCGAAAGTACTACAGCTGCTGTGACAACTGAAGGAGCTACAACATATTTTACAACGGAACAGTTTACCACAATTGGGGAGATCACAGCAAGCAAAAGTAAACGTCAACATTTTGTTTACACTCACTCCACCAAATCATATCTCCAGCCCTTAACCTGCGGGATTCCATAAGGATTCATACATTTGCATAACTGATGTCACAAATGTCACCTCAAAATTTTCGTTCATTAGTTTACCAGACGACGCCGACCTCATTGCATCGCACCACGACATTAGCCAACTCACGACCACTAATAACACCAATAAAACTCAATACACTCTCTTCATGGTTGAAGGCTTACAAACATCCTCTCAATATCAATAAAACTAATGCTGGTTTCATACTTTCTGTCGCTTGCCGTTGAGCGGCGTGATGCTTCATCATGCCGTCAGCTGCAGCGGCATGACTATGATTTAATGAAAGCCTATGTTGTCGCTCAGCATAGCCAAAAATCGTATCATGTTCTCATACGTCAGAGCGGCACCACTCCCGAGTTGATATATCGATTTGCCGCTGCGCAGTGAGAAATCATTGTCAGAGCGGCAAAACGGCAAACGGCAGGAAAGTATAAGACCAGCATAAAACCAGCATAACTTCATAAAAATATTTACTTGCACAAGATAAAACTCGTGCCATTATCGTTTCAACATCATTATTGATTATCAGCCTCTTTATCAGGTACATTTCGCTTAATTTCTTGGTGTCATTTCTGACAGGAAGCTTTCCTGGCCATCGCCAGGTCAAACGGAGTCATCAATGAAACGAAGCACTTCATTCATCAATCTACGCTAGTCACACTGTATAACTATCCAGTTCTTCCTAGCCTAAGCTATATACTGCAATACCATTTGGGAACACACACATTTATTCCGTCTCAAATATATAACTCCATCCATTTCAGAATAGGGCGATCCGCATTGCATCACAAGAGGATTTTCACGCAAACACCACTCAACTATTTAAATCACTTAAGGAATCGGATAGCAACGTTTGCACAGTATTTTTGTGGGGCATGACACATTAAATTGCATTCTGAATACGAGGAACGTCCTTCTGTTATTAAATAATTGTGATTTTTTGAAACTTGCGATATAATACACATTTTATTGGAAATTATTAAACATTGATATTTTTGACATTTAACAGTATTCGAAGTAAACATTTTTACTTGGGAAACAAATCTATATATTCAATACGAAAATTCTAAATTTTCAAATCATGGACGGCCTTTCCTCCCAGCTACATGAAGTACATATCTTTAGATTTAAAAAGTTTACTTCGAGGACTTTATAATAATTTGCAGTAAAACAAAATATGTATTATTCCTCGTATTGAGAATGCAATTTGGTGTGTTTGATGTGCTCTCAGGTTCTACAAAAATACTGTGCGAACGTTGCTATCCGATTCCTTAACACACTTACATTAGATAACATCAACACAATTCAAACATTATTCATCATTACCCAGCTTCTTTACTGTCATCCAAAATTTCCAAGCACATAGCACGCGTTACCTCTCATCACGCTGTATCTGATATACGCCAGCGTAGTGGTTACAGCACTCCCTGGTAACCGGATCACGCACCTTTTGGATTGATAGTACATGCCATAGACTTTGTGTTGTGATCATTTCGATCGTGGTGCAAGACTCTAAAGCGTGATCCAGTAGATATAGTGATAATCGGATTACATGTGACACTTCGCTGGCGAATTATGGTCCTCTCACGCGGAACACTGTCATATCAACTATTTAGCTTGTTTTCTTCTTGATAACTGATTTTCCCTGCCATTTCCTCCTTTCTTTAACCTTTCTTCAACTATTCTCTCGTTGTCCATTTTTTTTTCACCTACACTCATTCTCATTCTCTTTTCTTGATATGCATATTCTACATTCTGCTATATCCTACCCCTGGGTGCTTTCGTTTCTGCATATGGTACTCTCTATTATCGATTTGTATCGCGTCTGGCTCTACCAGCTCATGTCTTTAGCTATTACCATTTCACCAATTCTCTCGTAAAGATTATTTGCTCTACTTATTTAAGTTCCTGTATATTCTGTTTCACTCTAGACATATTTTTACTTAACCTGTTCATAATTTTTTTCCCAACAACAATGGCATTTCTTGTGTTATTAACTGTTTTCTTTGTATAACTCTTATAATTTGTATGACTACAGCTGCTGCAACAACTGAAGGAGCCACAACATATTTTACAACATATGAATTGACCACAACTGGAGCTCACAAAACAACAGGCGAAAGTACTACAGCTGCTGGAACAACTGACGAAGCTACAACATATTTTACAACTGAAGAGTTAGCAACCATTAAAGCTCACACAACATCTTTGCAACTAACAACAGGTAAAAGTACTACAGTTCCTGCAGCAACTGACCAAGCTACAACATATTTTGCAACAGAAGGGTTAACCACAACTGGAACTCACACAACACCTATCAAACCAACAACAGGCGAAAGTACTACAGCTGCAGTAACAACTGAAGGAGCTACAACATATTTTACAACAGGAGAGTTATCGACCATTGGAGCTCACACAACCTCTTTGGAACCAACAACACGCGAAAGTACTACAGTTGCTGGAACAACTGACGAAGCTACAACATATTTTACAACTGCTCAGTTAACCACAACTGGAGCTACCACAACAACTTTCGCACCAACAACAGGCGAAAGTACTACAGCTGCTGTGACAACTGAAGGAGCTACAACATATTTTACAACAGATGAATTGACCACAACTGGAGCTCACAAAACAACAGGCGAAAGTACTACAGCTGCTGGAACAACTGACGAAGCTACAACATATTTTACAACTGCTCAGTTAACCACAACTGGAGCTCCCACAACAACTTCCGCACCAACAACAGGCGAAAGTACTACAGCTGCTGTGACAACTGAAGGAGCTACAACATATTTAACAACAGGAGAGTTGTCGACCATTGGAGCTCACACAACTTCTTTGGAACCAACAACAGGCGAAAGTACTACAGTTGCTGGAACAACTGACGAAGCTACAACATATTTTACAACTGGTCAGTTAACTACAACTGGAGCTCACACAACTTCCTTGGAACCAACAACAGGCAAAGGTACTACAGCTGCTGTAACAACTGCAGGAGTTACAACATATTTTACAACAGAAGAGTTAACGACCATTGCAGCTCCCATAACAACTTTCGAACCAACTACAGCTGCTGTAACAACCGAAGGAGCCACAACATATTTTACAACAGATGAATTAACCACAACTGGAGCTCACAAAACAACAGGCGAAAGTACTACAGCTGCTGGAACAACTGACGAAGCTACAACATATTTTACAACTGCTCAGTTAACCACAACTGGAGCTCCCACAACAACTTTCGCACCAACAATAGGCGAAAGTACTACAGCTGCTGTGACAACTGAAGGCGCTACAACGTATTTTACAACAGGAGAGTTATCGACCATTGGAGCTCACACAACTTCGTTGGAACCAACAACAAGCGAAAGTACTACAGTTGCTGGAACAACTGACGAAGCTACAACATATTTTACAACTGGTCAGTTAACTACAACTGGAGCTCACACAACTTCCTTGCAACCAACAAGAGGCGAAAGTACTACAGCTGCTGTAACAACTGAAGGAGTTACAACATATTTTACAACAGAAGAGTTAACGACCATTGGAGTTCCCACAACAACTTTCGAACAAACAACAGGCGAAAGTACTATAGTTGCTGGAACAACTGATGAAGCTACAACATATTTTACAACTGCTCAGTTAACCACAACTGGAGCTCCCACAACAACTTTCGCACCAACAACAGGCGAAAGTACTACAGCTGCTGTGACAACTGAAGGAGCTACAACATATTTTACATCAGGAGAGTTATCGACCATTGGAGCTCACACAACTTCTTTGGAACAAACAACAGGCGAAAGTACTACAGTTGCTGGAACAACTGACGAAGCTACAACATATTTTACAACTGGTCAGTTAACTACAACTGGAGCTCACACAACTTCCTTGGAACCAACAACAGGCGAAAGTACTACAGCTGCTGTAACAACTGCAGGAGTTACAACATATTTTACAACAGGAGAGTTAACGACCATTGGAGCTCCTACAACAACTTTCGAACCAACTACAGCTGCTGCAAAAACTAAAGAAGCCACAACATATTTTACAACAGATGAATTGGCCACAACTGGAGCTCACAAAACAACAGGCGAAAGTACTACAGCTGCTGGAACAACTGAAGAAGCGACAACATTTTTTACAACTGCTCAGTTAACCACAAATAGAGCTCCCACAACAACTTTCGCACCAACAACAGGCGAAAGTACTACAGCTGCTGTGACAACTGAAGGCGCTACAACGTATTTTACAACAGGAGGCGAAAGTCACACAACTTCGTTGGAACCAACAACAAGCGAAAGTACTACAGTTGCTGGAACAACTGACGAAGCTACAACATATTTTACAACTGCTCAGTTAACCACAACTGGAGCTCCCACAACAACTTTCGCACCAACAACAGGCGAAAGTACTACAGCTGCTGTGACAACTGAAGGAGAGTTGTCGACCATTGGAGCTCACACACCTTCTTTGGAACCAACAACAGGAGAAAGTACTACAGTTGCTGGAACAACTGACGAAGCTACAACATATTTTACAACTGGTCAGTTAACTACAACTGGAGCTCACACAACTTTCTTGGAACCAACAACAGGCGAAAGTACTACAGCTGCTGTAACAACTGAAGGAGTTACAACATATTTTACAACAGAAGAGTTAACGACCATTGGAGCTCCCACAACAACTTTCGAACCAACTACAGCTGCTGCAACAAGCGAAGGAGCTACAACATATTTTACAACAGATGAATTGACCACAACTGGAGCTCACAAAACAACAGGCGAAAGTACTACAGCTGCTGGAACAACTGACGAAGCTACAACATATTTTACAACTGGTCAGTTAACTACAACTGGAGCTCACACAACTTCCTTGGAACCAACAACAGGCAAAGGTACTACAGCTGCTGTAACAACTGCAGGAGTTACAACATATTTTACAACAGAAGAGTTAACGACCATTGAGCTCCCACAACAACTTTCGAACCAACTTCAGCTGCTGTAACAACCGAAGGAGCCACAACATATTTTACAACAGATGAATTAACCACAACTGGAGCTCATAAAACAACAGGCGAAAGTACTACAGCTGCTGGAACAACTGACGAAGCTACAACATATTTTACAACTGCTCAGTTAACCACAACTGGAGCTCCCACAACAACTTTCGCACCAACAACAGGCGCAAGTACTACAGCTGCTGTGACAACTGAAGGAGCTACAACATATTTTACAACAGGAGAGTTGTCGACCATTGGAGCTCACACAACTTCGTTGGAACCAACAACAAGCGAAAGTACTACAGTTGCTGGAACAACTGACGAAGCTACAACATATTTTACAACTGGTCAGTTAACTACAACTGGAGCTCACACAACTTCCTTGCAACCAACAACAGGCGAAAGTACTACAGCTGCTGTAACAACTGAAGGAGTTACAACATATTTTACAACAGAAGAGTTAACGACCATTGGAGTTCCCACAACAACTTTCGAACAAACAACAGGCGAAAGTACTACAGCTGCTGTGACAACTGAAGGCGCTACAACGTATTTTACAACAGGAGAGTTATCGACCATTGAGCTCACACAACTTCGTTGGAACCAACAACAAGCGAAAGTACTACAGTTGCTGGAACAACTGACGAAGCTACAACATATTTTACAACTGCTCAGTTAACCACAACTGGAGCTCCCACAACAACTTTCGCACCAACAACAGGCGAAAGTACTACAGCTGCTGTGACAACTGAAGGAGCTACAACATATTTTACAACAGATGAATTGACCACAACTGGAGCTCACAAAACAACAGGCGAAAGTACTACAGCTGCTGGAACAACTGACGAAGCTACAACATATTTTACAACTGCTCAGTTAACCACAACTGGAGCTCCCACAACAACTTTCGCACCAACAACAGGCGAAAGTACTACAGCTGCTGTGACAACTGAAGGAGAGTTGTCGACCATTGGAGCTCACACAACTTCTTTGGAACCAACAACAGGAGAAAGTACTACAGTTGCTGGAACAACTGACGAAGCTACAACATATTTTACAACTGGTCAGTTAACTACAACTGGAGCTCACACAACTTTCTTGGAACCAACAACAGGCGAAAGTACTACAGCTGCTGTAACAACTGAAGGAGTTACAACATATTTTACAACAGAAGAGTTAACGACCATTGGAGCTCCCACAACAACTTTCGAACCAACTACAGCTGCTGCAACAAGCGAAGGAGCTACAACATATTTTACAACAGATGAATTGACCACAACTGGAGCTCACAAAACAACAGGCGAAAGTACTACAGCTGCTGGAACAACTGACGAAGCTACAACATATTTTACAACTGCTCAGTTAACCACAACTGGAGCTCCCACAACAACTTTCGCACCAACAACAGGCGAAAGTACTACAGCTGCTGTGACAACTGAAGGAGCTACAACATATTTTACAACAGGAGAGTTGTCGACCATTGGAGCTCACACAACTTCTTTGGAACCAACAACAGGCGAAAGTACTACAGTTGCTGGAACAACTGACGAAGCTACAACATATTTTACAACTGGTCAGTTAACTACAACTGGAGCTCACACAACTTCCTTGGAACCAACAACAGGCAAAGGTACTACAGCTGCTGTAACAACTGCAGGAGTTACAACATATTTTACAACAGAAGAGTTAACGACCATTGGAGCTCCCACAACAACTTTCGAACCAACTTCAGCTGCTGTAACAACCGAAGGAGCCACAACATATTTTACAACAGATGAATTAACCACAACTGGAGCTCATAAAACAACAGGCGAAAGTACTACAGCTGCTGGAACAACTGACGAAGCTACAACATATTTTACAACTGCTCAGTTAACCACAACTGGAGCTCCCACAACAACTTTCGCACCAACAACAGGCGAAAGTACTACAGCTGCTGTGACAACTGAAGGAGCTACAACATATTTTACAACAGGAGAGTTGTCGACCATTGGAGCTCACACAACTTCGTTGGAACCAACAACAAGCGAAAGTACTACAGTTGCTGGAACAACTGACGAAGCTACAACATATTTTACAACTGGTCAGTTAACTACAACTGGAGCTCACACAACTTCCTTGCAACCAACAACAGGCGAAAGTACTACAGCTGCTGTAACAACTGAAGGAGTTACAACATATTTTACAACAGAAGAGTTAACGACCATTGGAGTTCCCACAACAACTTTCGAACAAACAACAGGCGAAAGTACTACAGTTGCTGGAACAACTGATGAAGCTACAACATATTTTACAACTGCTCAGTTAACCACAACTGGAGCTCCCACAACAACTTTCGCACCAACAACAGGCGAAAGTACTACAGCTGCTGTGACAAATGAAGGCGCTACAACGTATTTTACAACAGGAGAGTTATCGACCATTGCAGCTCACACAACTTCGTTGGAACCAACAACAAGCGAAAGTACTACAGTTGCTGGAACAACTGACGAAGCTACAACATATTTTACAACTGCTCAGTTAACCACAACTGGAGCTCCCACAACAACTTTCGCACCAACAACAGGCGAAAGTACTACAGCTGCTGTGACAACTGAAGGAGCTACAACATATTTTACAACAGGAGAGTTGTCGACCATTGGAGCTCACACAACTTCTTTGGAACCAACAACAGGCGAAAGCACTGCAGTTGCTGGAACAACTGACGAAGCTACAACATATTTTACAACTGGTCAGTTAACTACAACTGGAGCTCACACAACTTCCTTGGAACCAACAACAGGCGAAAGTACTACAGCTGCTGTAACAACTGCAGGAGTTACAACATATTTAACAACAGAAGAGTTAACGACCATTGGAGCTCCCACAACAACTTTCGAACCAACTACAGCTGCTGCAACAACTGAAGAAGCCACAACATATTTTACAACAGATGAATTGGCCACAACTGGAGCTCACAAAACAACAGGCGAAAGTACTACAGCTGCTGGAACAACTGAAGAAGCTACAACATTTTTACAACTGCTCAGTTAACCACAACTGGAGCTCCCACAACAACTTTCGCACCAACAACAGGCGAAAGTACTACAGCTACTGTGACAACTGAAGGCGCTACAACATATTTTACAACAGGAGAGTTGTCGACCATTGGAGCTCACACAACTTCTTTGGAACCAACAACAGGCGAAAGCACTACAGTTGCTGGAACAACTGACGAAGCTACAACATATTTTACAACTGGTCAGTTAACTACAACTGAGCTCACACAACTTCCTTGCAACCAACAACCGGCGAAAGTACTACAGCTGCTGTAACAACTGAAGGAGTTACAACATATTTTACAACAGAAGAGTTAACGACCATTGGAGTTCCAACAACAACTTTCGAACAAACAACAGGTGAAAGTACTACAGTTGCTGGAACAACTGATGAAGCTACAACATATTTTACAACTGCTCAGTTAACCACAACTGGAGCTCCCACAACAACTTTCGCACCAACAACAGGCGAAAGTACTACAGCTGCTCTGACAACTGAAGGAGCTACAACATATTTTACAACAGGAGAGTTGTCGACCATTGGAGCTCAGACAACTTCTTTGGAACCAACAACAGGCGAAAGCACTACAGTTGCTGGAACAACTGACGAAGCTACAACATATTTTACAACTGGTCAGTTAACTACAACTGGAGCTCACACAACTTCCTTGCAACCAACAACAGGCGAAAGTACTACAGCTGCTGTAACAACTGCAGGAGTTACAACATATTTTACAACAGAAGAGTTAACGACCATTGGAGCTCCCACAACAACTTTCGAACCAACTACAGCTGCTGCAACAACTGAAGAAGCCACAACATATTTTACAACAGATGCTCCCAAAACAACAGGCGAAAGTACTACAGCTGCTGGAACAACTGAAGAAGCTACAACATTTTTTACAACTGCTCAGTTAACCACAACTGGAGCTCCCACAACAACATTCGCACCAACAACAGGCGAAAGTACTACAGCTGCTGTGACAAATAAAGGCGCTACAACGTATTTTACTGCTCAGTTAACCACAACTGGAGCTCCCACAACAACTTTCGCACCAACAACAGGCGAAAGTACTACAGCTGCTGTGACAACTGAAGGAGCTACAACATATTTTACAACAGGAGAGTTGTCGACCATTGGAGCTCACACAACTTCTTTGGAACCAACAACAGGCGAAAGTACTACAGTTGCTGGAACAACTGACGAAGCTACAACATATTTTACAACTGGTCAGTTAACTACAACTGGAGCTCACACAACTTCCTTGCAACCAACAACCGGCGAAAGTACTACAGCTGCTGTAACAACTGAAGGAGTTACAACATATTTTACAACAGAAGAGTTAACGACCATTGGAGTTCCCACAACAACTTTCGAACAAACAACAGGCGAAAGTACTACAGTTGCTGGAACAACTGATGAAGCTACAACATATTTTACAACTGCTCAGTTAACCACAACTGGAGCTCCCACAACAACTTTCGCACCAACAACAGTCGAAAGTACTACAGCTGCTGTGACAACTGAAGGAGCTACAACATATTTTACAACAGGAGAAGTGTCGACCATTGGAGCTCACACAACTTCTTTGGAACCAACAACAGGCGAAAGTACTACAGTTGCTGGAACAACTGACGAAGCTACAACATATTTTACAACTGGTCAGATAACTACAACTGGAGCTCACACAACTTCCTTGCAACCAACAACAGGCGAAAGTACTACAGCTGCTGTAACAACAGCAGGAGTTACAACATATTTTACAACAGAAGAGTTAACGACAATTGGAGCTCCCACAACAACTTTCGAACCAACTACAGCTGCTGCAACAACTGAAGAAGCCACAACATATTTTACAACAGATGAATTGGCCACAACTGGAGCTCACAAAACAACAGGCGAAAGTACTACAGCTGCTGGAACAACTGAAGAAGCTACAACATTTTTTACAACTGCTCAGTTAACCACAACTGGAGCTCCCACAACAACTTTCGCACCAACAACAGGCGAAAGTACTACAGCTGCTGTGACAAATGAAGGCGCTACAACATATTTTACAACAGGAGAGTTATCGACCATTGCAGCTCACACAACTTCGTTGGAACCAACAACAAGCGAAAGTACTACAGTTGCTGGAACAACTGACGAAGCTACAACATATTTTACAACTGCTCAGTTAACCACAACTGGAGCTCCCACAACAACTTTCGCACCAACAACAGGCGAAAGTACTACAGCTGCTGTGACAACTGAAGGAGCTACAACATATTTTACAACAGGAGAGTTGTCGACCATTGGAGGTCACACAACTTCTTTGGAACCAACAACAGGCGAAAGCACTACAGTTGCTGGAACAACTGACGAAGCTACAACATATTTTACAACTGGTCAGTTAACTACAACTGGAGCTCACACAACTTCCTTGGAACCAACAACAGGCGAAAGTACTACAGCTGCTGTAACAACTGCAGGAGTTACAACATATTTTACAACAGAAGAGTTAACGAGCATTCGAGCTCCCACAACAAACTTTCGAACCAACTACAGCTGCTGCAACAACTGAAGAAGCCACAACATATTTTACAACAGATGAATTGGCCACAACTGGAGCTCACAAAACAACAGGCGAAAGTACTACAGCTGCTGGAACAACTGAAGAAGCTACAACATTTTTTACAACTGCTCAGTTAACCACAACTAGAGCTCCCACAACCACTTTCGCACCAACAACAGGCGAAAGTACTACAGCTGCTGTGACAACTGAAGGCGCTACAACGAATTTTACAACAGGAGAGTTACCGACCATTGGAGCTCACACAACTTCGTTGGAACCAACAACAAGCGAAAGTACTACAGTTGCTGGAACAACTGACGAAGCTACAACATATTTTACAACAGCAGAGTTAACGACCACCGGAGCTCCCACAACAACTTTCGCCCCAACAACAGGCGAAAGTACTACAGCTGCTGTGACAACTGAAGGAGCTACAACATATTTTACAACAGGAGAGTTGTCGACCATTGGAGCTCACACAACTTCTTTGGAACCTACAACAGGCGAAAGCACTACAGTTGCTGGAACAACTGACGAAGCTACAACATATTTTACAACTGGTCAGTTAACTACAACTGGAGCTCACACAACTTCCTTGCAACCAACAACCGGCGAAAGTACTACAGCTGCTGCAACAACTGAAGGAGTTACAACATATTTTACAACAGAAGAGTTAACGACCATTGGAGTTCCCACAACAACTTTCGAACAAACAACAGGCGAAAGTACTACAGTTGCTGGAACAACTGATGAAGCTACAACATATTTTACAACTGCTCAGTTAACCACAACTGGAGCTCCCACAACAACTTTCGCACCAACAACAGGCGAAAGTACTACAGCTGCTGTGACAACTGAAGGAGCTACAACATATTTTACAACAGCAGAGTTGTCGACCATTGGAGCTCACGCAACTTCTTTGGAACCAACAACAGGCGAAAGTACTACAGTTGCTGGAACAACTGACGAAGCTACAACATATTTTACAACTGGTCAGTTAACTACAACTGGAGCTCACACAACTTCCTTGGAACCAACAACAGGCGAAAGTACTACAGCTGCTGTAACAACTGCAGGAGTTACAATATATTTTACAACAGAAGAGTTAACGACCATTGGAGCTCCCACAACAACTTTCGAACCAACTACAGCTGCTGTAACAACCGAAGGAGCCACAACATATTTTACAACAGATGAATTAACCACAACTGGAGCTCACAAAACAACAGGCGAAAGTACTACAGCTGCTGGAACAACTGACCAAGCTATAACATATTTTACTACGGCTCAGTTAACCACAACTGGAGCTCCCACAACAACTTTCGCACCAACAACAGGCGAAAGTACTACAGCTGCTGTGAGAACTGAAGGCGCTACAACGTATTTTACAACAGGAGAGTTATCGACCATTGGAGCTCACACAACTTCGTTGGAACCAACAACAAGCGAAAGTACTACAGTTGCTGGCACAACTGACGAAGCTACAACATATTTTACAACTGGTCAGTTAACTACAACTGGAGCTCACACAACTTCCTTGCAACCAACAACAGGCGAAAGTACTACAGCTGCTGTAACAACTGAAAGAGTTACAACATATTTTACAACAGAAGAGTTAACGACCATTGGAGTTCCCACAACAACTTTCGAACAAACAACAGGCGAAAGTACTACAGTTGCTGGAACAACTGATGAAGCTACAACATATTTTACAACTGCTCAGTTAACCACAACTGGAGCTCCAACAACAACTTTCGCACCAACAACAGGCGAAAGTACTACAGCTGCTGTGACAACTGAAGGAGCTACAACATATTTTACAACAGGAGAGTTGTCGACCATTGGAGCTCACACAACTTCTTTGGAACCAACAACAGGCGAAAGTACTACAGTTGCTGGAACAACTGACGAAGCTACAATATATTTTACAACTGGTCAGTTAACTACAACTGGAGCTCACACAACTTCCTTGCAACCAACAACAGGCGAAAGTACTACAGCTGCTGGAACAACTGACGAAGCTACAACATATTTTACAACTGCTCAGTTAACCACAACTGGAGCTCCCACAACAACTTTCGCACCAACAACAGGCGAAAGTACTACAGCTGCTGTGACAACTGAAGGCGCTACAACGTATTTTACAACAGGAGAGTTATCGACCATTGCAGCTCACGCAACTTCGTTGGAACCAACAACAAGCGAAAGTACTACAGTTGCTGGAACAACTGAAGAAGCTAAAACATATTTTACAACTGCTCAGTTAACCACAACTGGAGCTCCCACAACAACTTTCGCACCAAAAACAGGCGAAAGTACTACAGCTGCTGTGACAACTGAAGGAGCTACAACATATTTTACAACAGGAGAGTTGTCGACCATTGAGCTCACACAACTTCTTTGGAACCAACAACAGGCGAAAGCACTACAGTTGCTGGAACAACTGACGAAGCTACAACATATTTTACAACTGGTCAGTTAACTACAACTGGAGCTCACACAACTTCCTTGCAACCAAAAACCGGCGAAAGTACTACAGCTGCTGTAACAACTGAAGGAGTTACAACATATTTTACAACAGAAGAGTTAACGACCATTGGAGTTCCCACAACAACTTTCGAACAAACAACAGGCGACAGTACTACAGTTGCTGGAACAACTGATGAAGCTACAACATATTTTACAACTGCTCAGTTAACCACAACTGAAGCTCCCACAACAACTTTCGCATCAACAACAGGCGAAAGTACTACAGCTGCTGTGACAACTGAAGGAGCTACAACATATTTTACAACAGGAGAGTTGTCGACCATTGGAGCTCACACAACTTCTTTGGAACCAACAAAAGGCGAAAGTACTACAGTTGCTGGAACAACTGACGAAGCTACAACATATTTTACAACTGGTCAGTTAACTACAACTGGAGCTCACACAACTTCCTTGGAACCAACAACAGGCGAAAGTACTACAGCTGCTGTAACAACTGAAGGAGTTACAACATATTTTACAACAGAAGAGTTAACGACCATTGGAGCTCCCATAACAACTTTCGAACCAACTACAGCTGCTGCAACAACCGAAGGAGCCACAACATATTTTACAACAGATGAATTGACCACAACTGGAGCTCACAAAACAACAGGCGAAAGTACTACAGCTGCTGGAACAACTGACGAAGCTACAACATATTTTACAACTGCTCAGTTAACCACAACTGGAGCTCCCACAACAACTTTCGCACCAACAACAGGCAAAAGTACTACAGCTGCTGTGACAACTGAAGGCGCTACAACGTATTTTACAACAGGAGAGTTATCGACCATTGCAGTTCACACAACTTCGTTGGAACCAACAACAAGCGAAAGTACTACAGTTGCTGGAACAACTGACGAAGCTAGAACATATTTTACAACTGCTCAGTTAACCACAACTGGAGCTCCCACAACAACTTTCGCACCAACAACAGGCGAAAGTACTACAGCTGCTGTGACAACTGAAGGAGCTAGAACATATTTTACAACAGAAGAGTTAACGACCATTGGAGTTCCCACAACAACTTTCGAACAAACAACAGGCGAAAGTACTACAGTTGCTGGAACAACTGATGAAGCTACAACATATTTTACAACTGCTCAGTTAACCACAACTGGAGCTCCCACAACAACTTTCGCACCAACAACAGGCGAAAGTACTACAGCTGCTGTGACAACTGAAGGAGCTACAACATATTTTACAACAGGAGAGTTGTCGACCATTGGAGCTCACAAAACTTCTTTGGAACCAACAACAGTCGAAAGTACTACAGTTGCTGGAACAACTGACGAAGCTACAACATATTTTACAACTGGTCAATTAACTACAACTGGAGCTCACACAACTTCATTGGAACCAACAACAGGCGAAAGTACTACAGCTGCTCTAACAACTGACGGAGTTACAACTTATTTTACAACAGAAGAGGTAACGACCATTGGAGCTCCCACAACAACTTTCGAACAAACAACAGGCGAAAGTACTACAGTTGCTGGAACAACTGACGAAGCTACAACATATTTTACGACTGCTCAGTTAACCACAACTGGAGCTCCCACAACAACTTTCGCACCAACAACAGGCGAAAGTACTACAGCTGCTGTGACAACTGAAGGAGCTAGAACATATTTTACAACAGGAGAGTTGTCGACCATTGGACCTCACACAACTTCTTTGGAACCAACAACAGGCGAAAGCACTACACTTGCTGGAACAACTGACGAAGCTACAACATATTTTACAACTGGTCAGTTAACTACAACTGGAGCTCACACAACTTCCTTGCAACCAACAACAGGCGAAAGTACTACAGCTGCTGTAACAACTGACGGAGTTACAACTTATTTTACAACAGAAGAGGTAACGACCATTGAAGCTCCCACAACAACTTTCGAACAAACAACAGGCGAAAGTACTACAGTTGCTGGAACAACTGACGAAGCTACAACATATTTTACAACTGCTCAGTTAACCACAACTGGAGCTCCCACAACAACTTTCGCACCAACAACAGGCGAAAGTACTACAGCTGCTGTGACAACTGAAGGAGCTACAAGATATTTTACAACAGGAGAGTTGTCGACCATTGGAGCTCACACAACTTCTTTGGAACCAACAACAGGCGAAAGTACTACAGTTGCTGGAACAACTGACGAAGCTACAACATATTTTACAACTGCTCAGTTAACTACAACTGGAGCTCACACAACTTCCTTGGAACCAACAACAGGGGAAAGTACTACAGCTGCTGTAACAACTGCAGGAGTTACAACATATTTTACAACAGAAGAGTTAACGACCATTGGAGCTCCCACAACAACTTTCGAACAAACAACAGGCGAAAGTACTACAGTTGCTGGAACAACTGACGAAGCTACAACATATTTTACGACTGCTCAGTTAACCACAACTGGAGCTCCCACAACAACTTTCGCACCAACAACAGGCGAAAGTACTACAGCTGCTGTGACAACTGAAGGAGCTACAAGATATTTTACAACAGGAGAGTTGTCGACCATTGGAGCTCACACAACTTCTTTGGAACCAACAACAGGCGAAAGCACTACACTTGCTGGAACAACTGACGAAGCTACAACATATTTTACAACTGGTCAGTTAACTACAACTGGAGCTCACACAACTTCCTTGCAACCAACAACAGGCGAAAGTACTACAGCTGCTGTAACAACTGACGGAGTTACAACTTATTTTACAACAGAAGAGGTAACGACCATTGAAGCTCCCACAACAACTTTCGAACAAACAACAGGCGAAAGTACTACAGTTGCTGGAACAACTGACGAAGCTACAACATATTTTACAACTGCTCAGTTAACCACAACTGGAGCTCCCACAACAACTTTCGCACCAACAACAGGCGAAAGTACTACAGCTGCTGTGACAACTGAAGGAGCTACAAGATATTTTACAACAGGAGAGTTGTCGACCATTGGAGCTCACACAACTTCTTTGGAACCAACAACAGGCGAAAGTACTACAGTTGCTGGAACAACTGACGAAGCTACAACATATTTTACAACTGCTCAGTTAACTACAACTGGAGCTCACACAACTTCCTTGGAACCAACAACAGGCGAAAGTACTACAGCTGCTGTAACAACTGCAGGAGTTACAACATATTTTACAACAGAAGAGTTAACGACCATTGGAGCTCCCACAACAACTTTCGAACCAACTACAGCTGCTGCAACAACTGAAGAAGCCACAACATATTTTACAACAGATGAATTGGCCACAACTGGAGCTCACAAAACAACAGGCGAAAGTACTACAGCTGCTGGAACAACTGAAGAAGCTACAACTTATTTTACAACTGCTCAGTTAACCACAACTGGAGCTCCCACAACAACTTTCGCACCAACAACAGGCGAAAGTACTACAGCTGTTGTGACAACTGGAGGCGCTACAACGTATTTTACAACAGGAGAGTTATCGACCATTGGATCTCACACAACTTCGTTGGAACCAACAACAAGCGAAAGTACTACAGTTGCTGGAACAACTGACGAAGCTACAACATATTTAACAACTGGTCAGTTAACTACAACTGGAGCTCACACAACTTCCTTGCAACCAACAACAGGCGAAAGTACTACAGCTGCTGTAACAACTGCAGGAGTTACAACATATTTTACAACAGAAGAGTTAACGAGCATTGGAGCTCCCACAAAAACTTTCGAACCAACTACAGTTGCTGCAACAACTGAAGAAGCCACAACATATTTTACAACAGATGAATTGGCCACAACTGGAGCTCACAAAACAACAGGCGAAAGTACTACAGCTGCTGTGACAACTGAAGGCGCTACATCGTATTTTACAACCGGAGAGTTATCGACCATTGGAGCTCACACAACTTCGTTGGAACCAACAACAAGCGAAAGTACTACAGTTGCTGGAACAACTGACGAAGCTACAACATATTTTACAACTGCTCAGTTAACCACAACTGGAGCTCCCACAACAACTTTCGAACTAACAACAGGCGAAAGTACTACAGCTGCTGTGACAACTGAAGGAGCTACAACATATTTTCCAACAGGAGAGTTATCGACCATTGGAGCTTTCGCAACATCTTTCGAACCAACAACAGGCGAAAGTACTGCTGATAAAGCTACAACATATTTAACAACTGATCAGTTAACCACAACATCTTCCGAACCAACAACAGGCGAAAGTACTACAGCTGCAGTAACAACTGACAAAGCTACAACTTATTTTACTAGAGAAAAATTAACTACCCCTGGAGTTCACACAACATATTTGCAACCAACAACAGGTGAAAGTACTACAGTTGCTGCAACTACTGACGAAGCTACAGCATATTTTACAACAACTGGAGCTCACACAACATCTTTTGAACCAACAACAGGCGACTTAGCCACCACTGGAGCTCACACGACCTCTTTGGAACCAACAGCAGCCGAAAGTACTACAGCTGCTGTGACAACTGACGAAACCTCAACATATTTGACAATTGAAGAGTTAACAACCACTGGAGCTCACAGTACATCTTTGGAGCCAACAACAGGTGAAAGTACTACAGCTGCTGTGATAACTGAAGCAGCCACGCCATATTTTACAATAGAAGAGTTAACAACCACAGGAGCTCACACAACATCTTTGGAACCAACGACAGGTGAAAGTACTTCAGCTGCTGTGACAACTGAAGCAGCCACGCCATATTTTACAATAGAAGATGTACCCACCACTGGAGCCCACACAACATCTTTTGAACCAACAACAGACAAAACTACTACAGTTGCTGTGACAACTGAAGCAGCCACACCCTATTTTACAACAGAAGAGGTAACGACCATTGGAGCTCACACAACTTCCTTGGAACCAACAACAGGCGAAAGTACTACAGTTTCTGGAACAACTGACGAAGCTACAACATATTTTACAACAGAAGAGTTAGCCACCACTGGAGCTCACACAACAGGTACAATATATTTTACGACCGATGAGTTGACGACCAGTAGAGCTCACACAACCTCTTTGAGCCAACAGCAGCCGAAAGTACTACAGCTGCTGTGACAACTAACGAAACCTCAACATATTTGACAACAGAAGAGTTAACAACCACTGGAGCTCACATTACATCTTTGGAGCCAACAACAGGTGAAAGTACTACAGCTGCTGTGACAACTGTTGCAGCCACGCCATATTTTACAACAGAAGAGGTAACCACAACTGGAGCTCACACAACATCTTTCGAACCAACAACAGACAAAAGTACTACAATTGCTGTGACAACTGAAGCAGCCACAACATATTTTACAACAGAAGAGTTAACAACCACCGGAGCTCACAAAACATCTTTGGAACCAACGACAGGCGAAAGTACTACAGCTGCTGTGACAACTGACGAAACCTCAACATATTTGACAGCAGAAGAGATAACAACCACTGGAGCCCACGCAACATCTTTTGAACCAATAACAGACAAAAGTACTACAGCTGTTGTGACAACTGAAGCAGCCACAGCATATTTTACAACAGAAGCGTTAACCACCACCGGAGCTCACAAAACATCTTTGGAACCAACGACAGGCAAAGGTACTGCAGTTGCTGCGACAACTGACGAAGCTACAACATATTTTACAACAGAAGAGTTAACAACCACTGGAGTTCACACAACATCTTTGGAACCAACAACAGCCAAAAGTCCTACAGCTGCTACGACAACTGAGGGAGCTACAACATATTTTACAACAGGGGAGTTAACAAACACTGGCACTATTTCGGTAACAAGCGACGAAGCTACGATATATTATACAACAGCAGTTCACACAGCAACTATGCAGCCAACATCAGGCGAAAGTACTACAGCTGCCACAATAACCGACAAGCCTTCGACCTATTTTACAAGAGAAGCCACTACCACTGGCGTTCATCTAACAACTTCGCAACCACCAACAAGAGAAAGTACTCCCGCTGATGCGACAACCGATGAAACTACGACATATATTATTACAGAAGAACCAACAACCACTTTAATTTACACAACAACTTCGAAGACAACAACAGACGATAGTACTTCAGCTGATGTCACAACCGACGAAGTTACGTCATATATTACTACAGAAGAATCCAAAACTACAGTTGAGACAACAACTTTGCCTTCACGAACAAGTGAAAGTACTACCACTGCTGAAACAACTGAAAAGGCTTCCGCATATCTTACAACAGGTGTGTTAACAACCTCCGGCGTTCATACAACCATATTGCAGTCAACCGAAGGCGAGAGTACTATAACTGAAGAAGCTACGACAGATGCAGCTACCACTGGCGTCCACACAACCACGTTGCAGTCAACAACTACAGCTGCTGCAACTACTAATGAAGCTACAACTTACTTGACAACAGAAGAACCAACAGCAACCGCAGTTCACACAACAACTTTATTGCAAACAACAGGTGCAAGCACTGCTGCTGCTACATCTGAACAGGCTACACCATATACACAAACAGAAGAACTAACAACCATAGCATCTTACATAACATCTTTGAAATCAACAACAGGAGAAAGTACTTCCTCTGCTGCAACAACCGATGACCTGACGACACATGTTACCACAAACGAACCGACAACCATTGATTTTCACACAACGAGTTTGAAACCGACAACGGACAAAAGCACTACCGCTTCCGCAATAACCAGCGAAGCTACAAAATACGCTACAACAGAAGAACCAGTAAGTACTAGAATTCACACAACTTTGCGCCCAACAACAGTACCTGAAGAAGCAACTACTACTGCAATGCACACAGCAACTTTACAGCCAACAACAGGCGAAAGCACTGTTGCTGATGTAACTGTAGAAGCTACACTGTATTCCACAACAGAAGAACTAACAACAACATTCTCGTCAACAGCAGTTGAAATAGCTACCACTGCTGCAACAACTGAAGAAGGTACAGTTTATTTTAGAACAGAAGATTTAACAACTACTGGAGCTCATATTACAACTTTGGTACCAACAACAATCGAAGGTACAACAACAACTGTTCCAACAACAGACGCAATAATAACAACTATTTTACGCACTACAGAGGAATCGGATATTGCGACAACTGAAGAGTCTATAACATTTGCACCATCTACCGTCCGACCTACCACCTCAGCAGCAACAAACGCTTTTCGTACTTCGCCATTAGCTACGAGTTCGGAACAAGAGGAAACAACAGTACAGTCGTCGACCCTACAAGATTCCACTGAATTTCAGCAAACGTCCAGCTTCTCAGCAACAACGAAAGGTGTTCCCACAACTTCAGCGTCTGTATCAGCGACGTCTGTCACAACTGGAGAACAATCAACTGAAGATGCCACAATTCCGGATCTTACTTCTCCAGAAGAAACATCAAAGCCAGAAACAACTGGTATCCGCAGTACATCTTCAACCATTATACCTACTGCATCTCAAGGGACAACTGTGGAGCATACAAGCGAACAATCTACGACAACTAAGCAACTTTTAACAACATCTGAGCAAGAGACCACTTTCCTTGCTGAATCTTCGTCTGGATTTACTACAGTAGCAGAAGCCACTACTGCAACAAGCATAGACACCCAAACCACCAAATCCGCGACACCAACATTTAAGTTGACAACTGTTGTTGGTTTAACCACAACGAAACCGCCCAGAAATGCTACCACAACAATCAAAGCTCTGTTCACAACGGATCAAACCACTCCTGAAGAAACTACACAACCTTCAACAACTACCACATTATCGAAACCATTTCGAACAACTGTTGGTGCCTCTACAGAAGAAACTACAACAGACACCATAACAACTGTTCAGGAACAGAGCACAGGTGCCGGACAAACAAAAGGCGCGACAATTTTAGTGACTTCACCTGGGACAACTACGGAAGAAATAATAAACCCGTCAACTGATGTTCTTACATCACTACAAGCTACAACTGTTATCGTACCTGCGACAGAAACCACAACTACCAGCGCAGGAACTACCAGGAGTACAATATCTGACCAAACTATTGAACCTAAAACAACGATGGATATTACTGTTGCAAACACAACCAAGGCAATTCCTACGGAAAGTGTTCAAGGTACAACTCAATCATATGTGACCACAGTTGTACCTCCCACTGAGTCTACAACAACAGAAGCTCCAAGTACCGCATCAGATATTGTTGAAGGTGCTACTACAAAAATAACCATATCATTTCAAACTAGACAACCAGAAACAACAGTACAGATTTCAACTGCTCAAACGACTGAAGCTGGCAAAACTGCAGTTCAAAGTACAAGTGAAATATCCACGACAAATCGTCCAACAACTCCTGTATCCAAAACTGACAGTGCTACCTCTTCAACGGCACCATCAGCAGGTCAGACAACTTCTGAGCAAACAACAAAGCCTGCGACATCCTTATCGGCCTCGTCTTCACAAACAACACCACCTAGCACCACTGATCGAAAAGTTACAACACATGGAATTACGGCTATGCCAGTTGTACGAACCACACCCGCTGCTACAACAGAAGCCGTGGTGACAACAGGAAAAGGAGCGACAACGATAACCACATCGTCTCAGACTACGTCCGAAGTGGCAACAAAACCAGCAACAACTGTCAAAGTTTCAACTGCTCAAACTACCACGTCTTCTATAACTGCGCAAGGTACAACACAGATGGATATCATTACTCAGTTTCCAACTACTATTTCTGCTACAACAGATAGACAAGTTGTAACCACTGGAGACACAACATCACAATTGCCGACAACAATTTTTCAAAGTACTTCTGTGCCTACAACGAAACCTCCAACAACTATTACAGTATCCACGGTTCAAACAACGGAAACAATAACCACTGCTGCCGCAGAAGGATCAACGCAAAATGTAGCCTCTACTGGTCCAAATATCCAAACAACTAGCGTTCAAACAACAAGAGATGCAGTTACGTCTGAAAGTGCTACACCCACACTATATCAAACAACATCTGCAACGACAACGAAACCTGCAACGACTGTTAAAGTTTCAACAGCGGGACCAACTGCACCAGCTCTTACAACAGAACAAGGTGCAGTAACAACTGACGATTTCGCTACTACACTTAAGATAACAACATCAGATCAAAATACCGAGGAGCAAACTACGAAACCAGTGACAACCGTCAAGGTTACCACACCACAAGTACCAACAACTGAGTCGAAGCCAACTACCAGTCGTGATATAACTACCATTGTACCAAATATTCCTACAACTGTCCAACAAACAACAGTTAGAGTCACTTCTTCACCACGAACAACACTTGGTAGCATTACAACCGGCAGACCAAACTTGGCGACAACTGATAGCAAGACGACGGGTGTTCAGTTTACTACAGTACCTGTCGCAACAACTGACTCTGCAACGACGCAGAGGAAAGGGATGACAGCTACAGGTGCAGCAACTACTGTTGGTGTAACGACGCCGAGAAGTAACACTACAACTATAACTGTCCCAACAACTGACGCTGCCACGACGAACATGAAAGCGGCGACAACTTCAGCTGCTGCAAGTACTGCTACTGCAACGACTTTGAGTAATATTACTACACCTGTTCCTGCTGTGACAACTGACGATGCCACGACGCAGAGGAAAGAGGTAACAGCTACAGTTACTGGAACTACTGTCGCTGCAACGACGCCAAGAAACATGACAACGACTATACCTGTCGCAACAACTACTGTCACTGCAACAACTTTCAGTCATATTACTACACCTGTACTTGACGTGACGACTGATACTGTCACAACGCAGAGGAAAGCGGCGACAACTTCAGTTGCTGCAACTACTGTCCCTGCAACGACGCTGACTAATACGACTACAACTGTACCTGCCGTGACAACTGACGCTGCCACGACGCAG
The DNA here is from genome assembly GCF_039555335.1 of Amphiura filiformis. Lineage (NCBI taxonomy): Eukaryota > Metazoa > Echinodermata > Ophiuroidea > Amphilepidida > Amphiuridae > Amphiura > Amphiura filiformis. The sequence continues at coordinate 21,939,438 of NC_092647.1, forward strand.
ATGAAGGTTGTCACAACTGCAGTTCCTGTAACTACTGTCTCTGTAACTACTTTCAGTAATATCACTACACCTGTACCTATCGTAACAACTGGTGTTGTCACGACGCAGAGGAAAACGACGACAACAACAAATGCTGCTACCACAGAAAGTGCAACTGCTGAAGCTAAACCGGCGACCAGTATCATTCCTGCAAGTACTGTGGCTGCAACGACGCTGAGTAAAATGACAACAAGTGTGCCTATTGCAGTCACTGATGCTGCCACGACGCAAAATATACCGGCAACAACTGTTGCTGTGACGACATTGAGTATAAACCTGACAACAACTGATGCTGTAACGACTCATAAAAAGCCGGTAACAACAACTATACCTGCAATGACAACGAATGTAATTGCTGCAACTTCTGACGATGTCACAACGCAACGAAAGTCGGCAACAACTGTAGCTGCAACTACGCTGGGTAACGTAACAACATCTGTACCTGTTGCAACTACCGACACTGCCACAACACAGAAAAAGCCGGCAACAACTGCAGCTGCAACGACGCTGAGTAACTTAACAACATATGTACCTGTTGCGACAACTAACGCAGTCACGACTAGGAAAAAGCCGGCAACAACAACTGTAGCTGCAACTGTGCTTAGTAACATTACAACAAATATACCTGTTGCAACTACCGACACTGTCACAACTCAGAGAAAGCCTGCAACAACTGCAGCTGCAACGACGCTGAGTAACATTGCAACGACTTTACCTGATGTAACTACTGACGATGTTACAACTCAGAGACAACCGATAACAATTACAGTTGCTGCAACCACTGTCACGGCAACAACACCGAGTAACAAGACAACAATTCTACCTGTCGCAACAACTGACGCTGCTACGACGCAAAGAGAGCCGATAACGACTGTAGCTGCAACGACGCTAAGGAATATGACAACTACTGTACCTGTTAAAACAACCGACGCTGCCACGACTCAAAGAAAGCCGGCAACGACAACACCGAGTAATAGAACAACAACTGTACCGGTCGTTACAACTAACGCTGTCACAACTCAGAGAAAACAAGCAAGTTCAGTTGCTGCAACAACTAGTGCTGCCTCGACACAACAAAGGCCGGCAACGACTGTAGCTGCAACGACGTCAAAAACCATGACAACGATTGTACCTGTTGAAACAACCGACGCTGCCACGACGCAGAGAAAGTCGGTAACAACTACAGTTTCTGGAACTACTGTCGGTGCAACAACACCACCGAGTAACGGGACAACAACTGTACCTGTCGTAACTACCGATGCTGTCAGAAAACAAGCAACCTCAGTTGCTGTAACCACTGACACTGCAACAACGCAGCGCAACTTGACTACAACCAGACCAAATCCAGTAACCACTAACATTGCAACAACGCAACGCAACCTTACTACAACCAGACCACGCCCAATAACTACTGACACTGCAACAACGCGGCGCAACCTTACTACAACCAGACCACGCCCAGTAACTACTGACACTGCAACAACGCAGCGCAACCTTACTACAACCAGACCACGTCCAGTAACTACTGACACTACAACCAGACCAATTCCAACAACACGATTGACTACCACTGCTACATTGACAACTCCTGTAACCACAATTGTCGTAACTTCACCAATCCAAACGACAGCATTCGTTACGACAGCCTCACCAGTGTTCACGTGTCCTCCTGGACAACGGGCATGTCCTGAGCAGACATGTATCCCTGAGAGTTATTTCTGTGATCTGTGGCCTGGAGATTGTCTTAACTTTTATGATGAATCTGTGGAAGCAGGTTGTGGTAAGTAGGAATATCTTTATAACATTCCTAGCGACTCTTTATATACTATTCAGAGGGCACGGTTGTTTGTCTTTTGGACTTTGCAGGGAGCATTAAATTTTTTAAAGTTTTAAATGCCATCAAACAAACGTGAGGGACTGTCTTTTGGAATTTGCAGGGGAGCATTAAATAGCTCTTCTGTAGCCTTCAAGGAGATCTGTTTAGAGCATTTATAATATAATGTAAGGAGAGAATGGTCAACTAATAAGAGCTAAAAATCACTCTCCTATATCAGATTTTAAGGAGATTAGTAGAGAGCGATTGCTCTTGCTCTCCTCAAAAGGCGGTCCCTGATTCGTAGCGACTACGTTGATGATTAATACAATCTTACCAAATCCTGGTATTTTATTATTGACCAAAATCAGAATAAATTGTTACACAAGCGAGTAACAAAGTTGCCTTTGTCAATTATTATTACATTCAGGAGAATAATCAAATCGTGGGCATAGAACAAGACCATCATAAGTGCATTAGAATGTAATTTGCAAAATTCCAATAAAAGTATTGTCTTTGATCAATAAACACATGAAGAACACCAACTATACATGTAAAATTGATATATTGGGTTAACTTGGAGGCCAACTAGAAAATAATGCAGAACATCAACAATTTACAATGGGTGTTTTACATAAGGTAGCTATTACATTCTGCGTGTCCAACTTTGTTCTTTTTCTTTGATTTATTTTGATTGACAGAGCCATGTACAGCTGATGAGTACCGATGTCCCGAAGGTTTGTGTATTCCTCAGGAATATGTGTGTGATGATTACCCGTATGACTGCGCTAACAACTACGACGAATCAGATGATTTATGTCAAGGTAAGGTTGTGCAGTCTTTAACAAAATATATTAAGGTTGGCTAGATATCCCCTAGTTGGGCTAGATTAAACCATTGGTCAACTTCCCAAATGATGGGTCAATGTAAATTAATATGTGATGGTGAAAGATTGGTGAAAGCTTTTGAAATGTAGAAAGTATAACATTTGAAATTAAAAATCGTTTGTTGCATGATGCTGGTATATGAGCTACGATCAAGTGTTTTCAAAAGTTAAAGTTATCAACTATTTTAAATTGTTGCGATTTGGTAGTTCACAGCATCTTGCGAATGGTAGAAAGCTTTGGAAAAAATTGCATTGATCATTTCATAGCGAGTGTGTAGAAGAATTCAAATATCACAGATATACTTTTGTAGGTCCTGTGGTTCTTGAGTTATGTTGTAAAGAGGGCTGAAACAACAACACTTTTGTAAAACGTACATAACTCATTCACAACACTAAATCAAGCAAGTTTTCAAACTAAATGAGTTGAAGAATGAACATTTGTAAAACATCAAAGTGCTATTTTTCAATAATTTATTGATTTAGATAATGAAAATCGTTTGGGGGGACTGCTTCAACCAACAATACCTAGTCTACACAATATTTTGTAATAATAAAGTCAGTTAATTCTCAAAACACAGATTCCATCATTATATTTATGATACATCATGTGCGCCATGTTAAACCTTTAAGTGATTTTATGAGTCTTGCCGGGTTTTACAAGGTGTTGGCTGTTTTCAAACAAGCTCGTTGCTGTTCTTTACTGTGGGTAAAAGTAGAGTATACATGAACGTAATATCCAAAATAAGTAATACTGACAAACAAAAGATTGTGTCTTTTCGTAACGCTCAGGTTTCAAACTTTTATACTCCTTTGTTAGTGCGACGCAATACCGTATGCTTTTTAAAGCATGCTTCTTAAAAGACAACTTCCTTGGTTCTCTTTGTCCAATTTTCTCTGTTTTTTATTATGTTCTTCACTAATTTCGCATGTTATTTTCTATAATAAGGGAGTTGTAAGAGTCTTGGTACACCAGAGAATGGATTCGAACAGGGAACTTTCCGATATGTGTACAAAAACGGTGACAATGCTACGTTTGCGTGTAATCCTGGATACACGCTTGTCGGAAATGCGACGATCATCTGTCAAAATGGAAACTTCAGTAATGGCTTGCCTGTTTGCTATGGTAAGTTTGGTAAGAAAGAAAGAAAGAAAGAAAGAAAGAAAAAGAAAAGAAAGAAAAAAAGAAAGAAAGAAAGAAAGAAAGAAAGAAAGAAAGAAAGAAAGAAAGAAAGAAAGAAAGAAAGAAAGAAAGAAAGAAAGAAAGAAAGAAAGAAAGAAAGAAAGAAAGAAAGAAAGAAAGAAAGAAAGAAAGAAAGAAAGAAAGAACGAACGAACGAAAGAACGAAAGAAAGAAAGAAAGAAAGAAAAAGAAAGAAGGAAGGGAAAGCATTAAAGGAAGATAGAAAGCAAAGAGGAGGTGGAGGATGAGAAGGAGGAGGATGAGGATAAAAAGAGAGAAGATGTCATGCAGCAAGACTGTCACACCACTAAATGAAAGGCAGCAATGAATCCCCCTTCATCTTCATAGAGAGAAAAGAGAGGGAAGGCCACGGGGAGAGAGAGAGTGGAGAGAGGAGGGGGCTCAGAGAGAGAGGGGGGGATACAGATAATTATGTATAATAATTTAAAATGCTGTCATTTTCTTTTTACCTCATTTTATTTTTCACAGAGAATTGCCCATCGCTGACTGCCCCCACAAATGGGCAGCTAATCGGAGATTCAGAACACGGCAGTGTTGTAACCATCTCGTGTTCCAGCGGATACGTATTGACACCTCCTGTTTCGTCTCTTGTATGCTTTGACGGGCAATATAATGGAACCGTCCCAGAGTGCATAGGTAAATAAGGCTGCAAAGCGTTTTTTACATTCCGCAAGTAATAATTATTAGATAGATTTACAAAGAAACAAAACAAAAATAGACAAGTAGGCCTACTGCCCAGGAAATAGACATCTGATAAAAAATTGAAGCCTACATTTCTGTAGATTAGTCATTGAACTCGCCAACAAGGCTAACAATGCCATAATTGTTATATTCATGTAAAATATATAGTTCTAAAAGAAGTTTTTCCTCACCTGTGAGTGTGAGCTTTCAAACTTGTAGATATTTGCGTGTTGCTTGCTGAGGAGGTTTAGCGCCTCGAATCGCTACAGCGTCTCGCCAATGCATGGAGGGCGCTAATTGACAACGAGCTGTATTTAGTTTAGTGCGGAGACGGGCTTTCTGATCAAATTTCAACAAGCAATGTGATTGGAAGAAAGTTTTAATCACTTGGAATATTCATAATTATAATTGTTTTCACACTGTTTTAGAGATCGATGAATGCCTGAGTAGCCCCTGTCTTAATGACGGTCAGTGCGTGGATGAAATCAATGCATTTTCGTGCATATGCAGTGACGGTTGGACTGGAGAGCTGTGCCAAAATGGTGAGTGAATGCCTCAAAATCAAGAATACATGTCATGAACATGATGAATAAGCTTATACTTGTAGAAAATGTCATGCAATTTATAACAGTTTAGATTCAACCAAAAGCTTTGCAATTTCAGTTCAGAACCATGAAACTAGTATGAAATATAGTGGCATGGCAGTGAGTAAATAAATGAAAAAAAATTTCATACAGTACGATACCTGAAAACCATATTTTATTGATCAATGTGGATGTTTGCTACATGCTGAAAAAGAACTAATTTCACTAGTGCAATGATATTTTCCTAATATTTCTTTTTCTTGTTTCAGATGTGAATGAGTGTAATAACTCATCATTAAACTTGTGTGCACCAGATGCTACATGTATTAATCTGAATGGTACATACAACTGTAGCTGTAATGAAGGCTTCAGAGGCGATGGTTTCACATGTTTGGGTAAGTAATACTTCATTATGTTAGTCCCAGTTCTTACATTGACTGGCTTTTTCAACGTGTTTGCACTGAGCACCTTGTACTACCAAGCTTTTATTCCCCTGTATCTTTTATGTGTGTCACCATTAACTAGGTTGTTTCTACTGCTCTGCAAAAGGTAGGTAAAAGCGTATGCATCATGCACTATTTACCACCTCACAAGGTAGCTGACTGTGTGGTTACCCAGCATCACCCCATCTATTTAAATACCGGGACCTTGCATTACCCGTAAACCCTGTGCTCACTAGAAACATGTCAATTGTCATACTTCGGTTATATTTTGGTCAGAATCTTGATCATGCTGTTATTTTGAAGTACTCACAGGGGAGGATATAGTTACTGTTATAGTTAAATTATACTGGCAAAAGTACAAACTTGTAAAGTCTGGAGTCCATTTCACTCAACTATGAACCCTTCGTAACTCAAGTAACCGTTCGTAAAGTTACAAATACTCAATACTAGACTTATCTTTACGAAGGGTCCCTGTAGTAAATCCCTATTACTTACGAAGGGTAATGTTCGACAAGTAAGTTAAGTGAAATGGAACTTACAACTCATCGTTACTCAGTTATGAACGATTTGGAGACTAACAAAGCTTTGTAAAGTTCAGTGAAATCTGTTGGGAAAGCTATGCCGACCATGCAAAGTTCAGAGAGGATTGATCATGGGGTAACAATTACTTTTGATTTAGCTGAATAAAGGATCAGAGTAATATTTCAGAACAAAATCTAACATAACATATATGTTTTTGAATTCATTCCATTTCAGAAAACTTCTTCTTTGAATCGGGACCCAGTGTCGGTGATCAATGTTTACGCCAAGTACATGACACAAGTGATACAGTATTTACAGAACTTGTTTCAGAAACTTTCTCTCCACCAATTGGATTTCCATTTTGGGGAGAGTTTTTCTACAGCATCTATGTAAGTACCTTACTTCAAAGAACACAGGTTTTGAAAACTTCACCCTTTGATATTTATGTGTGGTAGTTATAACTTCATGTAAAATAGTGGGTGTGTGGATTTCAATTCGGACTTTGTCCAGGTCAACATAATTTTTGGATAGAGAGCCCCATTGGTGCGATAGAGGTTTAAGGAAGACATCTACATAGGGGCCAAACCAGCCATTTCTGAACAAGGATGGCGGGTGCTACAAGTTACCAGAGGTCTATGACCCGATCATATTTAAAGAGTGCTCGATCAGGTCATTCTGCTGACAAATGCTGTAGTAGTAACAGCTGAAAATTACATAGGTAAATATTTTCGTATTGAGAGTTAAGGGATCCAAAATGAGCGTTTATTGCGCTTTTCGACAGTATTTTTGTGGGACATGAGAGCACCTCAGACCTATCGATTGCCTTCTGAATCTGAAGCATGTCTTTCTGATATCAAATAATTTTCATTTTTGAAAATCACAATGTAATAAATTTTATGACAAATTATAAAAATTTGATATTTTTCAAATATTTGATATATAACAGTCCTCTCGAAGTAAATTATATAAATCTAATGATATATTCTTAAAGTGTATAGTAGGGAGGAAAAGCCGACGGTCAATTGAAAATTTTGACCTTTCATATTGAAGATATGGATTTTTTCCCAAAAAGACCTAATTTTTTTTGGTGTTTTGGGAAAAATCCATATCTTCAATACTGAAGGTCAAAATTTTCAATTGATCGTCGGCTTTTCATCCCACCTACATATAATTTAAGTATAAATCATCAGATTTATAAAGTTTACTTCAAGTACTGTTAAATATCAAAAATATCAATTTTAATGATTTGCCATAAAATGTGTATTAAATTGCGAATTTCAAAAATCAAAATTATTTGATATCATAATGACATTCTTCGTATTCAGAATGCAATTCGATGTGTCTGATGTGCTCTAATGTCCCAAAATAAATACTGTCCAAACGTTCATACCCCAGCCCTTAAAATCTTTCTAAATAGTGATTGTTGTTTCGTATCCAATTTAATCCAGTTTACAGAGAATGGCGTATTTGTGTTTTCACGTGAGAATGAAGAGAAGTACGGATTTCCACATCCATATGAAGGTGGTTTCTCTGCTATATCACCAGATAGGATCGTTGCACCATTTTGGGCTGATGTTGACCTTACTTCTAACATTGGTGATGCATGCTATCAGGTCGGTAAATTATTTAATGTTTCCTGCATTTTTTACTTTCTATGCTATTTGAAAATTGATGTATAATAAATGTTGCTCAGATTGGATATGCAAGGAAGTCAATTTCTCACACTTTAAGTGATAATAATATTTATTGTTTTTGCTCCGCTATCCTGTGCAGGTGTACAATGCAGACACTGCCGATGCACGACAGATGTCAGTCCTTGCCGACGCATCAGCCAGAGTGAGGGCAGCAGACACAAGTCTCCAGTCGCTGGGTGTATCATTCAATGCTACATGGATGTTACTGGTTACATGGAGTGATGTACCAGCATACAGGGCACAATTTACAGGACAAAAGGTAGAGTTTAGGAAATATCTTCCAAAGGGGGAGTATGAATTTCATTGGGAATTAGCACAATAACCAACTTTATTTGAAACTCTCCACCGGCGTGTCCAGGATCTATTCCTGCGGGGGGAGGGGGGCTCAGAGGGGCTTTCAGAGTTATGCGGGGGGCTTAATGGCTAATATCGCCAAAAAAAACGGGCCGATTTTACATGATTTTTAACAAAGTGCGGGGGCTTCAGCCCCCAAAGCCCCCCCTGGACATACCACTGCTCTCCCTCCCTAAGTGGAAGATTCACATTGAATTAATCTCAGAGTGTGTATGAAATTTTAATGGAGGTGCCTAATGTGTTCATTCCTGTGGGAGATATTTATAAACTTCTTCAACAAGGGTAGTGTGGATGTAAATGGAATACCTCAATTGAAAGCCACTTTCTAGAGTCAACCTGACCAAACCAGTTCAAGCTTTCAAAATCCCCCATTACCAAATAAATTCTGATTATGGACTTAATTACAATAATTATTAAATCAATGCTCTTATAGTCTGTCTCGTCTCAAGTTGAGAGTTGGATTTCGCACACGCTAACCGAATGCCATGGGGTGTATACCCATACGTACAAGGGTGATTTGCCCGTACTCTTTTGATGCTAACATGTAAGTCCCACATGACGTTACACTATATATGTATAATTGTATATTAATGATTTAATTTACTCATATCTCATTTTCACCTCAATTTGCAGCCTAACACATTCCAAGCAGCCCTATTAACAGATGGCACATTCAGCTTCACAATCTTCAACTACCGTGAACAAGAAATGCTGTGGGATGCCAATCTTCTATTACAAAAAGATGTCATCATTGGATACAATGGTGCAAATGGAAATTTCACCAATGCCCATCTTGAAAGTCCGTTCACCACTGAAGATTCCCGATACCGCCCTGACTTAGTCATCGGTAACACTGGTCTTCAAGGTCGATGGGTCTTCAGATTGGAGAACAACACACTAGAAACATTGAACTTTAAGGGTATCTGCCTTGATTGGTACCAACAACAACCAGATCATGCTTCCTGGAGCAGGACTCTAGGCGTGTGTCCATGTGGATTCGATCAAGGAAGGACAGACAATGAGTATGGAACGGGAGAGAATGCGAGGGATCAGAATGCAAGGGTGTCATCTGTGAGGAATTCTAATAGTAATGTGAATATGAGAAGGCTAGATCCTGCATTGCTAAATGCCATTAGTGAATTGGAAGGTATGATAGGGCTAATAGTTATGTGAAATAGTTGTAAAAATTGAAATAATTTAAATTTGATATGTCTAGCATGATTAGTGGGGTTGTAGCTTTGGTGAAACATTTTGTGGGATAGGCTTTTTATATACAGGGATGCAAATTGTGCGGGAGCGGGGAGCACCGCTCCTAGGTAATGAGAGTCAAAATTGAGGAAATAATGCCATGGGAAGAAAAAAAAGAGAGTAAAAAGGAGGGAGAGAGAAGAAAAGAAAAGGGGAAAGGAAGGGGAAAAGAGGAAAGAAAAGAAGAGGAGTGAGGTACAAAATAATAGGGAGGGCTGTGAGGCAGTGAAGCTACTAAATGGAAGAGAGAAAATCTTTAAACACACTGGTTGTGCAAAGTTTTGAGGAAGTCACATTATTGTTCAAGAAATAAGAGCAAAAAAAGAGGAAGGTGTTGGTGTTAGAATATGGAAATGGGACATGAGGAAATATACAAGTCATCACCATAGGAGGTATTCAATGTAATTTTACAGGAAAAAAGAAGTTGGATGAAGGCAGGTGGAAACAGGGCACATCTGAGGAAATTTACAGAGAGGCGACAATCATATATATATCTGAGGAAATTTAAAGAGAGGCAGCAGTGAGGATTTTATGGGAACAAAAGTCATGAAGGAATTTGGTGTATCAATACTAATGCCACTGAGAAGAGGAGAAACTGAAAAATATTGAGGAAATTTAAAAAGAAGAACCATAAAGCATGAACAAGTTGTGCTCCCTCTGACAAAAAATGAAAGAGGAAATGTGGGGGGGGGGTAAAGGAAAATTAACGGTGAAAGGAGCCTCTGTCCCACCACAATTGACCCCAAACTAGTGTAAAATACCAAATTTTTGCACACTATGCGTGCACATTGTCCTTGTATAGCCTTTTTTGGAAGCTTGAAGACTTGAAGAGTCGTTCTGAAAATACACGCTATGTTAACATTCTCATCTTTTGAAGTGCATAATAAAGCTATTTTATGCATGGTATGATTGAGGAAATCTTGAGCCTAAAAACCTTGCTCCTGCAACAGGAGCTCATAACAATTAGTAAGTTTTTAGTGGGTTTGAGACATGTAGGCCGCCCCTTGCTTTCTGATGGCTCTGAAAAGAGCTGTTCATTGAAGACTGCCCTTGAGAACAGTAAACAAGCAGACCTCATCTATCTGCTAATGTAAAATTTTTGGCTGCTCTGAAAAGAGCTGTTTACTGAGGATGACATTGCCAATTAACTTATGTTTCATATACTCTCCTAGTGAAGAAGAACAAATTTATTTTGAGTAACTAAATTTTCCTTTTGTACTTTTAATAAATCTATTCATAGGGCAGTTATATAATGATGTTAAATTTCCTTTCGCAGGTGAAGGATTTTGCTTGCAGACCATCATTCCCAACCAATTTGGAGGCAGCATGAGATGCTGTTACCGTGATGACCACTCATTGATCGCTGGCTATGAAGGAACGTGGACAAGTAGCTTTGTTCAGCGTCATCATTTTACAACTGGTGCATTCTACGATGAAGCACAATTTGCTAATTTCCTTGGTGAGAACTTTTTGATTTTATGTATTTATTGCTCATGTATGTGGATATGCTTTATTTATTTACATAATTATTCAGTATTTATTTCTAAAATAAAATGAAAAAGAATAGTTAGACATTAGGTCCCAGGTTCAAATCCTGTTCTATGGTTTTAAAAAATATATTTCTTTGGCAACTTGAGGAAAATAATAAATTGTGTTCACCCATTGTATGTGTGCTCACAAAACAGAGCATCAGCTCTTTGAAATAGATGTGATTATACCAGATTTCTTTGTCAGGTTCTTGATGGAAAACTGACTGCCTTTCCTAAAGTTAGTGCCCATTTATAGACCTGACTAAGTGGAGTGAAGCAGCCTTATGTTCTTGACTCATGCTTAATAGTTTGACTTTGAGCTCAATTATAATTGTCACAGATGTTGAGCCACCATGGTCACAATAGCTCACAATCTCTTCTTTTAATGGGCTATTTCATTAGGCAGCTCCATTTGAATTTCATATATCCTCTGAGAAAGATTCAAACTGAATCTTCTACAGAGGGAGGGTGAGTTTTAAAAAGAGTTGGTTAATGTGCTAATTCCATTTAGAATTCATGCTTCTCCTGTGGAAGATATTTCCAAAATCTTAGGGTAGTGTGGATTTCAACTGGAATAGCCCAATATAGATTAACTATCCACCACACCCTAAGCCCTAACCTTAAACATTAAATCCTAATGTTAGCCCTAATCCTACACCTTAACCTTAAAACACAGGTTGCTGAGAATATTCTGTAGTTATGTCAACTCTGCATATCAAGTTGGATGAGATTGATGTCTTTGGTGTAAGACTGACCAATACATTTTTTTCTGTTGTACAGAGGACGATCTTTTCCCAAGATATGCTTGTTGTCAAGAATCCCAGGATCCATCCTTTTGTGATTTGTACACAGAGAAAAGACCTGCTGGTACATGTGAGGGATATTTGCCTCCAAGAACAGGTATGTAGCTCTGACACTCACATCTATTGCATAATCTTAGTTATTTAAATCAGAGAAATTTTTTTAATGAATTAACTCGATGAGCTACACAAAGACACTTGTTTGAAAAAAAGTATCTTTAAATTTAGTCAACTTGAACAATTAAAGTGAAAAATCAGAGGGAGACTTTGTAATACTATAGACTAATACAGGCTCAAAGCTGCAAGTACTGCAATAATTTTTACTGTTGTAAGAGATATTATTGCTGAGATCTTCTTGCCCTCTTTTTGAGCCCAGGTCCAAATACATGTGTCTGGTGATCATTTTAAGCTTATGACTTAATTAAATCACCAAAAAATGATGATTGATTGATTGATTGATTGACCGATCGATCGATTGATTTACTATATTTCTCCATTTGTTTTACTCTTTTATCAGGCTGGATGTTTGGTGATCCCCATATGAGAACACTAGATGGCTATTCCTACACATTCAATGGCCTAGGCGAATACATCCTCACCGACATTGACGACGGCTTCTTTGTACTCCAAGCTCGTACTGCCCGCCCTCTGACATCCAGTAATACCTTAGTGAATGGCACAGTATTTGTTGCATGTGCAGCTCAGCAGGCTGGCTCTACTTTGATACAGATGACAATGAATGCAGAGGGAACTGACTTTGAGGTGTTGCTAAATGGGACCACCATTGTTAACAAAACTTTGCTTGCAAGTGGTAAGATATTTTTCTGTTCAAATCAGGAGAGATTGTCTTTCTTACAGTGCATCTGATTGGATAATACTTTTTAATCTCAGTAACCAATTAAGATAGAGCTTTTATATCTCTTGGCTAATCCCCTTCAGCCCTACTTTCTTTTCTTAACACATCTCTGATTGGCTCAATACATGATATAACCATCTTTGTAACCAATCAAAATAGCTCTTAGAAGTTGATAATTTGGCCGGTATTTTGATATTTGTTGTGATGGTGGGAATGGAAATATATTTAAACCTGCTTCCTATTATTATATGTATTTTACTAATTGCAACTATTATTTTGTCTTTCCAGGTCCCTATTTCAATCCAGCAGACCCACATTTTTACATGGAGTTAATCCGGGACAACTTCACGTCCCCTATATCAGGACAAGACAGACTGGTAGCTTACTGGGATGGTGGCATCTCAGTGTCTGTCTCCATCAGTGAGCAGATGTTGGATATTGTATTTGAAGCACATACCAAGTATCTTGGTGACCATACTAAAGGACTCCTAGGTAAGGAAAATTATGGTAGCTCAAAAAATATAACTTTTGTGTCAAAAATATAAGTTTTGTGTCGAAAATATAACTTTTGTGTCAAAAATATAACTTTTGTGTCAAAAATATAACTTTTGTGTCAAAAATATAACTTTAATGTCAAAAATATAACTTTTGTGTCAAAAATATAACTTTTGTGTCAAAAATATAACTTTTGTGTCAAAAATATAACTTTTGTGTCAAAAATATAACTTTTGTGTCAAAAATATAACTTTAATGTCAAAAATATAACTTTTGTGTCAAAAATATAACTTTTTGTGTCAAAAATATAGCTTTTGTGTCTAAATATAACTTTTGTTTCAAAAATATAACTTTGGTCCACTAGTAACAAGTTAACTCAATTCCAATTGTGTAATATTTGTAAGTTCATGGTGCTTTCATATGATAAGCTTTCTCAATAGCTTGAGTCAAGAAGAGTACTTGACTAGAGACCCAAAGGTCCTGGGTTCAAATCCTGGTCAAGTAATAATTTTTTATCACATGACTATTCACAAGGATACTATATACAAGTTGTTTCACTTTTTAATATCATATTAATGATGTTGCATAATTGCATTTGTTTCCTTCATCCTCATTGTACAGGTGTATGGAATGATGACTACACGGATGATTTCTTGCTTCGTAACTCCACCCTACTGGCCATCACAGGAGGTGTCAATCTCACAGATCAAGAGATATTTACATTTGGAGAATCATGTATGTTGTACTTTACTTTTAAATTTATTGTGTCGTTGATGAAAATATGCAGTTAAACTTTGTATGTGAAATTTGAGGTTTAAAAAGCCTTAAGAACAACCAAATGTTTAACAAAGAAGATATTTAAATATTTTTTTTATCTATGTCGTATAATTTTCAGCTCAACACTGACTCACAAAGAAACATGCATGCAAAAATTTTAAACAACTTTAAAATCAATCAATCTATTATGAAGTATTTTATTTTATTCTCATCTCAGCACTTCAAATTATTTTAAAATTGTTATTTCATCATATCCTTACTCTTCAGGGAGAATCACATCAGAAGAATCCCTCTTCACCTATCCACCAACCCAATCCTGGTCTGACTTCAATGACCTCACATTCCGACCAATCTTCCTGGATGAATTGCTGCTGACCTTTGACAATACCACCTTCCTCCAAGATGCAACCACCTTATGTGCGGGAGATCAGGAGTGTCTGTACGATGCCCTGGCAACGCAGAATCTTATGATTGGAGCAAATACCAAGGTCACTAGTACGAGTCTTCAGGACGATGCAGAAGCATTGTGTAAGTTAACTATTTTGTACAAGTTAGAAAACAAGTGCAGTGACTTAAAGTCAAGCGCAGTGATTTATAGTGTGCTACCTACATGCATAAACCACAAGCCTCAGCACACTTTACAGGGATTCACTGACCACTGTGGCCTAAGACACACCACATAAACCATTTAGCAACAATCAGGGATTTGCTGCAAGGAGGCGCACACCCTATTCGCTGGAATAGTCATTACATCATCACCTTGGATAAAGACAGCCATGCATACAATTTGAAGTGTTTTGGTTCAAGCACCTCTCAAGGACAGTCCCCTGTGTACCATGTTTACACAGTATGCCTAATTGTATTTTTGGAAACCAACCAGTTGGTAAAACTAACATGATAATTTCTGACAAAACTTCACATTTTTAAGACATGTAAGCAGGATATTATGATTTATTTTACTAATTACTATAACTGGACAAACTTTTAGCTCTTAAAACTGTCTAGTTTTTGAGATAATGTCATTTAGGTGGATGTAAACTTCTTTTGATCAACACAAAGTCAATAGGAACCATGCATGACTGGGAACATGTCCTTGAACCAAAGTAGGCATACAGGCTGTATTATGACATCACACTATTCCAGCGAATACATACCACAATAAACCATCACAGCCAGTATCAGTGATTTATTGTGCGCTACCCACAGTCATAAACCCGCAAGCCTCAGCAAACTTCACATGAATTTGCTGACCACTTTGGTCCAAAACACACCATATGAACTATATACTTAAAGCAAAAATCAAGGATTTGCAGCTAGGAAGCACAAACCCTATACATACCACAATACACCATCGCAGCCAGGATCAGCTCTCCCAGGGGAATTTCAAGTTAGCTCAATTATTCATGAGAACAAACAGACTGTGCTGGGGCGTCAAACACCAATGCACCAGAGTCTAAGGCCTTATACCAATTGAGCTAACTTGGCTACTTAAAATTCTTTTTCCATAGCCTCAACCTTTACTATGCTATGGTAACTCTTGTCCTTAGTTTCTATGTGAAAAAGATACATAAAATGTAATCATGATCCTCTGGCAAAGAAGATAGTTGGAGCAAAAGTTAAATTCAAAGAAAATATGTGAGAAGCCCTGGATGAATGAAAAAAGCCAATATAATTTTCTCAACTGTTGCTCAACATAAGCTTAACCCAAACCTTGAAAATGAAAGTTTTCAAGGAAATGAAAGTTTTCTTGAAAATATGTTTATGTCTGGTATTCTTATGTTTTGTATATTTTGTTTCTTAATTTCATAAATGAATAAGATTAAAATAAAATTACCATCTTCAAACTCTTCCACAGCCAATTTTGCACCCAACATCACCAATGTGGTACCAGCAATAAATGTGACTGTTGGTAGCGAGGTAGAAGTTGTGATCAATGCCATAGATACAGACGGTGATTCCATCAACTATTCTCTGTACAGTAACTTGCCCAATGCTACCATCACCAAAGTCAGCAACAATGGTAAGATAATAAAACAATGAGCAAAATATAGGTTTGTGAAAGTCATGAACATTTTAAGAACTACATTCTTGCAAAGAATGCTGTCTAGAAAGTACACATGGCTTGAAAATATTTTCGAGGTATTTTAATTTTTAATTTTAAAATTGAAAACCATTAATATTTTTTTTCTAGAACTCTAGCATCAAATTTATTACAATAATTTTTATCTGTTTCTAAACGCTAATAATGATACGATGAACATTTACCAGTGTCATAATACCATTTGACAACAAGCCCTTCTATGGTTGCATCCAGGTCCACCCCATTAAAACAAAGGGGAATTATAAAGAAGATGTAATTTCATTGTACATAGAAAACCTGCTGAAATACGGTGAAAATGAGCAATTTTGAACCTCTTATTTGCACAAATTCACAGACTCCTCAGCTCCTCATCCAGCCAGTCGAAATGAGTTGGCGAGTCGTTAACACTACTCTTTACATTTTGTTTTCTTTTCTTTTCTTTATTACAAACTTATTATGTAAAACTTTCGTTTCACAGAGGCCTTGTTTACATGGACTCCTACATCTAAGTACAAAGCTAACGTTGGTTTTGTTGCCAGTGATGGTCGAGCCAACTCGGTCGTCATTCCTGAAGTTAGGCTGTGTGGTTGCCAGAATGGTGGGATTTGCAACTTTAATTCACTGGCGCAAAATTCAGACATTGTTGATGACAAATTTGCTGTAAGTACATGTGTGCATTAGTATTTTGCTTTCCAAGTGAAGAAAATGAGGACATACCTGCAATCTGCCATTTTGCAAACAACACAAGGTTCTCCTTGCAAACGCATACTTAAAGGGTTATTCTTGTTTGTGTCCATTTACGCAAAGTGCTAGAATGTTTGCACATGGCGCACATGACCGGTAAGTAAAGCATGTGTATGAAAGTTGTGCAAGCATACAACATGCAAGCTTTGCCATTAGAACCTTGTTTTGAGATAACCATGCAAAGAGTCAATAGACAGTGCGGTCTGCGGTTGAATGGATGTGTGGTTGACAGTGGCAGCGCCATGGGGGGGCTCAGAACTCTTCCCCTGTTGCCCCCAGTAAAAACCCAAAATTACAAAAATTTCCACTTTTTACGTCATTTTTGCGCAAAATTTGCCGATTCTGCCCCCACAGAAAAACCTCTCAATGCCCCCGAAAAAAAAAAAATTCCTGGCGCCGCCACTGGTGGTTGAATGTCCCATCTCACTACTATTAGACTGATCGTCCAGAATTTGTGTGCGGTATGTACGTCTGTGTCTGTCTGCATTGGTACATTTTAGCTACCCAGCCACATTATCACTCATTTCAAATATTGGTTACACAGTTTTTAAAACTCAGCATAATCACTACTTTTTCAACTCTCTCTTTACAACAGTATGTGACCTGCACCTGCCCAGCAGCTTACACCGGTGACGATTGCGGTCAAGATTATGATTCTTGTTATAATGCGCCGTGTTATCCTGGAGTGACATGCAAAGATAACGTAGCACCTGAAGTTAACGCGACATGCGGCCCTTGTCCTGGTGGACTGATAGGAAATGGATTCAAATGCTTTGGTAAGTGGCTAAGTCACCTTCACTTAACCCCCTGGATACTACTGGTCATCTAACAGCATTTCTGATTGGTTGATAACTTGAAATGCTAATTTCAATTGCCAATTATGACTAGGCTTTATGGTCAAACTTGCATTTGCAGATGATCTAATTAATACCCTCCTTGATTGGTTCAAAATTAGACACAATATTCATTTTGGCCAATCGGCAAGTACTTCTCATGGGGTTAATACCCACTTCGGTAAATTTATATGATAATTTTGTGTGATATATTTAATGGGCCTTTGAATGCATAAAATGGCTTAATGAGGTTATAGTTTTCAATTTGGCTGATTTTGCATAGAATTTTCTCTTATTTGTAATTTAGACCTCTACAGTTTTAAAAAGCCAACACCTGAATCCAAACTAGATGATTTATATCTCAAATGACCAAAATAATAACCCCCCTGAGCACTACCTGCCAATCTAACATTGCCTCTGATTGGTTAATTACATGATATCTTCATTTTAATCACCAATCAGAATGGATCTTTGCAAATAATTCACCCCAATTTTTTTGCGTGGTGAAATAATATTATTCTAACAATGTTGCTGATTAGTCCGATTGATAATGAAAACTTCTTTTTGGCCAATCGGCAGGTAGGTCTCATGGGGTTAAACTAGGTTGACTTGCTAAGTGTCTTGTTATAATGAACTGAATCATAAATGCCTGGAAATGGCAATGCATCCTTAACGAGGCTAAGAGTTGCACTAGTCAATTGCCATCTTATGCCATCTGCAATGATAATATCCTTTGTTTTCTTTTGTTTCTTATAGATTTTGATGAATGTGAACGAGGACGAGATCAGATTGAGGGAAGAGCCTTCTGTGACCAACTCTGCACCAACACTTTGGGTAGTTACATATGTAGCTGTCAAGATGGCTATGAATTACATCCAGATGGAAAAGCTTGTCTGGGTAAGAGATGGAAATAGCCAAGAGTGAGGAGAATATGGAATTCAGATCATATTGATTTAAAATAAACATGATAAAGATGATAATCGCAAAAATGAAAATTACAAAGACTAATGTTTATTGTAACACCAAATACTTTATAATTATGGTCCTTTTGATCTTGTTAATGAATTCTTGGATTTTCTTCTTGTAACCATTTTTTCACATTGAAAAATTAAAACAATTAACCATTCTGGTAATGGTAGCTCCTGAGGTGGTTCACTAATTATGTAAGCAATTGAGTTGAGATAAAACCTTTAAGTTTAACTTTTAACTGTTAAGTTTAACTGTTAAGTTTAACTGTTAAGTTTAACTGTTAAGTTTAACTGTTAAGTTTAACTGTTAAGTTTAACTGTTAAGTTTAACTGTTAAGTTTAACTGTTAAGTTTAACTGTTAAGTTTAACTGTTAAGTTTAACTGTTAAGTTTAACTGTTAAGTTTAACTGTTAAGTTTAACTGTTAAGTTTAACTGTTAAGTTTAACTGTTAAGTTTAACTGTTAAGTTTAACTTTTAAGTTTACCTTTTAAGTTTACACATTAAAATGTGTATTCTTGACAGATTGTTCTGTTTGATTCAATTTTTACCGATTCATTTTGGTAATTTCAGATATTGATGAATGTGATCGTGACCCATTGATATGTGGTGAGTTTGCAACATGCACCAATACTATCGGAGATTACAATTGCACTTGCTTAGATGGGTATGTGTTTGCAGATAGCACTCAACGATCATGTATTGGTAAGTTGTGATTTGAGACTCATATTGGGCTATTCCATTTAAAATCCACACTACCCCTGTGGAAGATTTTATAAATATCTGCCACAGGGGGAGTATGAATTTCAAATGGAATGAGCACATTAGGCAGCTCCATTTGAATTTCATACACCCTCTGAGAAAGATTCAACCTGAATCTTCCCCAGAGGGAGAGTGGGTTTCAAATGGAGCTGCTAATATGTTAATTCAATTTGAAATTCATACTCCCTCTGTGGCAGATATTTCCAAAATCTTACACAGGGGTAGTGTGGATTTTAAATTGAAAAGCCCATTCTGTATAATTTACTCACATTTTAATGAGTTGTTTGTTTGTTTGTGTTTCTTCTTTCATTATATATTGCCTGCCGGGTCCCATCGCTCCCCAAAATGTCAGAAAGGAATTGAAAGCTCCTTTTTACCTGTTTCCTATAATTATGTATGCACAAATCCTGAATACATCACTGCTTTCAGAAAGTATATTGACATACAATATTTCCCTTTCTTCCTTCCCATCTGCAGACATAAATGAGTGTGAAGTGAACAACCCATGTGATGCGGATGCCACCTGTGTGAATTCCATTGGCTCCTACAGGTGCATGTGTAACAGTGGATTTGAAGGAACAGGACTACAGTGTAAAGGTAGGCATATTGTGCTACTTGTTCATTTGTTAGAACCTTTGTTTCCCAATTTTGGAAATATTTTGATTTTGGAAAATCAAAATGCAATAAACATTGTTATTAATTGTAGAATTGAGCTGCTTCCTACTATTTAAGAAGAGTGTATTTTATAAAGAATAACATGCTTTACAAAATATTGTGTAAAAGGCTGTTTGTCATAAAGCATGTAAGGAATAATAATTATTGCTGGGATCTATAAATTTCAGTGTCAATTTGGTTCAGATTATGTGACACTTTTCTTGACTGTATCGCACCTTTCTTTTCTTAAATGTGTTGACATTTTGAAATAAAAACACCAACGGAAACATTGTTTGAATACATTTTCATCATATAACTCTTGCGTTTGAGCTATTTAGTTCCAAAATTTATAAACACTTTGTTTGCAGTACAAAATCTGAATCTTCAAAAGTAAAACTAAATTCTGTATTAATTTTTTCTCCAGACATTGATGAATGCACAAGAGGTATAGATTCCTGTGATCTGCATGCAACTTGTACAAATACCATTGGTTCTTACCAATGTCGGTGTGATACCGGTTGGCTAGGCAATGGTACATATTGCACAGACATAAACGAGTGTCAATTTGGCACCCTTGGTTGCCATCCAAGAGCCACCTGTACAAATACACAAGGCAGCTATGAATGTAGTTGTCCAGTTGGGTACACAGGGAATGGAGTCACATGTGTAGGTGAGTGATTGCTGCAGTAACATTAAGTATAGCTGCTTTGTAGAATTTTTTATAAAGCTGTCCAAATCAAAACACTCCATTAAGCATCCAAGTCATAGTGTTTATGAGTGTAACATATCAATATGTAATTGAATTTACAACCGTATGGCAAAACAGGCGAAACCAATAACTTTTCGCACAAGATTTACAATTGAAAGAGAATTTGGTCATTGCTCATTGCAATGAAGCTAGTATGGACAATATAAGTGTGCTCTTTCAATTAATGACATAAAATCTGAAAAATATTGTAAGGAACACTTGAGGTTTGACTTTTAAAACCTACATTTTGGTCAAAAATCGTGCTTGCATCCGGGGGCACTCCAACTTTGGAGGTGACGCGTATGTAGGGCTGTTAAGACCCCTTTTTCAGCATCGCTGTCACCCAAAGACCCCATATTTTTTACGAATACATGCTCGCTCCAGCGCTCTGTAACCCAAGACCCCTATTTTTCCATTTGATCTGTCACCCAAAGACCCTTAAAAGTTCAATTTGAACAGCAACTTTCATTTATCACTGATTTTGTTACTTATTTTGAAAAAATAAAGAAATTTGAAGCCATTTAGAACTAGAAATTTGATTTTCGAGGTTTTTGTGGCGCTGTTTTGGCTGATCTTTGGTTCTCACCCAAAGATTCCATTTTAAAAAAGTCATGTTCTCACCCAATGACCCCATATTTTTTACATTTTGCTCTCACCGAATGCCAAAAATCATGCTCTCACCCAATGACCCCATATTTTTTACATGTTGCTCTCACCGAATGCCCAATAGTGCGAAAGCGCCAGCCCTACACCTATATCCATTTCAAATTGAAGTGCCCCCCCCGGGCTTGCATAGGTTGTTTTCAACAGATTTATCACATACACCTTGCTATAAAAGTGTTCATCCCACATAGAGGGTAAACGGCCATGTTTTAGGGCACCTTATGGTTTTCTTTCTGCCTTACCAATAAATGCTGGAGGAGTACTGCTAATTCTCTAGTGTAACTGTTATAAGTGCTATCAAATTTTCATACTACACCAACTTGGGATTGATCAAAGTAATAGGAAAATTTTAATGCCAACTGTAAAGTTTGATTGTTTTCTTTCATACACACAGATATCAATGAGTGTGATGCCAGTGATAATGTATGCAGTTCTATTGAAGAGTGTATCAACACTGAAGGCAGCTATTTCTGCAGATGTCTTAGCGGATATCAAAGTGTCAATGAAACTTGTCAAGGTAAAAAAAGCTCCCTTGTGAGTTTCATCT
This sequence comes from Amphiura filiformis, assembly GCF_039555335.1. Lineage (NCBI taxonomy): Eukaryota > Metazoa > Echinodermata > Ophiuroidea > Amphilepidida > Amphiuridae > Amphiura > Amphiura filiformis. The sequence goes on from NC_092647.1 coordinate 21,961,358, forward strand.
TTTTTTTCTTCCAAATTTAGCTGATGGGACAAGTGAGAGAGAGGTTATTGCCTCATAATGGGCTATTCCAGTTAACTCCATTTGAAATCTACACCCCCTGTGTGGGAGATGAGAGGTCATGTCTTCTATATGGGTGTATGAATTTCAACTGGAATAGCCTAAATAAGTACTCAATCTGCAACCCTTGAGGATGTCCAATGCAGCCTGCAAGGTCTTTTCTTGCAAATAATAAAGCAACAGTTAGTAATAACACTGTATATGGCATGTCAAACTCATGCAGGTCAAAAGAGATTGGCCATCCCTGATGTAAGACTTGTGTCACAAATACTTGCAATCGCTCTTACATTAGGGAAGCTCATCATGTGATAAATCTAACATAAGATTGATAATACGGGGCCCAGGTCTATTGTGAATGCAATTCGTGCACAACATTGATATTTGTGACATCATCAAGGGGAATTAGTCAGATGTCGATAGTATTGTCTTTGAGATATTGGCAAAAACAGAGTTCAATCTCTTTTTTTTAAATTGTTTTCAGCCATTGATAAATTTATCATAACTTGGTAATCAAATGTTTGATTTTGATGAGGTTTGCATAAAAATGTAGCATTCATATTTAATTGGAAATTGCCAACAATTCCCAATGTTGATCATGTCACATTTATTATTCTGATGCTGACCCAGCCTCTCAAAAGGCATTTCTTTTCCATTTTCAGAATTTGTTGGTCACTGATTTTCTTCATTATTCAAATACTTGCTGAAGTTAATTATGGGCATATTTTCCCATAAAAAAAGATGGTGGATGTTTGTGTTATGATGTAACATTGTCTACATGAGTCCACTTTTTATACATAGATATTATAATAATGTACTTCTTTTCCTTTTTAGATCTGAATGAGTGTGACATGTCTCCATGTCATGTGAATGCTGATTGTATGAATACACCAGGCACTTATAGCTGTCAGTGTCAGAGTGGTTTCACTGGAAATGGACTGAACTGTAACGGTAAGCAGGGAACAACTTGATTTTCAATCCTACAAAGGATCCATGCACACCACTAAATACATTCCTCTATACGTTACTGTGTACAATGTCAGCTATCAAAATGCATTTTCACAGCCATAAAGCAACTGGTTGCTTCAAACGTACATTTACTTTAAGGAGGAAGTCCCACCAGAGCAGTTCTTCTGGGGTGAACCAAGCCTGCCTGGTTATCAAATTTATCAGTGACAATATCTGAATTTGACAGGTGTTACATTAAAACATCAATTAGCACCTGTCAAATTCAGAGATTACCTTGTCACTGATTAATTTGATAACCAGGCAGGTTTGGTTCACCCCAGAAGAACAGCTCTGGTGGGGATTCCTCTTTAAAGACCAAGATCTAGGTAGGCATAAAATGGTCTCCCATCTAGTATATTATAAAGGTAAAATAATTTTAGAATTGTGTAATCAGTCAATTGGTGTTCCAGTAAAATTCATGTTTTTATATTTTGTGTTTTGTGTCTTAGATGTGAATGAGTGTACACTGAATACAGATAACTGTGACCAAGTGTGTGTGAACACAATACCTGGTTTTCAATGTGGCTGTCAACCTGGGTTTGCACTAACCAGCGACAATGTTACATGTTTACGTAAGTATTAAGCTGAAGAAAATTATTCAAAGCTCTGAAAAAAACCAAAGAGATTAAACTGAAAGAGTACCAACTCCACCATGTTTGCATGTCACTCATGGAGGGTGAAATAGTGTATTTATTTTCACTCTTATGTCTAGTAGAATTTACTTATTGTAATAGTAATAAAACTTTAAAGAAAGCTCTACAACAAGTGCATATTTCAGCCGTTCGTTAAAAAAACGTGCTTCCAATAATCTACCGTATAATTCCATCTACGAGCATATGGCTCTAAATGAGAGATTTTTGACAAAAGAGATGAAAGGCAAACACCCACCACAAAACATTACAACGGGTCTGTCTTACAATAATACTTGTATGTACAGCCACCTGTATCAGTATTATAGTTCCTCAAACTCATAATTCTACAGTAAATGTTACTGGTATGCCTAGATTTAATTTTGATCATACAAGAGTTATTAATCATGAACATTAATCAATAATTTCATTTTAATATGTACATTTTCATGCTTGCTTAATTTTTATCTACAGCTGAGTTTGATTGCCAGACAGGATTAGTGTGCACAAATGGTGTGTGTTTCCGTGACAATACCACAGGAGCAGAATTCTGCATGTGCGACAAAGGATTTGAAATATCTGCCAATGACAGCAGCTTATGTGTTGGTATGTAAACTAGCTTTTTGTATATTATAACTCTTAAGGACTTCTATGAGGACATCTTACTGTTGACAATAATGACTTTTCAACAGTAAAAATGGTGCTATCAGCAGTAGATTGTGGATGAAGTAGTGTGCTATCAGCAGTAGGTAATGGATGAAGTAGTGTGCTATTAGCAGTAGATAGTGGATGAAGTAGTGTGCTATTAGCAGTAGGTAATGGATGAAGCAGTGTGCTATCAGCAGTATGTAATGGATGAAGTAGTGTGCTATCAGCAGTAGATAGCTGATGAAGTAGTGTGCTATCAGCAGTAGGTAATGGATGAAGTAGTGTGCTATCAGCAGTAGATAGCTGATGAAGTAGTGTGTTATCAGCAGTAGGTAATGGGTGAAGTAGTGTGCTATCAGCAGTAGATAGCTGATAAAGTAGTGTGCTATCAGCAGTAGTGTGCTGTCAGTAGTAGATAGTTTATGAAGTAGTGTGCTATCAGTAGTAGATAGCTGATGAAATAGTGTGCTATCAGCAGTAGTTAATTACAACAAATCAATGAACCAAAATTAAGATAAAGGAAAAGGAATTCAAGAAATCCAATTTCATTGACATATAGGAAAATAGCAAATAAGTAACCAACTCATGAAATTCTTTCCTTTTGTCCCTTTTAGATATCAATGAATGTGGCAGTGTAGATAGGTGTGACCAAACCAATGGGATATGCAGCAATACAGAACCCAACTATGTGTGTTCATGTCAAGATGGTTTCCAGCTTGGTGCTGATCAGAGATCATGTATTGGTAAGTTGATGCTAACCGCCTGCTGGGCAGGAAACAATAGTTTGCTATTATTCATAGTTTGCAAGGTAGAATAATTAGTCAAAAGTATTGACATTCAGTGATCCAATTACAATCATGAGAAGTTAGTTTTCTGTGATTTTTTATTTACTTCTGGTTCCAAATTTATTTCTAGACATTGATGAGTGTGCAGATGGTGATTTGAATGACTGCTCAACGGATTCCAGCTGTAGCAACGCAATCGGTGGCTTCACTTGCTCATGTAATGCAGGATATAATGGAAATGGCACTTACTGCACAGGTGAGAACACATAGATGAATAATTTTAATGCTCTGCATGATAGCCACAAGCTTCAACATAAAAATTCCAAGTTTTGATATATTTTTTTCAAATATCAAGAGCTATCTTAAGAACCACTTAAGCTTTTATTGGTTTAGCTTTTTATGCCTTCGGAAGACAGCGGTCCTCAAGTGAGTGATAGTCAGTAAAAGTTGTATTCGATTTACACAGGGAATTTTGCAAGCCATGCCATGCATTTCCTTATTAAAATACCAAAGTAAGAATATTTCCAAACATCTAGATTAGTTAAAAAATTAGGACATGTTACAAGACTATATTTCCTAGAATTTCAGAGAGTACAAAAAATATTGGCTGTTTAAGTTTTACACAGCTATGTTAACTAGGTAATGCGCTAACACAGAGTGAGTTGTAGAGGTCACACGTCAATGGCGAGAGCACTGTGTATTGTGTATAGGAAAACGGACAGTTACTGCATGATGATTCTCCCTTATAATATCCTTGATACCTTGCCTTGTTCTCTTACAGATATCAATGAATGTCAAGTTGGTCTAACCAGCTGTGATGTTAATGGTACATGTACTACATCACCTGTACAATGTCATACTGATGCAAACTGTACTAATACACCAGGATCATATGCATGTGTCTGCAATGATGGCTTCACTGGCAATGGCATCTTGTGTGTTGGTGAGTAAATTAGTCCAGGAATCAATCTTTCTGGTTGTGACAATACTAATTCAAACCCCACAGTAGTAGTTTGTTTCCTCTTTGAAAAATATTGCTTGAAATTTTTATGGGCAAAGTATACTGTGTATTGTTTGAAACTCTGGAGCTGATCATGGCTGTGATGGTTTATTGTGGTATGTTCAGGGTGTGTGCTTAGCTGCAAGTCCCTGTAATGATAGCTTCACTGGCAATGGAATTAGTTCATTTTCATTCTTTCTTTTATTATTTTCCTTCTTCCTTCCCTTTCTGCCTTTCTTCCTTCCCTTTCTGCCCTTCTTCCTTCCCTTTTCTCTCTGTCATTATGTCATCGTTCCTTTCATCCTTCATTATTTTCCTAACTTTGTTTTTTCATTTCCATGCTTCTTTTCATCCTTCCCTTTTTCCCTCCTTTGTTTTCTCTTCCTTCCTTGACACATCTTTCTTTTTTCTTCTATCACTTTTCTCTTTTTTATTCTTTTCCTTCTTTCTTTCTCTTTCTTTCTAGCTTTAAAGAGTCCTACAATTTAAAGGTTTTAGTTTTGCAGAGAACTTTCTTAGCACTTAACAAACCAATTTCAATCCTTTCATTTTTGTAGATGTGAATGAATGCACTGAAGGCTTCTGCGACCCTGCTGCTGAGTGTGTGAATACACAAGGCTCATATAGCTGCTCATGCCCAGACGGATATACAGGAGATGGGTACAACTCATGCTCTGGTAAGTGTTAACAAGGTATAATATGGTAAAAACATGTACCCGCAATTAATTGGGCCTATCCATTAGGCGAAAAAAAATTGTTATGTTGCCCTCAAGAGGGAAAAATGGAAAAGTTGGGTCGGTCAGTCGATTACTTTTTTTCTTTCTTTTTTTTAACCTTCAGTTTTTATTCTAAAAATAATGCTTCTTCCATTAGGGACATTTCTCAACTTTGATTACAGGATACTAATCAATTTAAGACTAGACTTTCAATAAAATATTATATTGAAGTGAAAAACATTAGGCCCTATGTTTTGAACATATCTGTAAAAATTGCCATTCAAAAACAAAATTGTGACCCTGATTTTTCAGGATTTAGTGTCACAATTTTTTTTGGCCTTGCTGGATAGGTATGCAAACATAAATCTTCTAAGTGGAACCCCATTCATTGATAAATATCTATATTGGTTCAACACTGAATACTAAAATGTTTGTGGATGTTTTGAAATCATTTAATAGATAAATGTTACTTGTTGTTTCAAACTATTTAACACCCATGTTTATTTCACACTTTTCAACTAATCTTCTATACCTTTCTTGTTTCTTCCACCAGATATAAATGAGTGTGATCTCACAGACAGTTGCGCTTCAAATGCCACATGCAGCAACACTGTTGGTTCATACTTGTGCCAATGTATATCAGGTTACCGTGGTGATGGATTTGAGAATTGCACCAACATCAACGAATGTCAAGAAAATCCTGATATATGTGATGAGAGAGCTACGTGTACAGATACAGAAGGCAGCTATGTGTGTCAGTGTTTAAATGGATATAGCGGCAATGGAACAGTGTGTCAGAGTAAGTTACCATAATATTTTAAGCATACAGGGGGTACTCAAGTTTGTTTTGGGTATAGGGATGTTCTGCAGAGGATTTAAAAGTGGACTCATCCATTTACCAATTTCCTAAGAAATTTGGCCCTATCACTATACCAAAAGTCAAACTGTTTGGCCTAATTTAATGAAAATTACCAAAGTTTTTTACAAATTTTCCCAAACCTTATGGCAAATTTCGAAAAGTGTGGCTACATTTGGGTATAATTGGGCTATTTGATGGATAAATGTTGAAAAAATGACCCATACATATACCAAAATTGGACTGGGAAAAAGGAGTCATTGATAACCAAATGGTTGAAAATGATATCCATGCTTGCGGCACATCCATGTATGGTCGTCTGTCACATCTGTAAAGTTGCATAAAAATACAACATGTCTTCTGCAGAGTTTCAAAGTGATGCCTATCATGTTCTTGCCTCTTTGTGTTTGTCAAATGGCCTTTGAATACAAATCTAAATTTCAACATGATATAATTATGTGTAATTTATTTTATTTTCAAATATTTCAGATATTGATGAATGTACAACTGGGAATAATGACTGCGATATCCGTGCTAGCTGCACTGACACATTAGGCTCTTACACATGCGCTTGCAATGATGGCTTCTTCAGCAGTGGTGGAGGCAATGCTAGGAATGGAACATGCTTGGGTAAGAGATGGAAATAACTTCTTTTGTCAAACACTGATTGAAATATTGTCATAAATATAAACAACATTTGTGAAGAATGAAAAGTTTATCAAACTAGGACCTCTGGATTGCTGGATTGGGAGTACAAACCTATAGCTATCAAGCCCTATGATGGACAGCAATCCAAATTACCAATATCTTTGCTCGTACACAGTTTAGAACCATCAAGTCTCAGTATGCTCAGTAGTAGTTGAGTTTGAATTAAGAATGTCCTTTCTCTTGACCCAAAGGTTGACAGTGAAATTGTTCTCGTGATTGTTGGGAGTGGCCTTCTTTTCTTTTATCTTCAAATCTGTTCCTCACTTCTCTTTTCATATAAGTCAGCATGCTTTTAGGCAGGGGAGTAACCAGACCTGACCTTCCGGGGGGGGCAAGATTGAAAAATTTCCCAAATTTTGACAAAAAGTTGTAGTATTTATGTGCGTGCGATAGCTCTGATCGCTTCATGACTTGCCGTTAAGCGTTAAACGGAGTGTGGTCCAGGGGCCGCCTTAGGGCCCTGGTGGGGGTCCAGGGGCAAAGCCCTGGCGATGGGTCAGGGGCGGAGCCCCCTGAAGCTCCTGGTTTTTTGGCATATTAGAAGCTAAAAATCAGTGTTTCAGAGTACAAATTTCACAATTTTTTTCTCTTTTCTCTTCTCCCTTCCCCTTTTCTCTTCTCCCTTCCCCTTTTTTCTTCCCTCTTTTTTTCTTTTTTTCTTTCTCCTTTCTCTTCTTCCCTCTTTTCCCCTTTTTCTCTTCTCCTTCCCTTTTTTCTTCCCTCTTTTTCTCTCCTTTCCCCTTTTCCCTTCCCAATTTTTTTGCTCTTCTTCCCAGTTTTTTTGTGTCCGGGGAGGGGGGGGGGGCAGCTTGAACATTTTATTTGAGCCTGGTCCCATCAGGACCCAAGTGTGTCTCCAGTAGCAACTGTTTAAACAATGCATGAAACTGTGTGGCTGAGTATCAGGCCAACAGTAGGATACAACCCAGGAAGCAACAGTAAAGGGATCAAAATATAAATAACAATAAAGTATGCTTGGTATACAGAGGAAAGAAGAACCACACATCGCACACTAGCACATTATAACCTGAAATTACAATGGAAACTCAAAACATGCATAGGCAGATAACCCAAAGAAAAATCTCTGGACATACCTGCCTGTGTGGCGACTTGAACCCCAGACCTTTGGATAGTATGTCCGATGCTCTAACCACTGAGCTACACAGACTGTCCCTAATAAACAGGTGTCAAGGTACTCTATGCAGGAATAAAAACAATTCAATATTTTGCTAGATTTACTTACCATTTTGGACATTTTACTCCCATTTGCAGATATTGATGAGTGTTTATATGAGACAGATGACTGCGATGTTGAAGAAAGAGCTACCTGCACCAACACAGAGGGCGCTTTTACATGCGCTTGTCGTGATGGATTCATGGGTGATGGGAATACATGCACAGGTAAGAATAGTCACAAAATTATGCAACTGCTATGATGTATTTTGTTTAACATTTTCAATCAACTTTGTAATAAAAAATAAAGTAAAACAACAATTGGGCTATTTCAGTTGAAATCACACCCCCTATGGAAAACATGACCTTAATCTCCTACACAGAGGGTGTAGATTTCTAATGGAATCACCCATTCTGGTTAACCCCATTTGAATTTCACACACCCTGTTTGTAAGATTAAGGTTATGTCTTCCATAGGGTGTATATGCCCTGCAGTGAGGCATTAATAAAGTGTTTAAGTCCTCGTTCTGAAAAAATAATTATTTTCCCTCAATTTATTTTTCTAGATATTGATGAATGTTTGAATGCCATACCATGCTCAACAGAAGCTTTTGAGAAATGTGCAAACTCTTACGGCTCTTACACATGCATATGTCAAACCGGGTATTACAGAGCTGGCCAAATCTGTACACGTGAGTATGCTAGATTAAAAGTATTGTGAAATAACTAATTGTTATTCCGGGTTGTTATTATAATTGGGTGAGGATGACTGATCTTTTCAGGTTTTAAATACCAAACCATCCAAGTTTTTGACCTACCTTTAACACTATTAACTTTTAAAAAGAGTTACTGCCGTTTTATAAACAAAAGCCTGTGAAAATCACTATGAGCCCTGTGTGTAATTTTGTCATCAAAGTATGTAAGATGGACTCAATGCTGACTTCAACATCAATCCATAGTATTACTTGTTGTTGATTCGTGAGTCTGAAGTCTTACAAAGCATAACAATAATATGGACAAGTGTAGCATTCCAATTTTACAATTTTAGTTTGGGCCCATGGTAATGTGGGCCCATAGATTTCAAACCCACGGCCCAGATGGACGTTAAAGTTTTTTTTTTCAAACACTGCCTTTCTATAACAATCCACAATGTTACGAGTCATGCCTATTGCAATCAGAACATAGAGTAGATTATTGGGATATTCATAACCTCATTAATAAACGCGATGCGTGCGATCCAATCATATTTTATTATTTGCGTAAAACGCGAACGCAAATCGAGGTCATTAATATCTCACAATTGACCGCAAAATGCGTAATTGTTCCAATGTCGCTTTACAATTGACTTCTGCGTATGCGGTATTGTGCGTCGAACAAACTGCTTGCCAGCGCTGGCTGCTGCCGTATTTGGATTGCGGCGCTACCATATTTGCACAGATTGTGATCGCACTTTTGTTATTGATCGTTCTGTTTTAGCCTGATCGATTTTTGGCAAGGGAAGATGTAAAAATCATCTATTTTTATAAACTTTTGAGCAAAATTGTGTGTTATTTTGTAAGGTGAAGAGATTAAAGTGCGGTTATGAATGAGGTTAATAACTTTGCATCGGTAATATATCGGCATTGTGAAAAATCTAAACATTTTGCTTTGGACCTCGGAATATCCTCGGTTCCAAAGGCAAAATGTTTAGATTTTTCACAATGCCCTCCAAATAACCGGCGCAGTTATTAACCTCTAATTCTGTGCCTCTCCTTTTTAACATATTTTGACATATTTATCACCCTTCCCATCAGTGGCGAGGGTGGGCAAAGGGAGGGGGTGGGGGCAAAGCAACTTTGGGGGGGGGCAAATTTGACGAAAGTGGTCAAAAATGGGCTAAAAAGTACAAAAACTCATCCCAGGGGGAGATACTTCTCACAGGGGGCAGCTCATTTCGTCGACAGGTCCTTAAAGAACTTTAGCAAAATTACCCTCGATTAGAGAAAGCGAGGGTAATTAATTTTGTTTCACTGGTTTCATTTTCTGATATTGGATTTCATAATTTGATCTTATATACCTCGACACCTGCTGATGTTTGAACTTTTGCATGTCAAAACATTCCTGGTGCTCTGGAGGTCAGCTGGGCAGGGGAGTGAGTTTCAGGGCTGGAATTGCCAGAGGGCATATAGTATGGTGACCCAAGTGAAGTCCAGCTGGTTAGGATGACAGATTGACCACTGTGTTTTTAAGACTAACTTTCATGCTCATGGCAATTGCCATGGCAACTGGCTGTCAAAGCTGAAAACATTTGAAGAAAGCATCTATTCAAAAGTTTTAAGGATATGTAGGCCTACATGAAATGTTCTTGCCCCCTGGCTATGCCACTGCTTCCCAATGTGTACTAAAAGGGGTTGGAAAAATGTTGATAAAGCACTCAAATTGGCTAGATGCAACGTTCCCGGAACCACCGCTAGGTAGCAGCACACGACGAAAGCTTTGATGGAAAACCCTATGATGTAGCCACAATTTTGACATTGTAGCGCATGGAATGCCTTAGAATGGTTTCAAAAGGGTTGGAAATGCTGATAAATATACGAAACAGCATAGATCTGGGCCAAAAAAGTGCATTTAATCGACAGATCTAATAGACCCGTGACGTCTGCATGACGTCACAGGTCTATACATTTACAGGTAGCCGGGTATAGCCCCCTTCATCTGGCCTGACGCCACCAATGGCATCTATCTCTAGTTCCAAACAACTCTGGATGAAAGAAGGATTATAAAGAATGATGCAACTTTACCTTTAATCTCTTTCTCCATACAGGTTCAACATCGCAGACAATGTATGTGACATTTGTTGACATCAAAGGTTGGCAGGTGGACACATTCACAAGTCTACAGGAAGTGGAAAACATAGCTGACCAACTAGAAGCTGATGTAAGTGACAAAGATCTTAACAAATTGGTTAAAAGTGATCATATGGCTTTATCAGTTGCATTTGTATTTGTTTTGCATGGGTCACGAAAAGTGAATATAATGGTTTGCAAAGATTAAAGTAAGTTTCAATAGGTAATATTCACACAAACTTTGAGAAACAATACCAACTCAAAATTGTATATAACACCATGGTAAATCTACCATAGAGATTATACCCAAAGAGTACCAACTTAAAATTGCCCTGTGTGTAATGCTATGGTAAATCCACCATAGAGTACCAACTCAAATTACCCTGTGTGCAACATTATGGTAAATCCACCATACAGATTATACCCAAAGAGTACCAAGTCAAAATTACCCAGTGTGTAACATTATGGTAAATCTACCATAGAGATTATACCCAAAGAGTACCAACTCACAATTGCCCTGTGTGTAACTCTATGGTAAATCTACCATAGAGATTATACCCAAAGAGTACCTACTCAAAATTGCCCTGTGTGTAATGCTATAGTAAATCCACCACAGAGATTATACCCAAGGAGTACCAACTCAAAATTGCCCTGTGTGTAACACTATGGTAAATCCACCATAGAGATTATACCCAAAGAGTACCAACTAAAAATTGCCCTGTGTGTAACGCTATGCTAAATCCGCCATATAATTTTGTCACTCATGGAGGGCTAATAGTGTACCTCTGGTGCATCAAGAACCCAAAAGCTTGAGTATTACAAAGGTTTGCATTGTCAGCACTTTTATGGCACAATGTGTTAATTTTAAATTGAAGTTTGCAGGGCGCATAGCTAAATTATCTGCCCTCCATAAGCAAGTTGCAAACATGGTGGGAGTTGGTACTCTTTGGTTCTATCTCATTGCTTATTAAGTAAATGTTGGTATTTATACAGCGCCTTTCACATGTGCACATGTACCAAAGCGCTTTACATTTATTCCACTGTCGTTAGAATATGTCAGCTGCCCTACAATGCCCAAGGCATGCTCATACCTTTGGGCGGTTCTCAATGGACAATATTCCTAACAGCTCCCCATTTCACCCCTGGGTAGAGAGAGGCAAGTAAGGTAAAGTGCCTTGCCCAAGAGCACAACACGATGGCACCACCAGGGCTTAAACTCGCATACCACCAATTGCGAGGAAGAGCCTGTGCCGCTGCGCCATTGTGCCCCCACAGAGTTATTATTTCTGACATCAGACCTGAGTAACATGATTTTTTTGTACTTTTATACAGGTTGAAGTCCTCTTTCAAAACTCTGCCATATCTGCTGATTATCTCGGTGTGTCTGTGGAGACTCTAACCAACGTTACCATGGGGATAGAAGTAGAATTCCGGGTGGACCTATTGTATGGTACAAACGTTACCCTTGCAGACATCCAGGATGCATTCATGAATGGACTGACTGGGAGGGACATGGATTTTGTGGATCCCGATAGCAGAGTGCTGCGACAGATGATCAATGTCACATTACCAAGTAAGTTGTTATGTAGGGGTGTCTGTCTGTCTTTCTGTGAGTCTGTCAAGTGTTTGTCTGACTTGGAGGGACATACAGGGTGTCCAAATAATTAATAATGTTACTGCTAATCACACACAAAGGCCATTTAAAGGTGTGTAACCTGATTGACAGCCTCATCCCCCAGTTCCCCCCATCAAAATGCAGATGTTGGTATCGAGTGAAAGCTTATATTTTTCTCATTAACATATTGAAATTAGGCATTCCAAATTAGTATATTTCCAAAGAAATTATCAAAAAACTGTTGAATTAGTCTTAAACTGTGATATACCACGTTTTGAGACTAATTTGACAGTTCTTTGATGATAATATTGGAAATACACCGATTTGGAACTCCTAATTTCAATTATGTTAATGAGAAAAATATGATCTCTCATTTGATATCAATTTATTACATGAATATCATGAATAAAAACACTGTATTATCATGATTATCACGCTGTATAAATGTCAGTAATTCCATAAGGAATTAGTCTTTTTTGCATGATTGCTTGAAAGGGACGGCATTATGTTATACATCAAATATATCAGGTCACCTTCCTTTAAAGCTAATTCATATTCATAAAAACCAGGATAAAAACAAAATAGCTTCCATGAAATATATTTCCTCTGGACAGTGAGCATGGTGAGCACAAATAAAATAAAAACCTCTTTTTTTCATCCCCAAATTTTAGCTATCAATCCTTGCGCTGAAGGTACTCATGACTGTTTTGACAAGAACTTTGAAATATGTGTCTTCAGTGGTGTTAACAATACATTCAGCTGTGATCAATGTGAGTCAGGATATCAACAAGAAGGAGAGCAGTGTGTGGGTAAGTATGATTAATCAATCAATCTATCAATCAATATCAATAACCAATCAATCAATATCAATAACCAATCAGTCAATATCAATAACCAATCAGCTAATATCAAACAATCAAATGATCAATCAATCGATCATCAACACTTAAATATGTGACGTCACATGTCAAAACCAGACATTTTGGGCAGGTTATCAATTTTGAGGTTTTTACATACCTTAAATATAGAGATATTTTGCTCCACAACACTGTTTTCCCCATGAAATCGGACATTCCTAAGCGAAGATATTGAGTTCATAAGTTATGGTATTATAAAATTGGAAATTGAGATTATCAGCCTTTAAAAATATTATTGACAATGTTGAGAGTAGGAATTACCTTGAAAAATGTTTTGAAAAATACAAGATGCCAGTGATATTCCAATCTGAAACTATCAGACAAACATTTATAAACATTTATAACATCGCAAATTCACAACAAACCCAAATTGTGAAAAAATCACCCCGAGCAGATTTTTGGCTATTTCTCCATTTTACGATCCTGCCCAAAAGTGTCTGGTTTTGACATGGGACATCGCATATGTCATTAACACAATATGTCATTTTGGTTCAAGATATGTGACACTTTAAAAAAAAAAAAAAAAACATTCTGATAATAATATTTGTTCTTCTATTGTTCATTTGTAGGGTAAATGCCATTTCTGAACATAAAAAGTTAAAAGTTAAATCCTTCCCAAGCCTTTCGGCCCATTGGGCGGTGCCTATCTCCATTTCATAACCCTAGGCTACATGTCTGCAAGCAGAAAAGCTGCAATAGGGGGTTAGTCCACTGGTAGGCATGTGTTTAACTTTCCCTACTCCATTCTTTCAATGCCAAACGCCTGGCAAGAAGGCAGTAGGTACCATTTTTAAAGCCTTTGGTATGGCCCGGCCAGGATTCAAACCTGCGACCTCCCGATCGTGAGGCGGACGCTCTAACCACAATTTATGAATATACTATTGGTAATATAAGGGTCCCTCATGAAGTAAACATTTTTTGATGACAATGAAAATTAAGTGATATGTTACTCAATTCCCATACTAAATAAGGCACAATTTTATAGAAATGACCATAATAATATTATGATATGTATGAGACCAGCTCCAGTTCAGGGTATAACTCGGTAACCTTTTTGATTCTTTTTCTTCACATAGATGTGGATGAATGCTTAGGTAACCCATGCACAAATACTGGTGAAGATGGCTGTGTGAATACTATAGGAGGGTATTACTGCACATGTGATATCGGACATCTATTGGTTAACGGCGCATGTCGAGGTATGTTACCATAGACAAGGCACCTCATGTGCCTCACCACACTCATGCGTAATGGGGAGCTGTTGCAGATAATTGCAATCTAAGTGCTGAGAGGCACTGTGGTATGATTGTGCCCTATTCCCATGTATCTCAGTGATAACAAAATAAATATTGGTGAAGTGTGCTGGTCACCAACATTTTGTCACAGTGGCGTAACTGGGGGGCAACATGCCCCGGGCACCACCCTTAGGGGCACCAACTTGACCAATTCAGCATCGATTCTGTGCCCCTCCAAGCGATGAAAGTCAAAGTTTTCGCATTTCAGCACAAAATCAATTGAAAGAACATTTTAAGATCGATATTCAACTTCTAGTAACCAAAATTAATTAGTGGTAGGCCTTATTTGTCCAAAATTCCGCGCACAATTGTTTCAAGACACTACCAACCCTAGTTACGCCACTGTTTTGTCATATTCATCCTTGTCAAAGGCATTAATTTTGCCCAATAAAATAACCATCACAGCCAGGATCAGCTTCAACTTGTACCATCACACTTCAGAGTCAAGACCCTTAAGCTGAATTTATACTCGATCGCTTTTGCAGAAAAGCGATTTTCACGCATGCTCAATGTTTACTTACATTTCCAGAGCGTCAAGCCGATCAATCGATTCAAATCGCGGAGGCAACAACGACATCGCTTTTGCAAGTTGAAGAAATCTCAACTTCCCAGCGATATCGCTTGACACGTGAATGCGTCAACCAATCATATACAACCAACTGGATCTATTATTTTACTAATTAATTTACCTTTCTCGATTTTTAACTTTTGGTGGTGAATTAATTCAAAGCAATAATTATTGACAGCAACTGATGTTTTAAAAATGTATTTTGTGGCATTTAGAATATTTTATTTGTCGTCTGCAATCGCTATCGCCGTGATAAGTATAAATGCAAAAGCGACAGGCGATGCATCGCCAAATTCGGCGATTTAAATCGCTTTTTCAAAAGCGATTAATCGCATCGCTCGGCGATCGAGTATAAATTCAGCTTTACTAATTGAGCTACAATCCAGGAAAAAAAGGTTGGCACACTTTGCCTGTCTTTTGGTATATCTCTCCCCTGCTCCCCCAATTCAATGTTGGACCAAGCCATGTTGTCAACAGGTCCGGGAGACCCTCCAACATTGAAAGATGGGGAGTGGGGAAGGGTGAGATATAGGGGAGTCTGTACTTCACATATATTGCATGCATGTTTCACTCACCTCTCCCATTTTGATAGGGCACGCATTTCCATTGTTTAGTGCAAGTGTGCCAACTATTTTTGTCCTGGATTGTAGCTGGACTGTTAAACAATTTTCCTGTCCAAAACACCCCACTAACACGTCTCTGATATTCTTTGCAGCTTACCTTCGGTTCCGTTCTAGTATACTATTATTCAGTGTGAATGGATCCGTTGCTCTGGCACAATACACAGATGAGTTGGGTGACCCAACATCAGCTACTTACAAACAATATGAGATGTACACATTGAACTTGGTAAGATTTTATGATGACAGAGAAGGAATGTGGGGGTGTATATGTCAGTATTTACTACCAAAAGAGGGGACGCACCTGATATATCTCAACATAAGCAGACCTGCATTGGGATCCACCTACTATTATACAGTCTAAATTGCAAGGATTTAAAAATAAATCCTTAAGGATTGTAATTAGGGACCAATCAATTTTAGATTTAAAATTAATCTTATAGATTTGAATTTGAATTTTTAATGAATTAATTTTAAATCTGTAAGATTTAATTTTAAATCTAATACTTGATTGATCCTTAATCACAATCCTTTAGGATTTATTTTAAATCCTTGAAATTTAGAGTGTATGAGACTGTCCTCATTTGTTGTATCTATAGTGAACTTCAAAAAATGTACAGATTAATTTCATGCTAATGATGTCTCTATGAGACAGACAAAGAGACAGAAAGACAGACAGTGTGACAAATCTTGAGAAAGACAGTCACATGCAATATTAGGCAGTAGCATAGCCAGGACTTTTTTAGATGGGGCAAAGGAAACTTACAAGGGGGGAACTTTTATGAAAATGGTCAAAAATGGGTTAAAAAGTACAAAAAAGGTCTATAAATCTTAATTTTAGGGCAACTGGCATGCCACAGGTGAGCACAGGGGGGATATGACAGCTGCCCCCTTCCCCCTAAGCTACACCACTGCAATTAGGGTAGGGGGTAATAGACAGATATGGACAGACATAGAGAGATGGAAAGAAATTAACCAAACAACAGAAGAGACTTAAAGCTAAGCTCATTCTGCTAAGGGAGTGGTCATTATTTACACCAGGGGGAATGGAGGATTTGAGGGGAAATTTTTTGGTGAGCAAGAGGGGAATGCGAAATTTTGCCAGGAAAGAGAGGGAATGTTAAGTTTTAAATGGAGAAATTTCATAAAATAAGGGGGAATGCGGAAAATTTGAATGGAAGCGAAGGGGGAACACAGAATTGTTTGTCAAAAAAAATTGAAATCATCCATTGCCCCCGGCGTAAGTAGTGACCGGTCCCTAATTTGATTTCAATTAAGTGCACTGTAACATATTCAAATCCAATAATATCTTAATAATATTGTTTTTAACACATGTAGCTGACAGTCATCCTCCGAGACGATCCTGTAATTTCACCAGACTTTGTCTCTGTGGAAATCCTTGGCTTCCAATCCGGTTCACTTATCGTCAATTTTGTTGTCAACCTTCAAGAAAACTCTACAGTGACAGAATCAGGACTGGGTTCTGCTATAGCGGACAGTGCTGATGAAAATGGCATCGATCCAGATTCGGTTTCTGTGGAAAGTAAGTAGTATTCTGTAAATGTTTGTGTAACATTTAATTTTTGCATTTTTTGCACTCAACACAGCAACCGCGAAGATATAAACACAAAAGCTAAAAATAGGAATTTAAGGTCAAGCAAAGAAGTTCAACATTAGGCGGAGGTGCTGTGTTTAGCGTTAGCTTTGGATATTTAATTATTTCCTTTATTTTCCACCCGGCAATGGCGCCTCCGCCTAATGAAATCAGCATAAAAGTTTGTTTCATTTGTAAATTTTTGTTTTAAATTTGTATTTTTGTTGTATTTTTACAGCTCTAAGTGATGAGTGTCCACCCAATTACTGCTTCAATTCTGGCATCTGTACAGTGGACCAAACTTACTTTGAGAAAATATGCACGTAAGTAATCAATGAAAGCACTAATTTTTTTGGATTAAAAAAATACCCTGTTTGGCATACATTCATGTTTTTAGAAAAAAATATGGACCGCTCGATGGATTTTAAGAGTGCATCACACACACTGGCAATGGGCTTGCTCTAAACTTAAACCCTAATGTTTTAGATTTTGGCTCTGTACCGGGAATGATTTATCTGGGGCAATTTTTTGCAAGTTTGCCTCAATTTGGCAAAATAGTAGGATTTGCAGTGAGTTTTTGTTCCAACTGGGAATGAGACAACGAAAGGGATACGGCCCACTTACGGGGTGAAAATACCTGTCCATGCCTCTCTGTAGCATCACCACATCGTCCGTATTTTGAAATCTTGCCACATGACTACTTCCAATTTTATTTGTTGATTTTGGCAACATATAACTTTTATTTTTTAATGTCTATTTGAAACTAACAGGCAAGACTAGCAATTTAATGTTATTTTTGTTAATGTTTCATTTTATATAGGTGTCCTATAACACATACTGGAGATAGATGCGAAAAAAGAATAGGTAAGTTCAACTAAAACTTTTTTAAACGCTGTAATTTCACTGCCACTGGTGAATCATCATAATCAGATTGCATCAACTAGGCCTGTTGTAGCCGAATCCGGCACAAATCTATCCGCGCTTAGATTGTAACATCCACCAATTAATTATCTGAGCAGCTCCCGAAAGTCCATTGGGTGAAGGAAGTTTTTGATAACCAAACAACTAATCACCAATTTGGAATCAGCATGACAAATGCATTAAAATGAGCACAAACAAGCCCACTATAAATTCCCAGGTAGGAATTAATTGTGTTTGGATCAAAAGTTTAAATCAAAATCAAGCTCACTTCAAGTTCAGCGGTTCTTGAGATAGTTTTTGATATTTTGAGAAAATATCTCAAAACTTTTTATGTTGAATAAGTTTCATGGCCAGCATGCAGAGAATTAAACCTGTCTTTCAGCTTGCCACAGATATTGACTTCATAGCAACTTAACAAGCAGTCACCATCTGTGCTCAGTAACGGCACCAGGAATTTTTTTTTTGGGGGGGGCATTGGGGGTGGGGGGCAAAGTGAATTCAGGGGGGGGAGGGTCAAAATCAAATTGTCTGCAAAATTGCCTCAAAAAGTGAAAATTTGCGTAATTTTGGGTTTTTACTAGGGGAAACAGTTCCTTCCTTCCAAATAAACGCTTACCTCAACAGTTTGAGTATCATGCACAGGCTTTATGTGCACAGTTTTTTTGGTTTTTTTTACCTATGCACGATCCTGGAACCTAGGATAGATGAGTGTTTTTTTGAAGTGCAGTCAACAGTACCGGGATGATCCCCTGCTCTTTACGAATAGCCTGTGACGGTTCTTTAACATGCACACTACATTAATGTGAAAAAATATGCATGTACACAGGACCGACAGCTTAAAGTGCCCTCCGAAGCACTAAGCAAGTAGAGTGAAGTACCTTGCTCAAGGACTCAAAGAGCCAAAGTTGCGCAAGAGTTCTGACTGGGGGGGCATTTTCCCCCACCACTGTCAGTGCTATCTTTATGTTTTGTTCTAAACCCCAATCTTTCCCATCTCATTTTATACAGATTCTGGCTTATCAGATGTCCAGATTTTAGCCGTTGTCCTTGGTGTCATAGGCGGCATACTCGTGATTGGAATAATCATCTTGGTCTTCTGCTTCCTAGCATCATACTACAGACAAAACCAAAATGACTACTTCTACTCCACCAAGAATGACAACACCCGATTAAACCCACCAACACCTATACCCGTGTTCAATTCGGAAACGCTCCTGCGTGGAATACGAGAGAGAACCGAAGAAGGCGCCATCGGGGAAGTCCAGCTATTCAGCCGTTTGTGCGCAGAAACGTGGTGCGTAATTCCATGCATGGCATACTCGGTCAACCAATGATGAGGGGACAAGATAATACAGAGTTTGAATGGGATAATAGCGATATCTATGATTACACCGGCACCTATACATCCGGCACCTTTACGTCTGACGCATCGTCTTACACGTCGGATGAGATGTATTTGACAGACGATGAGAGACGCATGGATCATCTGCTTGGCGTGATCAGGCATTCACCGTATATAGATGTAAGAACGCTAATTTACTTCTGTAATGGTTTATGTAAATGTATTTAAAAAAACAAATAAAACAAATGTTAAAATGCTTTAACTAATAGTGCATTATCATAAGTCCGCATTCTAAACTATGCCTCACAGGGCTGCCAATTTAGTTCTTGTTCAGGAGAGGGCGATGAAAATTCAGATTTGATACATATAACTGCCATTTTTGTAGCATAATCGTGACACGATCAAGGGAAATGAGTAGCATGTCGCTAATATTGATTTTGAGATATTGGCAAAGAAAGTGTTCAAATTCTTTTGTTTTACAATGTTTTCAGCAATTGATAAATTGACGTAACGTTGCAAAGGAAAGTCGTAGCAACATGGGGTTTTCAATTTCTGAAAGCTCTAAATGTCCTCTTAAGGAACCTATGTAAAACTCATTTTCGACCAAGGCGACATGTGACTCATTCCCCTTGATCATGTCACAATTTTGAAAATTACATGTGGTGATCAAGCGATCATTATAATGTGGCTGGATAAGAATGCTACTGAAAACAACAAGAATGGAAAGATTTTTGTTAAAAATTGTCCAAGTCCTACTTGTCAGATTTGATGCAAATATACCACAAAAAGAGTACAACAAGGTTATTTGAATGCAATATTGCATTCCAAAGGATTCAAAATTATTGGATTCAT
The DNA here is from genome assembly GCF_039555335.1 of Amphiura filiformis. Taxonomy (NCBI): domain Eukaryota; kingdom Metazoa; phylum Echinodermata; class Ophiuroidea; order Amphilepidida; family Amphiuridae; genus Amphiura; species Amphiura filiformis. The sequence goes on from NC_092647.1 coordinate 21,981,484, forward strand.
TCGAATGCAACAGACCACAAAATACCACATCACTACCACAAATATTGTAAGATATGAATGCAATCTGAATCCAATAATTGCATTTGGGCTTGGTAAGGGAAAATAGAGACCTATCGAAAATATACCCTGCAATTTTTAGTAAATGCACACAAAGTGTCTTTGTCAGGGCCTCCAAAGGTCTGGGGTAGGGGGCAACAGATTGATGTGCTCCCTTACCAGCTAATGTGTCAGATATTAATGCATATTTTAACTGGATATCAAAATATATAGGATTTTTGGTACCTTCACTCTAAAGAATATAAAATAACACACAAAGCGGGAAGCCGGGAAAACAATATATAAAGCTGAATGTAGCAACATGTATCAAGTTTAAGTTAATCAAATTTAAAGTGAAATGACTGATTTTAGTGCACACTTTTAAAACAAATCTAACCTTAAAGATTCTTTATTAATCTCTTCCACAGGAGCGTATAAGATCTAGAATGCCAGAGTTAGAAGCAGTACACCCAATAAACAGACATCCACAAGAAGTAGTGTTGGAGACAGAGTTTATCAGACCATATATAGCTACTGGAGAAGAGGCGTCTACAGTCACTTCATATTCTGATGAGGTATGGCCATGTCAGAGACAAAATTACTTGAAAATTAATTAAGGGGTGGGGTATGAACCTTTGGACAGTATTTATTGTGGGACATTAGAGCACATCGGACATGTCGAATTGCATTCTGAATACGAAGAATGTCCTTCTGATATCAAATAATTTTGAATTTTTGAAATTCACAATGTAATACACATTTTATGGCAAATGATTAAAAATTGATATTTTTGATATTTAACAGTACTCAAAGTAAACTTTATAAATCTGATGATTTATACTTAAAGTGTATGTAGGTGGGATGAAAAGCTGACGATCAATTAAAAATTTTGACCTTTCGTATTGAAGATACGAATTTTTTTCCCCCAAAACACCAAAAAAAAATTTGGTCTTTTGGAAAAAAATCCATATCTTCAATATGAAAGGTCAAAATTTTCAATTGATCGTCGGCTTTTCCTCCCAGATACATACACTTTAAGAATATATCATTAGATTTATAAAATTTACTTCGAGGACTGTTATATATCAAAAATTTGAAAAATATCAAATTTTAATAATTTGTCGTAAAATTTGTATTATAATTTATCGTGAATTTCACAAAATGAAAATTATTTGATATCAGAAAGACATTCTTCGTATTCAGAATGCAATTCGATATGTCTGATGTGCTCTCATGTCCCTAAAAATACTGTCGAAATGCTCAAATGCTCATTCCAGATCCTTTAACTACTGACTGAATTCAATATCGTAGATAGATTTGAACAGGGGATGAAATCTTATCAGTAAAATGTCTAACAGACAATGCAGGATTTGAACTCAAGGCCATAAATAAACTAGTCCAATCCTTTATTCACTGAGATAGCAAATGGCCTAGAGCAGATGTAAGCAGAGGGGGTAGGGGGGTTTGGCCCTCAATCAGGACTTGAGTACCCTTTGAGGATCCGTCCTCCAATGAACTGGCAATTTATACAAGTGCCTATACTTATTAATGCATTGTATACTGGCAACAGGCTTCAACATAGAAAGTAAAAGTTTTGACAATTTTCTCAAAATATCAAGTTATCTTAAGAACCATTGAACCAATACTGGGCTTGTTTGTACTAATTTTAATGTATTTTTCATGCTGATTCCAAATATGGTCATGGAATTTTAAAGAAAACTTGGAACTTATCGACTGCAGTCGACACCAATGTGGATCTTGAGAGAGTAAAGGTCCACATTTTACCCACTCTGACACTTCACTTCCCCCTCCCCTCCCCTTCCACACAACTACTCATGTATGAAAGTGGGCTACAGTGGCTGAAAGGATCTTAGATGTGTGTTTGTTACACAGATTTACTAGCAATTTTTAGGTCTTCTCAAGTTACATCATAACCAAAAACACACTGAAAGAAATTTAGATTTGAAGTAATTTTATCGCTTCCATTAACATCCTACCCTTTCTATTCATTAACCCTATCACTCCAGGAATCCAGTTCATTCCAATCAGACCCAGCCTATGTGCATATACCATCCAACGAATTCAGACTACCAAGACCAATGCTGATCAACTTCCAAGAGGAAATAGAATACAGACGCAGAAGAAATGAGACCAGGAGACAAAGACAGTCACAATACCAGGTGGAGGAAACCCAGGAGGAAACTGATGATGCAGAAGAAGTTGTACCAGTCAGCAGTAGACCGTATATTTTTGATTATGAATATTTCTGGTAAGATTTTTGCTTTATATGTGTGTAGGGATTTAGGGAAACCTTTCAGAAGTTAAAGACATAATGTATGATTTCCATCAAATTTTACAGTTATTATTCTGTACTCAAAATGTTGAAATAATATTAGTAATAACTGTCAGAAAGGGGTTCTGTCTATTTTAAGCATAAATAATGTGGTAAAGTGAAAGAAACTTCACTGGCTATTTTGGCTGTTTAACATGGGGGATTTAATGTGTGAATTATGATATTATGTTGGAAATTGCTCTGTTGACCTGCAAACACAACAAATTTGGCTGATTCCATTTAGGTGCAAGTTGAGACAGGTGTAAACATTACAAATATAATCAGGTTAATAATATAATTATAAGCTCGTACATTATGGTTTTAACATGTTTAAGGGAATATTCAAAGATTTTTAAAGTTTGCAATTTTGTTTTATGATGACTCTACACTTAAGGGATGGAGTATGAACGTTTGGACAGTATTCATTGTGGGACATTAGAGCACATCAGACATATCGAATAGCATTCTGAATACAAAGAATGTCCTTCTGATATCAAATAATTTTGATTTTTTGGAATTCGCAATGTAATACACATTTTATGGCAAATGATTGAAAATTGATATTTTGGATATTTAACGGTACTCAAAGTAAACTTTATAAAGCTGATGATTTATACTTAAAGTGTATGTAGGTGGAATGAAAAGCCAATGGATTTTTTTCCCAAAACACCAAAAAAAATTAGGTCTTTTTGGGAAAAAAATCCATATCTTCAATATGAAAGGTCAAAATTTTAAATTGATCGTCGGATTTTCCTCCCAGCTACATACACTTTAAGAATATATCATTAGATTTATAAAATATCATCATCATCATCATCATCACCAACAACATTATCATCATCATCATCATCGTTATCATTATCAACATTATCATCATCATCATCGTTATCATTATCAACATTATCATCATCATCATCATCATCATCTTCATCGTCATCATCTTCATCGTCATCTTCGTTACTGTCATCGTCATCTGCCATCATCATTATTATTAATATTTTACGTTATATGATTTTAAAACCATTTCCACACTATTGTTTTCGTACAGATCAACAGACTGTTCAGCTCACTGAAATAGGACAGAACTGACTGCCTCTCACAAACAGTGGTATAGCAAGGAGAATAGAGGAAAATACTAAATTTAAAGATTTTAACATCAGTTAGTAGCCGTTTAAAACTGTTACATTTTGATGCAAAGCCCATTAGGTTACCTATAGGCAATTTATTAGTTGCTGCAAACAATTAGAAACAAAATAATTCTACCAGTAACTCAAAGTCAGTATTAGCGACATTAGGCCAATTTTCCTCTTTAGTATCACATATACCGTAAGAAAGAAATTAATAAAACAAATCAGACAAAAAATAATATCTAATAGGTTAAAGCAGTAGAATATAACAGTTCAACTATAAAAATATTTATTGTATGTAAATGAAGGGATATAATATAGGGGCTTTGTTAAACCAGATTATTTTAGTATGAAAAGTGTGTTTATTTTTATATTATCCTAAATGTATGAATAAATTAGTTAACATTATAATATGATAGTTTCAAAAACAGTACTTGTTCAGTGCCGATACCGTCCATTTAGTTTTTGTGATTTTTAAAAGACTAGTACTCTAGATAGGCCCTATATTAATTTTGAGAAGCTACATGTACGAGTATTTCTATTACATAGAATGATAAAAATGCTCTGGTTTTCTCTTAAAATATGTATCAAGTGCAATATTAATATAAAAAAATGTCAAACTCAGTGTATCATTTTCTTTGTTTAGTTAACAATAGAACAAAATTTTTATTAATTCTCTGAATGTAATCTTAATCACTGCCATATACTGTAGTAATCAAGAGCAGATCCAGCCCCCCGACAAATTTATAGACAATTGACCAATAAGAGTCACATTGCCTGAAAAATTTGGATGTGCGAACACAGACTCTAGAGAGAAGTAGTAACTAATTTCACGAGTGACCCCCTTTCAAAAACCTGGATCTGCCCTGATAGTAAAACATGTCATTTAAATAAGCTAAATAGCCGTAAAAATGTTATAGCAAGTTAAGTCACTTTTGTAATCGGAGAAAAAATTAATAAATTATTATTATTATCTATATTACTAAAAACAAAAAGTGTTTTACGTGTGATGTTCATTAACAATTGTAGTAATACCAGTTCCGGGGCACTCATAATTCACGAACGTCTCTGATACTAAAATACTCTTGAAGCGTCATGTCACATAACAGCATCATATTTCAGAGATGTCTCATAAATCACATACTCCCTAGTTTCAAAACCCAGTCGCAAACGATATTAGTCATTTGGTGAATGTGCCAGCCCAGTGGGAATAATTTTGTGAGTAGGCCTTATCAGGGTTGTAGCTAGCCCAAGTTGAGTGCCTGCTAATTTTACAAACCAATTCATGAATTAGAGCGCAGGCTCGGGTACTCTAGGGATTTTTTTACTTCAAAATATTTGATTTTGGCCATTGCAATCAAAGTGTGTTCTGGGACCATTTGTCAGAATGTCAGATAGATATAATTTTTGCACAGGTAGATATTTGCTAAACATAGGAAAGCTTATTCTAATACACTACTCACCTTCGTTCCGATGTGCTGTATCGAGCGCCCAGCTGTCAACAAAGTTCGCCCCCCGTATGTAAAATCACTGACCCGTCTTTGAAATCAGAGACGTCCGTGAATTACGAGTGCCGCCGAACTGATATTGAACTCCCAAATGCGTATACGAGGGTCATTCAAAAAGTTCTACCTCCATCGTCACATCTCTCTTATCTTACGTGTCAGGATAATGAAATTACCCATGATTATATTCTTAAATCTTGGCTTTAAAATAAAGTTATTTGATTAAAATATGATTTTTGTTTGTTAAAATGTGTTGGTTAAATTGAATACAGATTTGGTACATCAGAAACAGCCAGAAAAGAAAGGCTAATTTTGGTTTACAAAGACTGCCCACATCTAATGTGGAAATCACATTTTCAACATTTTGAACAAAGCTGCTTTATAGAGAAAAATTACATCACAGGAGATAGAAAACAAAGTAAAAAATCAAAAGAAGGATATAGCACCCAGTATTCTCAGGCGGTCTCCCATCCAAGTCCATCCCTGGTCCAAAGCTCCACTTCAGTAATTCACACGTTTCACAATACGATGCGCCGCCAGCGGTTGCTTTTGGCAGTCAAATTTTCGACTCCAGAGTCGACATCGCCGTTTTAGCTGCTATTGAATTTTCACACGAGTGTGATAATAAATATGTTGAAAACAGCTCCACGAAGGATTCCCTGTGATCAATAGATTGAAAATGGATCTACTATAGCTATAAATTGTTTTACTGTGCATTCGCATGTAACATCATTACAATGACATTTAAACCCACAATGATGCATGTTCCTGTATTGTATTCAGTATAAGCGTGGGCTTTGGATATCAACTCATTTTCCCATGATGCACTGCATAGTTTAGCCTCGACGCAGCGACCGCTGGAGGCGCATCGTATTGTGAAACGTGAGAATTTGGAAAAAACCTGTGTGGACATCTGGGGACAAAATCAAAACTTGACCGGTTAACCCCCAGTTCTGTTCAGTTGCTATTGTTCTAAACAATGGTAACCGGATGGAACCACCGGTCAACCGGCGGTCGAGTTTTGATTTCATCCCTAAGCTAGATTGTGATTTTGGCTTATAGCTTAGCATTGACTATCTCGGAATGCTTACTCACTTTGTTTTGAATCGTTTGCAACAATTTGTTGCTCTGAATGAAAATTATTACCAACTCTAATAGAGGTAGTCTTGTGACGTCAACGCCGCCATCTTGTGGGTACGGAGTGCCTTGTTGCTAACTAAGATCACCGCGTTGATGCTTGACTGAAGAGGTGCATCACGCCCTGCGAGTTCCGCGTAATCGGGGGCGTAATGTCTAACGCATGACATGCAGAACGGCAGTACCCACAAGATGGCGGATCCTGCGGAAAAGGCTGACGGCCTCTATAAAATACAATGTTCTGATAAAATACTAGTTGAGGGAGTATAGGCTATTACATAATATCTTTGTTGACTATATTTCTCAACACGCTCCCAGCTAGAACATGTGTTAGGAAGTCTGGTGTATATAGCCATAGTTGATGTATTGTTTCTTCGCTAACTACTAAAGATAGCATTTAAGGCCTCATGTTTGTTTTGCTTTTTCGCTATCTGTCCAAAACAGGCTTTAAAATAATTAAACACCTAAAATTGGGCAAAAAAAAAAAAAATTCTCATGCCTGATAGGGCAAGTTTTTAAAATAAAATCTTCTGTGACTTGTTCCCACGAAATGAGAGTAAAACCTGAATTTGGTGGTTTTGAGACCTTCAATTGTTGAGTTGCTGTTCAGTGTTTGAAGACACCTGTATAGTCAGTGGTATATCCTTTGTTAATGGGGACACAATATGTTGTACTCTATCTTCAAATCGGTCCCCATTCCCCATTCACAAAGGAAATACTACAGCCAATACAGGTGTCTAAGGCCTCGTATTCATAGGCTGTTCCCTTGTGGCGTGTGCCCTTGTTCCGTGTTTACTTTTTTCCCATGTGACCTGCCACACAGACAACGAACCTTTGTTTTGCTTAGTGGCCGCTACGGTTTGTTGTCTGTCTGAGTAGGCCTTATCAGGGTTGTAGCTAGCCCAAGTTGAGTGCCTGCTAATTTTACAAACCAATTCATGAATTAGAGCGCAGGCTCGGGTACTCTAGGGATTTTTTTACTTCAAAACATTTGATTTTGGCCATTGCAATCGAAGTGTGTTCTGGGACCATTTGTCAGAATGTCAGATAGATATAATTTTTGCACAGGTAGATATTTGCTAAACATAGGAAAGCTTATTCTAATACACTACTCACCTTCGTTCCGATGTGCTGTATCGAACGCCCAGCTGTCAACAAAGTTCGACCCCCGTATGTAAAATCACTGACCCGTCTTTGAAATCAGAGACGTCCGTGAATTACGAGTGCCGCCGAACTGATATTGAACTCCCAAATGCGTATACGAGGGTCATTCAAAAAGTTCTACCTCCATCGTCACATCTCTCTTATCTTACGTGTCAGGATAATGAAATTACCCATGATTATATTCTTAAATCTTGGCTTTAAAATAAAGTTATTTGATTAAAATATGATTTTTGTTTGTTAAAATGTGTTGGTTAAATTGAATACAGATTTGGTACATCAGAAACAGCCAGAAAAGAAAGGCTAATTTTGGTTTACAAAGACTGCCCACATCTAATGTGGAAATCACATTTTCAACATTTTGAACAAAGCTGCTTTATAGAGAAAAATTACATCACAGGAGATAGAGAAAACAAAGTAAAAAATCAAAAGAAGGATATAGCACCCAGTATTCTCAGGCGGTCTCCCATCCAAGTCCCATCCCTGGTCCAAAGCTCCACTTCAGTAATTCACACGTTTCACAATACGATGCGCCGCCAGCGGTTGCTTTTGGCAGTCAAATTTTCGACTCCAGAGTCGACATCGCCGTTTTAGCTGCTATTGAATTTTCACACGAGTGTGATAATAAATATGTTGAAAACAGCTCCACGAAGGATTCCCTGTGATCAATAGATTGAAAATGGATCTACTATAGCTATAAATTGTTTTACTGTGCATTCGCATGTAACATCATTACAATGACATTTAAACCCACAATGATGCATGTTCCTGTATTGTATTCGTATAACGTGGGCTTTGGATATCAACTCATTTTCCCATGATGCACTGCATAGTTTAGCCTCGACCCAGCGACCGCTGGAGGCGCATCGTATTGTGAAACGTGAGAATTTGGAAAAAACCTGTGTGGACATCTGGGGGACAAAATCAAAACTTGACCGGTTAACCCCCAGTTCTGTTCAGTTGCTATTGTTCTAAACAATGGTAACCGGATGGAACCACCGGTCAACCGGCGGTCGAGTTTTGATTTCATCCCTAAGCTAGATTGTGATTTTGGCTTATAGCTTAGCATTGACTATCTCGGAATGCTTACTCACTTTGTTTTGAATCGTTTGCAACAATTTGTTGCTCTGAATGAAAATTATTACCAACTCTAATAGAGGTAGTCTTGTGACGTCAACGCCGCCATCTTGTGGGTACGGAGTGCCTTGTTGCTAACTAAGATCACCGCGTTGATGCTTGACTGAAGAGGTGCATCACGCCCTGCGAGTTCCGCGTAATCGGGGGCGTAATGTCTAACGCATGACATGCAGAACGGCAGTACCCACAAGATGGCGGATCCTGCGGAAAAAGGCTGACGGCCTCTATAAAATACAATGTTCTGATAAAATACTAGTTGAGGGAGTATAGGCTATTACATAATATCTTTGTTGACTATATTTCTCAACACGCTCCCAGCTAGAACATGTGTTAGGAAGTCTGGTGTATATAGCCATAGTTGATGTATTGTTTCTTCGCTAACTACTAAAGATAGCATTTAAGGCCTCATGTTTGTTTTGCTTTTTCGCTATCTGTCCAAAACAGGCTTTAAAATAATTAAACACCTAAAATTGGGCAACAAAAAAAAAAAAAAAAAATTCTCATGCCTGATAGGGCAAGTTTTTAAAATAAAATCTTCTGTGACTTGTTCCCACGAAATGAGAGTAAAACCTGAATTTGGTGGTTTTGAGACCTTCCAATTGTTGAGTTGCTGTTCAGTGTTTGAAGACACCTGTATAGTCAGTGGTATATCCTTTGTTAATGGGGACACAATATGTTGTACTCTATCTTCAAATCGGTCCCCATTCCCCATTCACAAAGGAAATACTACAGCCAATACAGGTGTCTAAGGCCTCGTATTCATAGGCTGTTCCCTTGTGGCGTGTGCCCTTGTTCGTGTTTACTTTTTTCCCATGTGACCTGCCACACAGACAACGAACCTTTGTTTTGCTTAGTGGCGCTACGGTTTGTTGTCTGTGTGGCAGGTCACATGGGAAAAAGTAAACACGGAACAAGGGCACACGCCACAAGGGAACAGCCTATGGATACGAGGCCTAATACACTGCATTTTCGTCTTGCAGCAAAGAACATCATCTCAACAGTTGGAACGTCTCAAAACTCTAAACTTGTTACTTCACGCTCATTTTGTGAGAGCAGATCACACGTAGCAATGTAAACATATTCATAACGCATAATTGGGCTATTCCAGTTGAAATCCATACACCCCCTACTTAAAATGAGATTACCTGAATGGATGACTCCATTTGAAATCTACACCCACTATGTGGGAGATTAATGTTATGTCTTCCATAGGTAGTGTATGGATTTCAACTCGAATTGCCCTTTCATGTACGCATGCATACTCAGATTTGCCAAGTATCAAGACATGGATTTTTTAAAAGGTTACAGAATAAAGCTGTCTAAAGGACGCTACAGACTCAAGAATTCGACGTAGAATATTTGGTATCATTTATGTTATTTACAATATTCCTATTTCTATTTCCAGTAATGTTTAAGTTCTAACGAATGTTTGATGATGTAAACTCGGATGTTACAGAATATCTGGTAGAAATATATTATTGATTTATATCATCAAGCATTCGTTAGAACATAAACATTACTGGAATTAGAATGGGAATAGTTTAAATAACATATATGTTACATCAAATATTCTACACACACCCAAAAGTCTGTCGGGTCCTTTATCCCTCAAAAAAACTCTTGACAATGGGCTAATACGCGGATTTAGGGTTTTGTCAATTTGTGCCAAAATTCCTTCCCACAATGCAATATGCGTATTGCATAACAAAGAATATTGATTAACCTCTGAACTATATCTATCGTCATGCAAAATGCTTATTGCATTGTGGGAAGGAGTTTCGGCACAAATTGACTTCCGGTAGAGAAACCCTAAATCCATGTATTTCATTTTCACAACTTACAAAGAAAATAAAAGAGTCGTATATCAAAGTAAACATATTCGTAGTGTATCATTCATAATTTAATACCAGTCCAGGTTAATCCATCAGTCGACTTAGGAAAGACTACAAGTACAAACCACAAAAACATGTAAACAGGTCAAAGGTCAATAGTACAGGTGTTGACAAAGAGCCGGAATTCATTAAGGAGAACCTTGCTGTAAAAGTGCAAATTTTCGCGTTTACATTGAATTTTCACGCTTTTAGCGTTCCAAGCTGCTACATGAAAAATAACGACGCATGAGCGAATATATTCCTTTTTGTGTATAGGACAATGTCAGGAAGCTTAGAAATCGCGAATTTAAAAAAAAAAAAAAAAAAACAACAACAAGTGGAACAGGTCAAAATTGACAAAAGCGAGAAAAAATGTGTCGCATACGAATATTTTCACTTTTACAGTTTTAACAAAATACACATTTCCTAGTTTACTGGCTATCCCAAAAAAGGCAGTCCATGTAAATGTAGTAAGTCTTTCCAGAAATGGTTTCGCTTTTTTTTTTTGTTTCGTTCTTCTTCGTACGTAAATCATACCCAAATTGGTTGACAAGTCTAAAAATGTGCTGAAGACACAAACATCTCAAAGAGTCCCCATCAGGGATATAGATATTCAGTTTTTTTTTACTCCAAATTTTTTTTTTTTGCAGTGAAATTACACTTGTTCCACCAAGTAATAAGTTATACAATATTTTCTGATTGACTAGTATAGACAACGCAGTTTTGTCCGCTATACTTTGGCCCGGGACTAAATTGTTTTTGTTTTTTTAAAGCTTATATCGTTTCAGACGATTAATAATTAATACTGTGCAACACAAGACGTGCACCTAGGGTGCACATGCACATACTAATATACACCTGACTTATGTGCACACATGCACATAGTACACTTAAACATACATGTGTGCATTTATACACAAAGCACACATAAACCAGAATTTTTTTTTTTTTCAGGAAACAAAAAAGTATCAGTATTTCTTCAAACTTAGCCCCGGTCAAACTATAGAGACTAAATTTTTTTTTTCAGCTACACACAGTTTAGACTCTTCATTGACTTGACTCACTTAGGTTAAAAAATAAAATAAAATAATCATTCATCAGAATTTACTTTGCCTTGGTTCGTTAACTTGACCGACTGTTATACTGACATCTATAGATTCAATGAATAGTGGTTCTTCTTTTGTTTGTTTTAATTAAACCCCTGCACTTAACTTTTGTGACCATTTTCTAAATAGTAGAGAGCACTGACAAAGTTACACATACAATACTACAAAAGCTTATAACCATTTTTTTTTTTTATAAATAAATATCCTTTTACAAAATTGACCAGTGTCAACACTTCTACAAAGATAAGATTTTCATGCCCAACTCTACATTAATAAGCGACAAATCACTCATCTTTGATGCTTCCATTTTAAGCAAATTCTTTCTCAGATTCTGCCTAAATTTGAGGAAAAGGTTGGCCTACACATGGCTTCTCAACAAAAGCATGCAAAAGAAATTAAGATAGGAAAGAAACTGTGAAAGGATAGTGGAGCAAGAAAGATAGTGTACATGACGACACAACTTAAGGAACTCCACATATACCAATTTGGTTTGTGATCTTAAGTGGTGTACCACCAGGTTCAATTCTTGGCCCATTGTGTATCTTGGAAACACGTAAGTGAAGTTTTCTGTCATTTACAATGTAGTCTAGCATGCATCTCAAGGGTAGAAAATGGTCAAAGTGAGGGCGCTATAACACTTGCGTTTAGGGGTGTGCTGTTGGAGATGTACATGACATTTTTTTTTAAATTAGTAGGAAGCTCCCATAACTAAGACATCTTATAGAACTAAGCCTACTGTACATAAGTCATTTTTCATATCAATTGCTGCACACGGAAGTGTTGGATAATGCACAGTAGGCATAGTTCAACGCATCAATACATAATGCCCAACTCATGTGCTCAGAACATGGTTCTGCTTTAAAAGCGTAACACCGACTTTTCTTCAAGTTCTAAACAAAATAACTACAAGTTATTACTATGTACAGTCATTTTTGTGCCTGCAAACCACGTCGGCTAAGAAAGCATATTGTTGCACTGCCGGTTACAACAGCATACTTTCCGGCTTGACGGTTCGCAGACAAAAACATGCCTGAATTAGTCTCAGTAGGTTCATATGTGCAGTTGAATTGTGCAAGTGCAAAATAAATGATTGACCACAATATGCTAATCACACACGACTCGCATACTATGGCACTTTAAAAACATAATAATAACAGTAATGCCATTATGGAGGCAGAGAAAAGGGCGGACATTAAAAATGTGACGTATTGAACCCATGTAAGGCCTTGTCGTTGCTGGGTGCCACGCCTTGATACAAATCTGGCTAGCATTTAATGGGCTATTCCAGTTGAAATCCATACACCCCCTATGGAAGATATGACTTTAACTTTCCAAACAGGGGGTGTGAATTTCAAATGGCATTATGTATATATGGATTCAACTGGCAAAGCCCAATGCCCTTCATAATAATAATGATATCTATATTGCCCGTAATCATTAGTTTTTTCCCTGCTCGAGTAACAGTTGGGATCAAGTTTCCCCTGGCAGTGTTCAATTTTACCAACGCAAGTCCACTTTCCAACAACCTCATGTAATTTGAATGCTCAGCTTGTTGGTTTTAAAGAGAAGCGACTTATACGATTGAAGACAATTACCGTCATTGCATGTGTGTTGTATTCACACATTCTTCTTCTGCTTGAAACTTTTTTTTACCACTGAAACTGATGGCATATTTGGAAAAACACTATAGGCTGGATCAAACCAATACCAAAATGCACTCCCCATTTCACTAACATAACCGATTTTCCATATATAAACCAAATGAGATTCGGACTTGTTTCGTACGACAACACCTGCCACTTTCTGTGGCAAAGTTCCTTTCATTATTAGTGTCTCGAAAATTCCACCTGCACATCAGTTATCAGTGGACATTCCAAATATACATGACTCAAGAATTGGATCATAAAGGTTCATCTGATAAAATCAGCTGTTTTTCCCAAATTTGGAGAAAAAAATGTGTCACATGATTTAAAAACCAAAGAAAAAGCAAGACTGCAAGAGAAGAATACAGAAAAGTGCCGTTCTACAAGGACCGAGTTATGGACATAAATATGTATAAACCATACACTAAATGGGTTATGATTTGTCTATAGACACAGTCGATACAAGTTGACAATTTCCTTTTTGATTTAAATTGATCATCGTTACCCATACTTGTCACTGTTCTGCTGTACAACAAATTCCAACAACACAAGTGCAAAACCATTACCGACTGATAACGTCCTATAGTTCCGTCTTTTTCGTTATCGTAACATAACTACTTTTGGTCACTGATAACTGTAACATGCTCATCCCCAAGGAAACAGTCCACCCAACAAAACATACTGTAACAATAATTTTAAAAACAAAATTGCATATTGACCACAGAACTTTGACATTGGGTATCATTTTACAAATAACATAATATCCCATCATAATGCAAAGTTCTCACTTCGGGTCAACACACTATGGGTGGACATTGCCTATGAGGATGAGATTGCGCCAATCAGCAGTAAAATCAAGTGCTGCTTCTGTTAGTTGGATTTCATTTTTTTTGGTACTTATTAACACATAAAATTAACCCCATGGTCACTGCCTTTCTTACAGCACCTTCAATTGGCTAATTACATGATACAATCATCTAATGAACCAATCAAAACGGAGCTTACAGATCTTGTAACCAATCAAAATCGAGGCCCATGGGGTTAAGAACAAAATAGAATTGTTGGCATGATAAAGCAGATCATAGGAATACAGTATGTTTTTTTTTAACTATCAATATTTTTTTTGTATGTTCAACCACAATATTTGTAATATCTAAAACTTCTATACAGCTTTTTATGCACAATGTTCACAGATTGAAAGTGGCCTGTTATCACCAAACAAAAAACGTAACAAATTAATTTCATTTGGTAATTCAGGAGGCCGTCAAAAAATAATATTTACCCAAAATTTGTTGTACTTTTGGGGTGAGCGGAAACCACAGGTTTCCAAAAGCGAAAAATATTACACTAAGTTTTGTATGCTTGTATGACACACAAAATGGGCATTCAAATTCAGGCTATCTACTTGTCACTAGTTTCATGAAGGAAACAAAACTGCCTTTTTTTATACAATTCATTTTTCAAATCCACCTTTTTGAATGTTTCCCTTACAGTCATTATTACACAATTTAATATTCGCTCTGATACATGTACATTTTTGTAAAGCGATACATGTACATTTTGTACATGCAACTCATAAACCCCACAATAAATGGACTAATCCGTTTAAAGTCCACACTCCCCCTGTGGAAGATTTAGGAAATATCTTCCACAGCGGGGAGTATGAATTTCAAATGGAATCAACACATTAACCAACTCTTCTTTTTAAAACTCACCCTCCCTCTGGAAGATTCAGAGGCGAATCTTTCCCAAAGGGTGCATGAAATTCAAATGGAGCTGCCTAATGTGTTCATTCCATTTGAAATTCATACTCCCCAAGCAGAAGATATTTTTAACATCTTCCACATTGGGTCGTGTGAGTTTGAAACGGAACAGCCCGATACACAATGTGCAGTCGCTTTTTGCGTTCACATTGTTCTCATTTTTAAAACATAAAACTTGGTTTTTTTTTCGGAGTACTGGTCAAACATGCAACCCTTTAAAAAAAATCATCATCAATAAAGTAAGGCCGTTTTTTATGCAATTAATGTCAAATTTTCCTAATGTTAACAACATGGGTTCATAAGGTGTTCATATAAGTTTTTTTATGTGAAAATCTTCTCTTTAATAAAGCTCAGTTATGCACACACAGTCACAAGCAACTGACTAGCATTACAAACATCAAGAATTGTCCCACACACACACCACCAAAAAAAAATATATTAAAAGGCTGATCAACAAATAAGCGGGATGAGAAAAAAAAAAACACGAAGAGAAAATCGTCGTTTTGCCTGGCCAGGGTCACTCTTCAAGTATTAAGTCTCTTACACCCAAACAATGCACACATAATTTTGAACAGTCTATACATGAGGAAAATAAAATAAGTGTGTTTCACAATAAATTAAACTGGGCACTTTGATGCCATTTTTTTTATACATTAATCTAACTACCTATACACAAACTGAGGGAGTGAATGTACAAAATGCAGTTCTTTTTTTTTTTTTTTTGTCTGTATAACGTGTACAAATTTGGGCGTAAAAAGAGGGATACCTGGCAACCCTGTCACAGTTTTGGCAATACAGTTAGTTCCCTCCATACTCCCCACCCTGCCCTGCCCTGCCCTAGCCCACCCTTGCATGTTACCCCCGTTTTAATACACCCAAGTCAACCATCTATACAACTTTTCCAATTTTTTTTTTTTATAAGTTACTTTACATATTCATCAATTACTTTTTACACATACCAATTTTTTTTCTCAATTTCAATCAAACAAATAAACAAACAAACATAAAAGTGTTTGTCTCTTCATATTATTTTTTTTTAATTTCTGGTGCATCTTGATACTTCATGAAACAAGGTCCACCACAAGCCATTAAAACACTGGAATAAATTAACATACTTTTTGATTTCAAGTTTTTGTACTAAAAAAAATGACTTGACTATATATATTACATGTGTCATCATTTGGCATTAACTGGTTTTGGAGTGACGACTATTATTGTTTGTTCCATGCTATCACTTGAGTGAAATTACTGGATTCCAGACACATTTGAGTCAATGATTCAATTATGCCATGCTATCACTTGAGTGAATTACTGGATCCCAGACACATTTGAGTCAATGATTCAATTATGTCATGCTATCACTCGAGTGAAATTACTGGATCCCAGGCACATTTGAGTCAATGATTCAATTATGTTATGCTATCACTTGAGTGAAATTACTGGATCCCAGGCACATTTGAGTCAATGATTCAATTATGACATGCTATCACTTGAGTGACATTACTGGATTCCAGACACATTTGAGTCAATTATGCCATGCCATCACTTGAGTGAATTTACTGGATTCCAGACACATTTGAGTCAATTATGCCATGCCATCACTTGAGTGAATTTACTGGATTCCAGACACATTTGAGTCAATGATTCAATTATGCCATGCCATCACTTGAGTGAATTTACTGGATTCCAGACACATTTGAGTCAATGATTCAATTATGCCATGCTATCACTTGAGTGAATTACTGGATTCCAGACACATTTGACTCAATGATCCAATTATGCCATGCTATCACTTGAGTGAATTACTGGATTCTAGACACATTTGACTCAATGATCCAATTATGCCATGCTATCACTTGAGTGAATTCCTGGATTCTAGACACATTTGACTCAATGATCCAATTATGCCATGCTATCACTTGAGTGAATTCCTGGATTCTAGACACATTTGACTCAATGATCCAATTATGCCATGCTATCACTTGAGTGAATTCCTGGATTCTAGACACATTTGACTCAATGATCCAATTATGCCATGCTATCACTTGAGTGAATTCCTGGATTCTAGACACATTTGACTCAATGATCCAATTATGCCATGCTATCACTTGAGTGAATTCCTGGATTCTAGACACATTTGACTCAATGATCCAATTATGCCATGCTATCACTTGAGTGAATTCCTGGATTCTAGACACATTTGACTCAATGATCCAATTATGCCATGCTATCACTTGAGTGAATTCCTGGATTCTAGACACATTTGACTCAATGATCCAATTATGCCATGCTATCACTTGAGTGAATTCCTGGATTCTAGACACATTTGACTCAATGATCCAATTATGCCATGCTATCACTTGAGTGAATTCCTGGATTCTAGACACATTTGACTCAATGATCCAATTATGCCATGCTATCACTTGAGTGAATTCCTGGATTCTAGACACATTTGACTCAATGATCCAATTATGCCATGCTATCACTTGAGTGAATTCCTGGATACCAGATCAAGTTTGATGAGAGAGAAAGAGAACAAATAAACCAACAAAACGAAACAAAATAGTTCATAAATTAATCTCCTGACACCATTTTCCTACATAATCCTTAATAATAGACTGCACAGAACTCCCCATGTTGCACTATTCAAACAGTTGAACACTGTTCTATTCAAGTTGAACTCCACACACCCCCTACGGAAAATATGACCTTAATCTTCCACACAGTGTAGAGTCGCCCATTCAGGTAACTCCATTTGAAATTCACACCCCCTGTGTGGAAGATTAAGGTCATGTCTTCCACAGGGGGTGTATGAGTTTCAACAGGAATAGTCCATTGCTCTTTGCTCCTGACACACACAAAAAGACATCCATGATTAAATAATTAAAAAAATTATAATAACAAAATAAGTGTGAACAGATGATAAATTGTCCTTTACCGATGTGCATTATCTTAGTGGGTTATCAAAAGAGGTGAGGGGAATCGATAAAAGGCAGTGCGAAGATGCCAGTTGAGATGGCTCAGGACTGTAGCTACAGTAGACAGTGAGAGCTTCATTTCAGTGCTTGAATCCACCATTCAAACTCACAGAACATGTGTATTGACTGAATTATCATCAAATAGTCCAGTATTAGTAAAATCTTGCGCAAAATTACTAAGTTCCTGTAAATTGCCACCCAGAACTCAAACTCTTCTGCCTACAACTCCATGGGGCCTTGCGGAAAAATTCATTAAGCCAAGTTGTGGTGCGAAGGACAACACGCGTGCCTAGATATTCAACCGCTAGAATGTACAGAGCGAATCAAGACAATCGTGCATCGCATTTCGTATCTAGCACCAAGCATTATGTCCTGGGTATATAGCTTTCATTGCACAAACTCGCCAAGATAACCAGACTTGTAAAAATTGCATAATTTCCACACAATTTCCTAAAGACCTTCCCTTAAACACACTGCCACAAGTCTACTTTGGAATCACTCTTTACATTTGATCATCTTAGACTATTTAATAAACCACATTTTGCAACACTCTGCATTACCCGATTCAACCTTTCAACTGTATAATGTCCCTATCAGACACATAACGTTAATACTGAGCTGTAAAACTTGTGCGTAGGTAAGTTCTCTGCGTGGAATTCAAATACAACGCCATGATAAAATCACCAGGGCACATCATGCATGGATGACCTCCCATGAATAAAGTTGCTACTATTACAATATTATCATATAATCTTTGTAACTTTCCAGGTTTCCGTTGTTGCACATCTATGACACTTTTGGATCTTTCATAGCTTCCCCCCTTTAACAAAGAAACAAATTTTGTCCATTTCTGGTGTCTAGCCTCTTGCACGTTGCTTCAGGCACCTTGCACATATCAAATCTGTATGCAACAGGTCCTACACTGCACGCTAAAGGTACACACTACAGAGTGAAGCATTTTATGCGAGTACTGTTACAGTAGTGCACACCCTTACCCAAGTGTTACCGTGCCCTTACATGGGTGTCACCGCGCCCTTACATGGGTGTCAACAAGAAACATGCTAAAACCTCAACTTCGGGACTAGAAGACTTTGTATCTGGTCATGAAAGTTCTTCTGCAATTATTTTCCTTATTGGTAAAAATAATAATAACACTTTAAGCTGCATAAGGGAAGATGCTCAGTTTGTATTAATGTCCACATAATGGGCAAAGACAGATCATGCTTAAAAAAGTCAAGTCCTACACTTTCTTGAATCAACACTTCTCTACCAGCTAAACTCACTTGCCCTATTGGCGGTGGATTGCGATTGGACAAACAAAAATTCACGGGACGGTTGCATGATAAAATGCTGACTGAAACAAAAAGTTATAGCAAGAAAATTTCACTTTTGATGGTATCATGACATAAGTTGTATTACAAAGAAATTCACTTGTAAGTTTAACAATTGCAAAGTTTTACTAACAGTGATAACCATACTGAAGATTTTGTAGCAGTTTTCTTTAGTGAAAACGGTACATCTTGACAATTTTTCCTGGGTTGCAGTCTATGACAAAATTAAAACAAGAATTGTCTTTAAAAAAAGACAAAAAAAAAATCTGGTTCAATGGGCTATTCCAGTTGAAATCCATACACCCCCTATGGAAGACATTAACATTAATCTTCCACACAGGATGTGTGACTTTCAAACGGTGGTTACCTGAATGGGAGACTCCATTTGAAATCTACATCCTCTGTGCGGGAGATTAAGGTCATCAATCACTTCCATAAGGGCCGTATGCATTTTAACTGGAATAGCCCAATGTGTTGGGTGTTCAGGTACAGCTTCCCATCATGCATTGTAATCGGCACATAATCTGTTATTTTGTCGAAAATTGAGACAATTATTTTGACTATGTGGTTTAGATAACAACTTTCCATATAACTGACCCCTCTTGACGTACTGTGAACAATGGCATCTCTCTAAATAAATCAAAAGAATAGCGAGGTCAATGCGTGATCTAGCCCCAGGAGGGTCACATTTTCATTCTATTAGTAAATCAATGACCCCTTTTACCAGGCCAATGGATGGGTCATTTTACCAAAAGTTTTTCAAAAATTAGCCAATAATTTTGGAAAATTAGCTCAATTTGCCTCACTGTAGCCCAAATGTTTGAAAAATTTCCAAAAATTTAGAGAAAAAAAAAAATCAAATTTGGCTGAAAATCTGGACTTGACCCCCCCCCCCTGGATCTAGTAGTAGGTGTTGCAATGCACAATGGGAACAGTCAATTTCCTACTGTGGTGTACAGGTCAATGGGTAATACAACAACTTCCAACAATTGCCCGCCTTTCCGAGCTTCTCTTCGTTGTGAACAAAAAAAAAAATTCAAAATCCTTAAGAAATTATAGCACACTTTCTTTAAATACATACAAAAGAGCTGTAATGCACATTTTAAGCTCTTGACAGAATTGCTTAGTTCATTTTTTTTTTCAAATGTTTTCTTCCTTTACATGCTGTTTTGGTCCCATCTTCAAACACGTAAAAACCTACTTTTATTTTTTGATAGTCAGGAAGAAGTTAAAAAGCATGAGTAGACATGTCTGGTTTGGGCTATTCCAGATGAAATCCATACACCCCCTACGGAAGACATGACCTTTAACTCCCACAGTGTAGATTCCATATAGAGTCGACCATTCAGGTGACCCCAATTCACACTCCTCAAGAATAAAAGTTGTGTCTCCCACAGGGGGTGTCTGGATTTCAACTGTAACAGCCATTTGGTACTTATTATACCAAGTGGCAAGCAAATGAGTTTCCTATTTTTTATCATTTTTTTTTTGGTGGCTGAAATGTTGCATTTTGAAAACTTTTCGTCTCTCAATCAATAGCTCCTCGATTAAGCTTACATACAATACACACAAAACCTTAAAACGATGAGCCATTGAATTTTCACAGAACAATCGTGAACAAATGCACAAATTATTTTCACGATTTTTATTTATTTATATATCTTTCCACTTTGTATTTCATGAGTTGAAAATATGAAAGTCAATTTCCAATGTTTACGAGCATCGAGACTCATCACAAAAGCTACATTGCAAAAAAAGTGCGCCCTCACTCAACGCCGCATCTCCAGTGGCACGCAATTCCTCCCAATATAAATTAAAAAGTACTAGCGGAGCAAACGCGTGCACCACTGGAGATGAGACTAGCAGTGGTGCCGGGCAAAATTGGCTAAAACTCTAAGTGCTGTAAAAGGACAAAAAACATAAGGCTATTTTTTAAATATTATTTATTCTTTTTTATCATCATCACAGTTAACAAATAAAGAAAAAAAAAGCTGCATAGGGCAGTCGCCACAAGTATTTATATAGATGTACAAGAATTATCACGGTGTTTAACTCCTAGTTGTACTTCAAAAAACAACTTACAATCCAAAAAGTATGGCCAAACCCAGTAAGATACACAACTATATATATTTTATCAGACTTGTAGTTTTCTGAAATACTTGTATAAATCCCAAGTGGCTTGATACGCACTTGACGGGTATATCTCAAGTACAATAACAAATCAGCAAATAACAAATTGGCATACAATTTTTCTAATATTTTAACACCCATTTCCCCCTCCCTCCCAACCATGTCCCCTCCATGCCCGTGTAACAGCAAAAGTTGTCAACGAAAAAAAAATTAAAAAATAAAGTTGGAAAATGGATATTTATGATATCAATCAGGACCTGGGTGGTACAGAATATATGTTTTCTCTACAAACATTCGCTACAGGCCCAAGTTGTAAAAAGACTTAGAAAAAAAGGAAAGGAAAAAAAAAAAAAAATAAATGGAAAGGAAAAAAAATATGATAGTTTATAATTAGCATATTTCCCCCACCAAGTAATCATATGCATCCAAGTTATGAATCCACATTTTGGTCTCTAGTCTTGTTGACACAGTACAACACTGCAACATTTTTTGTAACTTTTTTTTTCTAATATTTTTTTTGTTAAAAATGTTTTTTGTATTTTTTCACAAATTGCTGGTGTTGTTGCTATAGTAACGATGAAATGATAATACACTGTGTGCATCTAAACTCTCTTTTTTTTTGTGGGGGAAGGGCAGGGTATATTTTGGTGATTAAAAAATGATCACTCTAAATATGCAATGTGTGCTGTCATGTTGATAATTTCATCTGTGTAATTTTTATACATGTCTACAAATACATACACAATCTGAGGCCGATGTCATCAATTCAATTAAAACCGAAAAACAAAAAAAGTATACTGCATAAGCCCACAATACAACTGTTTGAATGACCGAGATGCCAGTTATTATGGTATCGTGTTTATTCAACCATGCAAGCACGCCATCATCACCACCATCATCATAAAATAAATATCACAAATACCGGTCGTTTCAATCACTTAACTTCGTGCAAACCAGGGGCTCGTTTTGTTACCCCCTTATTGAACAAAAGCGGACCTCAAAACCTACATTTCAATCTCAGTACAAGCGAGTGCTTTGGCAGTTTTTTTTCTCTAACAAATCCCAGTGGATGGAAAAAAATAAATTGTGAATCACATTTATTAAATTAAAAATAGAATGAAATAAAATAATGATCACATTTCTGTTATTTTTTACTGTCCACTGATCTGAATGATCAGTACTGGCTAAAGATCAATTTCTGGCTAGTATGTAGCACAATAATAATACTAGTAGTAAAAAGTTTCAAATGGTTTTTTTTTTACCCCAAACATATTTTTGAAACCAAAAATTCATCGCATTTGAATTAGATTTTGGCAACCCAACCTTGCAAAACGAGTACATTTTCATACAACCTTTTGCCAATCTATATTCATGGTGTTTGACATTTACCCTATGAGAACTACCTGCTTATTTGTCAAAAAAGAAGCTTTCATTATCAAATGGACCAATCGGCAACATTGTTTGAAATAATTTTACCACGCAAAAAAATTGGGGTGAATTATTTGCAAAGCTCCATTCTGATTGGTGATTAAAGTGAAGATATCATGCAATTGACCAATCAGAGGCAATGTTAGATCGGCAGGTAGTTCTCAGGGGATAACATAATACAATCCGTTGCCAAGAGGTTTACACATTCAGTACATATAATTCATTTTAATCCGCATCCTATCTGTTTGTTCATGGTGTTTCACATTAACGTAATACAATTGCCAAGTGGTTTACACATTCAATACAATTTTAAAAATCCGTTTTAATCCGCATCTTTGCTCATTTGTTCCATTTGCCGAAACTGCCATCGCTCACCGATTTCATTTTGCAATCGCTGCAAAAATCCAATAGTCCGTTCTGCACATTTTCAAATAGTAGCTTTACCGGATGAGCCATTATAGTTTCTTGCGAAAAAAAAAAAAAAAAAAACATCACGGCACAGAATAAAACTGGCCACTACGATTGCAGTATCGTACAAAACCATTTATGACAATAGGCATTGTTTAAACTGTTACCATCCATCAAGACAATCACCCCTTCCCATAACGCATCATTTCAAGTAAAGAGTCTCAATAAGCAGCGCACATAATTGGCTATTATTCCAAATCGAGACAAATTATTTGGGACTAGGTTTGCAATAGTACTCCCAAGATGTAAACCTGACCCTGTTGACATTCCATGAACATTGTTCATTGAACAACCTCCTTATAAAGCACAGAATATCAGGATCTGTGTGATCTAGTGATGCATCTTGGGAAGGCGTGATATACTCCTATGGTGGCATCCCTCTTTCATCCACTTCCTCTTGCTCTTGAAAAAAAATTTCATACATTATGACAGATGAGAACTGGTATTTCTTTAAATTCATAATTCATTAATAATTATTATCATTATTACCATTATTATCTTTTATTAGTTTCTTCACAAGACTGGTTTACAAACTGGTATGACAAAGTTCACCAATGTGGTGTGGAACTGCACGAAGACCCATTACATCGCCATCACTCCTCTAGACTCAACTTTGACCTCGTACGAAAAACAATTCCAGGCTGTACGCTTTATCCTCAACCTCAAATACACAGTTCAACAAGTTAAGCATACCTGAACAGTCTCAAAAGAACACCCAAAACTTGGCATGAAAATAGTACTCCCATCCCAGGGGCCAATAACTTATGCACCCAGGTAACCTTACACGACAGAAAATATGGAACTGTGCCCTCAAGGTTGAGTGTCTGCCACTATAGATTAACTCTGTTCAGTTGAGTAAAAGGGCACAACCACCCTTGAATACTCTCGCTTTAATTTGCGTACGGATGTCAGCCTAGAAGAGAATGGCAATGCATTGACTCGCTGTACCGCCCAAGCACCTCTAACAACTGACATTCCTGTAGTTAGCACTTATCACCATTACATGGCTTATGTGTACCTATTGAACAACAACAAAAAAAAGTGACATTTTTGCACTTGGTTTCAAAATTGAGTACTTTTTTTTTTTTCTGTGCAAAACAAAATAAAAAAAAAAAAAACTAATTACAAGTGCAATAATATAACTTCATATTTATAATATATATATTATATATAATATTTAAACACTTATTCTTTTTTTAAAAAATGCCTTGCAAAAGCATAAAATTGGTTCTGCTTTGGCAGTTTTGAGTGAACGGTTAAAGGTTCAAAATTCGGCAGTCTCTTCCAGAACAATACAAAAGGCTCGGTTATGCTCTTTTTCGTTTGGCAACACCTCATATGCCTTTCTTTACCATTAACCCCATGATAACTACTACCTTTTCTTATAGCATTCCTGATTGGTTAATTAAATGATACAATCATCAGAGTGACCAATCAAAATACAGCTTCTAAATATTTAAGCTCAATCCTTTTTCAGCCCTACCAACTATTCTTACAATGTTGCTGATTGGCTCAATAAATCATAATAGTCTTCTTGTATCCAATCAGCAGGCAGTTCTCATGGGGTCAATGCCCAATCTACACTCGACAGTACTGCATCAATATGATAAATACAGATAAGTGGAAACTACACGAATGCCGCTAAAAATAAGCCTACCAACTTTTTTTTTTTCTTTGACAAATAGAAACACTGATACCCAGAATGATCAAAATTGTACATAATGACAGTTCTGGCCATGTGAATTTTTTTTTTTTTTGGTTATAAAATAACAAAAAAATGAAAAAACTTAAAAAAAAAAAGGTTTTAAGGCAGCACCCTTAGCTAATTGTTACTAGCTATTACAAATTGGCTTTGAACAGGATCGCTATTAAGCCAGTACCAATTTGGCCATGGAGACCACCTTTAAGCCTTTTCAGGATACACATACATGTACAATACTTGAGTAAGACACTAGCGTTAAGGGGACGTAAACTATCAACGTCGTCTATTCTCGCTTCTCAGGCGGGCAATATCACCTCTAGTCTCACTTTGCAGTGCGAGACTATCGGAATCAAATCGTGCCGTCAAAGTCACGAAACCCTCTCACGTGCCCGGAGCTAACTCACGGCGCTTTGCTTTTCTCCATCTAGGCCGAGAATATCGGACGTTCATAGCGTCTCCGTAATCCCCTTGTAATAAATTTTGTTTTGTCTTTTTTGATGACTTTTTTTTTTCAAAGTTGTGAGTTAAGTCAAAAAAACGATCACATCATCAAAACTTGGAATTCAGGGGGTGCTCTCCGTCTGTGGTCACATGGCTGTCTGGTTGCTAGGATGGTCGTTTCCATAGCAACGTTGGGCAGTAGTACGATGGATTAGATACTGGTGTTTGCCACTCGTCAATTTGTCAAATATTAAAACAAACTTGTATTTTTTTTTTGTACATACAACAAATTCTTACAAAAATGCAAGTACCTGCACAGCAGTAATTAAATGTCCGTATTTAAAAAGAGAAAGTTGGGGGGGCAGGAAAACGAGAAACAGAAATGTTCAAGGCAGATTTTTTTGATGAAACTGAAAACCGAAGCATTAATACCACTTCCAGTTAACGTCATAAAAATAGTGAACGAAAACTGGAAACAAACTGTTGTTTTCTTTAAAGCGGAGCGATATTATGCTGGGCAGTGAAAAATGGAGAAATGCGCAAAGAGGGGGGGGTACACTAAATGATCTAACAAGGTAATAAAATACTGCCCTGAAAAAAGCAATCCCGCAACCCTGTCTGAATAAAGGTAATACTGTCACAGCCACAAGCGTTAAACTTTTAGTTTTGTTTTTTTGTATTTTTTTCACATTTTTTTTTTACTTTCAGTCTACTGTATACTACACATAGTATTAGAAAACATCTCAGATATTAATATACGGTACATCAAAAAATGTGTACAGTCGTGGCCGTGCCGTTTATTTTTTTTTTTTTTTTTTTACGGGTGGCATAGTTTGCAGCTACCATATCACAAGAAAAGTTGTCAAAAAAGATGTTTTTTATAATAATCTTTTTCACGCATAATCATCATCTTCTTCCGTCTTATTACTGCTATGTGTAAAAACGACACTTTGTCCTGTCGCAGCGTCAAATCAAAAGTCGTACGTAGTATACCAGGCGCAGATTATAACAAGGGTTATTTGGGCTATTCCGTTTGTAATCCATACACCCTCCTCACCCGACATGACCTTTAACCTCCCACACGGTGTAGATTTCAAATGGAGTCACTCATTCTGGTAACCCTATTTGAAGAAAAAAGAAATCCACACTCCCTGTGTGGAAGATTAAGGTCACGTCTTCCATAGAGGCCGAAGGGTGCATGATTTTTCAACTGGTAATAGCCCATTTCGTGTTAAGTACCTATAAACCACTTCTTTTTTTTTTCATCAATGCTTGCTTTGCTTTTTGAAAAATGGATAAAAATACACTTGGATGTAGGCAGGTCTGTGCAACCAGTTCACTCATGTATGAAAACACAACTGATTGAATAACAAGGTGAACAAACGCTTAGTCCTCTCCAATTTTAAAGCTCTATAAATTTTTTTTATCAGATTTTGTTTAAGAACAAACGCAGCATGACACATTTTCAAGAAACTAACGCAACAGCTCCAATAAACCACATTGATAAAAGTTTTGAATCTGAAACAACAGTTATCGATTCTCGTATGATTTTTTTTTTTCGTTAACATAGCATAGCGGTTGCCAAGTGACCCTCTTTCCATCAAAACAGGTGGAAGGTTTATCACGACGCATTTAAAAAAGCCGCCAAATCAAAACCTAGCACGTTTGTTTCACAAAAGCCCGCTTTTTTTTCTCGATTGGCTTAAGTTTTTTCGCTATTTCTACTTTCATACAAGTGCTGCCAGCCACGCCCAACAACAAACCAATAGTTGTGCTTCTTTTCTCATCAGTGCGTATACAACCTGGCCTGAATCGCTCACTTTATTCAAGTAAGGGGGAAAACATAAAAAGTGAGCGAAAAATCACTAAAAACAGGTACCAGTCCGTCATAGTCTGAATGACTGTTATTCGTTTTGTCAACATTTTTTTTAAATAGTTTTTTTCTCATTTTTATTAAAAGCAAAACACTGCACAGTGATGATTCCATTTGGGGGCTTCCTCTACTCAAAAAACCAATTCTTTTTTTTTTGAGCCGAGGTGGCCTGCATGACAGAAATAAACAACAAAGGCTACATGGCTAGGTTTTCTTTTAAGTCAACCAACGCCCTCGTCCAAGGCGTAGGGAGAGACCACTACACCAGATTGTACTCCTTCAAGTTCAGTTGGAGGATTGTGTCCTTGACGGCAGCAAAGACGAATCGGATGTTCTCTGTGTCAGTGTCACAAGTGAAGTGCGAGTAGATGATCTTGTCGCTATCGGGGTTCAGCTCGACAAACATCTTCAAGATGAACTCTCTTGCTGCTTGGGCATCTTGCTGAGGTCCTGTGGTGACGAAAAAAAAATATAAAAAATAAAAAATTACACAAGTTAGAATGGAATAGTATAAGCCAGTGTAAATTACAGGTCTTGTTAACATTCTTGCAAATTGTATCATTTAGCCTTGTCATGTTTACAACATGGATATGAACTCAGTCGCATCAGGGTCCCACAATACTACAGTTTGTCCACTCTGAAGTACAAAGTGACAACGCGCGCGTATACAGCACATGAACAGTGCGTAGTGCTGCGTTTCTGCTGCAGGTATGCGTGCCTTCAAAGTCGGCACAATGTGTGCGTCCGCATCGGTACTTTGTACTTCAGAGTCGACTGACTGTAGTCGGCTTGTTTAACAAGAGAGCATATTTCAAGATGCGATTCAATTAGCCAAAAACTGAGGACAGTGAAAAGTTTTGAGCAAAACTGAGGACAGTGCGAGCTTGGGACCTTGTGTTTAAGAGTCCGTCATGCCCAGACAAAAAGGTGACTATGAATGCGTAATTTTATTTAATGAGCTGGACCCTGAACAGGCGCAGATGCCTGCCAGTAATTTTCATCTTGACTCGTTTTTGCATGATTGACAGATATCGTTGGTACAAAAAAGGTGACTTCTAGGCCTAATCACCTAAAGGGCTTTTGGATTATATGCAGATCACTGACCTGTACTGTTTGTCACAGACTGTTTGTCCTCTGAATCAGTTTAGGCAGTTTGTACAGAGAACTGTGGGCCTAACCATACACATTGTCAGTGAACTATGGCCTGAGAGTGATATTCTTATATGACCATATTCAAAAATTGCTAGGTTGACACTTGGTGTCACTGCCCGAAATCATGTTCTTCATTTATCTCCACAACATATCTCAAATCCAGTCAGTTAATGCCTGGCATCATGCAGTGTTGCCAAAACTTTTCAGTGCCAAAACGCTACAAATTGACCCCCCAGGTCGCTGTGAATGACTCTTGAGTAACCCAATTTTTAAGGATAAAAAAAAAACCAGAAAATCACCAAATTGGGGTAGAAAAGCTCTTGACTGATAAAACTTCCCGTACTCAATTGGGAAGTCAATAAAACAAAATCCATTATTAATGCAATTTGGAGCTTCAGAGACCCAAAGCCTTTATAATTTACCTACCGACCCTTTTTGTTGATTTTTGTCTTGGAAGGGCAACCAAACAATATATTTTTTATGGCCTAATAATTGTCAACTTCCCAAGAATTTTGCTATCTTACAGAAAGCCTATCTCTTGATCATTCATAACCAGGAATATTATTGACATATTCAAAATTGTTTAGATTGACATTCGGTGTCAGCGTCCGATAAGCTTGTACTTCATCTATCTACGCATCTGATCTAATATTCAGCCTAACAACAACGTAGTGCATCTCTTTACAGTTAGCAAATCTGCTTCTAATAATTGACAACTTCCCAGGAATTGTTCACGATTTTCGATCATATGTTGCAACTTATCTCTTGATCATTTCTAATCAGAAAAGATATGAAAAGATATTCATGTGGCACAAATTCCATTGCTTACGATTCACTTTTCAGCTGCACTGAAGTTCATGAGCAGTGACGAGAGCAGATTATAATAAGACTCTAGTTTCCACATATCGTGCAGTTTAGTCGAAATAAACATGTTGTTGCTATTTTCATTTATCATTTCATGTTAATACATGTATATGACATGATCGAGGGGAATGAGTACGATGTCACTAATATTGTTTTCGAGATATTGGCAAAAACAGTATTCAAATATTTTTTTACATTGTTTTCAGCCATTGAAAAACTGCTCATAACTAGGTAACCAGATGTCTGATTATGATGGGGTTTGCATCAAAATGTAGCTTTTGTTAACTGCCAGAAAATAAATTTAAAAACTTCTAGTCGAAAATTGCCGACATGCGACTCATTCCTCTTGATCATGTTAAATATATGATTATACCACATCATGAGATCAAAATATTAACTTTCTATAAATGAGTTCACCACCCCCCTCCCCCCCAAAAAAGTCGTATGAATGTAAGCCATGATTTACCCTCCTTGCCTTTACTATATCCCAAAACAATATGGGACAATCAGAGAAGATACCTTACCCTTCCCAGAATCCTTTGCACATTTCACATTTCATTAAATTTATTTTTTTTACACTCCTATTTCTGTGTACAGGTTGTATTCATGTTGACAATATATATACCATCTAAACATCGGTCGATAGTCAAGAAATGAAACATAATTTGCGAGACTGGATATGCTCTGTTCATCGCGGTACCTTTCGTCACTATCGACCCATGTTGCACTGGACAGCGAATCAGTCAAAATTGAAATGGCAAGCAATGCAATATGGGAAGTGTAATACATCTTCTCTGTGGGACAATATTCTCACTAAGTCCCGATAACATATGTGCAAATTCCACAATAATTTTATTTCATATGCAATAGAATCGATTCATCATTATGCGTACGGTGCTATATTTAACCCAAGATTGTAAATACAGATACCGGGGTTCACGCTAAAATGGGATGGCCAACCATATGCATAACCTGGAATTTAGTGATTTTCAAATCTGACGTGACAATATCAAAATAATTTTTCTAAATAAAACTGATATACGGGGACATGCAGCTGGAATGGGTCTCATTTTCGTGTAAGAATTCTGGTGTAAGGATGGCCCTTTTTTGTGTGAAAATTGGTAGATCTAGAGAATGGGTATTTGTTTTCCAAAATTTACTCAAATTTGTCTAGAAATTGGGAGAAATTTTGGGAGCCTTGAACAAACAATCTTCCACACAGAACGAGAAGATTTCAAATGGGAGTTACCTATTCGGGTAACCTTATTTGAAATCCACACTCCCTGTGTGGAAGAAGAAAGTCTCGCCATCCATGGGGTGTATGGGAATAGCATATAAGGCTACCGCTCTCCAGGAGTCCCCTCAACACTCGTAACGCTACTTACCATCAAACTCTGGAAAGTAATCTACCAGATGTGAATGCATGATCTTCTCTTCCAGAAGGTCCTTCTTGTTGAGGAAGAGAATCACTGAGGAATTCTGAAACCACGGATATGTGATGATTGTCCTAAATAGTGCTTTGCTCTCCTCCATTCGGTTCTGTCAAGAGAGAATTGACAAACAACAATACACATTACTTTGGTGTAACATAGTTACAGAATAAAAGATAGGAATTTTTTCGTTTTTGCTATCCTCAGCCGTGTGATAGATGACAGGCAGGTAAAATTAGGATAAAATATTGGACCTGCCTGTCGTCCTATCACACAGTGGGATCGTAAAAACAATCATAATGTTCATTCTTACTCTCTTAAGGTTGGTCTGAACCCTGGAATTTGAAAACTTTGGGCCTCATAACTGCTAAATTATTAGTCTAAAGAATATAAAAGTATACATTTTAGACTGGAAATGACTTGCTGAATTCATCTGTGAGGTCAATTTGGGCCAAAATGCTCATTTTGGAGAAAATCCCCAAAAGCAGGTTTTTTTGGCCCCAAATTTTTATGCAACGTAACAAAAAAAAATTGTTTGGCCAAAACAATTTTTTATTAATTTTAAAAACTAGATAAAAATATCTAGGGACCGTTTTTTTTTTTTTGAATTTTGACCAACTTTGAGAAATTTGCACCAAAATGGTCAAAAAATGCAAAATTTTCAAAAAAATCATTAAAAAGCCTGATTTTCGCCCAAATTTCAAATATTTTTGGTGAAGTTGGTCAAAATTCAAAAAAATGAAAAAACAGTCCCTAGATATTTTTATCTAGTTTTTAAAAATTAGTAAAAAATTTTTTTTGGCCAAACAATTTTTTTCTTACGTTGCACTGAAAAAATTTGGGCCAAAAACCAGTTTTTGGGATTTTCTCCAAAATGAGCATTTTGGCCCAAATTGACCTCACAGATGAATTCATCTAGTCATTTCCATTCTAAAATGTATACTTTTATATTCTTTAGACTAATAATTTAGCAGTTATGAGGCTCGAAAAGTTTTCATAATTCCAGGGTTCAGACCAACCTTAAAATGCAGCTATCCCCTTTCTTCATGTACAAGAAACTGTAGCTGACCCCTGGATTTAGGAATATTAGTCAACATATTTGCAGAATTTGCTAGCATTCAGTCCTGAGTACACAATAAACATTACTCTGAAACACATATTTTGAACTTTTTGTTTGCCATACCCTGACTGATGGTAAAAAACATGCCAACCCAACTTTTCATCCAATATCTAGTTTAAAATATCATCTTCCAAATAACTATGATTTTATTCATTGTATGTGTGATTTTCTTCTTCATTTGTTGTTATTGCATTTATTGTACTTGAAACTCAATTAGCAGAATACAACAAAACCAAGACTGAAATGGTTCAGGGAAGAAAACAACTAATTAAGACCAGCAATTCTTAATATGTTAGTTCTAAGGCAAACAACATTTTTCATGCCTAATGAATGTTTGCGAGTCATTTTAAGTTCAAAATCAACAAGGTGTCTTTCCAAGGTGATTTTCAACAAAATTTTCCCAGTTTATAAATAGGAGCAAGATGATTTTCAACAACAAGTTTATAAATAGGAGCACAACCTTGTAGGGTATCCAAGAGGCTATATACAGCATTAACTGGAGACAACACCCCTTGTTTATCAGTTTCTCTACCATCTAGCCAATCACATTGGTCTACATGGAGTAAGGAAAGGATGGCATGAGGGATATCGTCACAGAAACAATGGCAACAACTAACAAGGTTAGAACTTTGGTCTTACCTTCGTGTAAGCGCAACAACATTTTTATATCCCTTAACTCTAAACCCGAACTTCAAACCCTAAACCCTAAAACCAAACCTTGGAATTTTTGATGTTTACATGAAGGTAGAACCAGAATTTTGGCGTGAATCAAAGCTAATTCTCATCCGCATAGTGGCAAATGCGCAAGAATCAAATGACTGCCCAGCAAAATACCTTTGCTAGAACCATTCTCGCACTGCGTGACGAAATTCTAACCCTGAGAAAAAGTATAATCCATTTGGCAACTTAAGTTTTATATACTACTCAAAAAGTAAATAACACTGACAATCCTGATTTACATTCTTTCTTTTCTCATTCATTAATAAAAATTTTAAAAGTCTGGAAATTGTCCAAAAAAAGCTGGAAAAGTGGGTAAAATTGTACAAAAACATGTGAAAATAGGCTGGAAATAAATAAAATAACAGATTTTGACATCACAAGGCTGGTTCCACTGTTTTGATGGGAAATTCTCATGTCTGTTTATGTGATCTCATTGAAAAATGGCTGAATGAATTAAAACACTCAGCAGCAATCTGCACTGTCAAATTATCACAAGCTACAGCTAACTGCTGTTTACCTCAACTTTGATAAAGACGTAGTTGCGTATTTCGCTGGTCGCAGTATCAAATTGCGCTCACCAACCTAATCCTGCGTGCCAACCTGATCCCGCAGAGTGTATACACACACACATATAAACTGGAGGGTTTGGGGGGGCATGCAAATGCGCAAAAAACACCGACATCTTCACAGGTGGAGGGCGAATTTCAAATGGAACTATAGCCAAAATATTAAATTCTCGATCATGAGAGCCATTGGGTACGCACAATTATTTGCGCTGAGCGTACTACGCAAATACCGGCGCTTACGGCACAAGCACAGCTTTTGAGAATTGACCAATCACACGGTCGTTGCTAGACAAGGTCAAGGTTCGGTCATGCAGGTCGCGAGATTGTGTTATTCTATGAAAAGTACGCTGATGCAGAAGGTACATCCTCTCATGATCGAGAAATTGTTATTTTGGCTATACCTAATGTGTTAATTCCATTTGAAATTCATACTCCCCCTGTGACAGATATTTCCAAAATCCAAAACAAACAACAAGGTTAATACATCAATGTCTGTCCAATACCTCAAAAAATGAAAATGTCGGCCATTTGGGTGGTCAGTCACATATTTAGCCTCATTCAAAGTTTTGTTTTTTCATTATTGCCCTCTATTCTCTGGACCTTAAGTTCGGTAACAAAGTCAATGCTTTTTTGCGGTTTCGCTGCAACCGTGCAGAAAAACCATCATTGTAGGTGTGCGTGTCCACTCTGCACAACCAGCGAAATATGCACTTACGCCACTTCCGAACTTGAGGCAAACTATTTTGATTGATACATCATGTATTGAGCCAATCAGAGATATGGTAAGAATAGTCAGTAGGGCTGAAAGGGGGTTAAGCTTAAAAATTGCTAAGAGTGATAAAAGCTCAATTTTGATTGGTTACTCATATGATTATATCATGTGATTAACCAATCAGGGGCATTGTAAGAAAGGCAGTCCTTACCTCGCTGTCTGATTCCACCAGTACTTGGTCATATTCACTTAAGGCGACTAGGAACATGATGGATGTGACATTCTCAAAACAGTGAATCCACTTACGCCGCTCTGATCTCTGCCCTCCTACATCAACCATTCTGCGATGAGAGTCAAAGAAACGGTACAACAGTTAGATCATTTAGTTTAGCGAACAAAAGTCATGTAATCAGTTTAAGCTTTGTTTCCCTGCTTGCCACGATGGATGATACGTGCGCACTCCATGCTCTGCATACATTCCAAAAGTGTTTCTAAAGGGGGCACAAGGCCGATAGCTACAATCGCAAACAGTGATTTTCCTTCTTGTTTGCTACTGAATTCTATTTAAACTTGCCTTCAGTTTTTGCCTTGAATTAGTTTTGAACTACAGGATGTAGTTTTCGCTGTTTGATTATTTATTTTGTTGTCTGTGCACTTTTGTATTCCCATTGGTCCCTGTTATATTTCCAGGTTTAACAGTTCTGTTGGCCTTGGAATTGGTCATTTTTGGCTATCAAACTTAACCTACTTCTATGCCTACATTTGTTGTTAAAATTTTGTCCCCTTTTGCGTACTGTCTGTATTTTACTTCTCCCCGCGTCAAGTTGGTGTAGCTTGCTCTTTTTTCTTTCCAGTGAGAAAGATGTATACCAAAGAGTGCCTACAGGCAATGTTATGATTCAAGGTAGGCACTCTAGCCCCCCAACCCAGTTTCATAACTAGTTTACGAAACTTGTAGGAAAACTAAAATGTTATGAATGCATTTTCTGTGCTGCTTCCTAAACCCGTAACTATACACAACCATTGAAATGAGCAAAATTAAAATAAAGCCCAAAACAAACAGGTTTGTATCAGTGTGCATAAATATGTGGAAGCCATTCTACCTTGTAGTCCTATGGGGTGGGCCTTTTTTCCAGGCGTAGCAACAGAAAACAAAACAAGATCGCCAGTGGTGCAAAAGCCTCACCTAAATTGAACATTTACAACTGGAAATGTATGAGACTTTTTTTGTTGTTGCTTAGTTGGTACCTTACTATACAAGGTTAAGGTCTTTGCCTTTGGTACAAGAGGTCCCGGGTTCAATTCCCAGCAGGACCATTCCGCTCTCCCTGTGGCTCATCTGATAAAGGCGGGACAGATGACCCATGATAAAAGACCTTGTTACAGTTAGTTCTGATCAGGGTAACAAGCCCGATTGTTGGCTACACTTAACTCTCCTGTAAAAATTGCTCCGACCACCTATCTACGACGACCCCCTTCGTTCATCAGGTCACTTCTGCCTGGCCGAAGATTCGTCAGCGTTATCTCCTAGATTTCAACTTTTAATGCCAAGATATGCTAGGCATAAAAAAAGTCTTTCTTGCAACATCTTTGAAAATACGCAATATACTAAATACTTCACTTACCTAAAAATTATAGAATCTAAGTCAAAGGGGTACTCAATGATGCCTGTTGTGGGTACTCGTACTCTCAGCACATCTTGTTCTGTCGGTAAGTAGTTGTAATCGCAGATTCTATTTAAATCACTAAGGTAACTGTAGAGTGACGGAGAAAGCGAGAGGGGGAGACAAAAATGAATGGCAAAGGTTAGTACGGTTCATCCAAATTTGATTAATTATGTAAAACAACGGTAAGACTTGTACTGAAATCCCCTACACCATAGGCAGGGCAACGGCAGGAATTCAAACCACTTAGCGCACGCCCAAGGAAAACACAGTTGTAAATTACAAATGATGTGGTGAAAAGGGTATCCAGATCCGAATGTTTCAGTATTTCATAAGACCCTTACATCTTAATTTGTCCAAACTTGGTTCAACTCGTTGATGACTTAAAATGCCTTTCATCACCTGATTCCTGGGTGAAGATTAGGAAACCCAAGGCAGCACACCTTGCTCACCATGTGTGCGCATCACAACAGTTTTGACAGGAATTGAATCAGGCTACCTTGACTTTCAGGCATTGAGTCGAAATGCATGGCCAATGCCCTCATCAGATCACTGCATTTGGTGCATAGTTCAAATATATATATTTAAAATCCAAGGAAAATGAGCAATGAAAATGTCCATAAAGATCCAATTGGCAAACCAGTTGATAATTCACAAATACTTTGGTGCCACAAGGCTATTCCAGTTACTTATCTTCCACACAGGGAGTGCGAATTTCAATTGGGGTTACCTGAAAAGACAACTCCTATAGGGAGTGTCTGGATTTCAACTGGAATAACCTGTTATCTTCATTTTGCCTGATTGGATCAAATATACTGAATTTGTTGATTACAGGTCATAATAAACTTATTTATATATTTCAAAACAAAAATTACAAAACAGTAGGTAATTATAACACACAAGCACACACCACAGACACACACGAACTGTGAACTGTTAAAACAACAATTAACATGAGAGAAAAAAAAAGCAATGTTAGAAATGCACATTTTTAAGCAACCATCCCATACGAGAAGACATCATGTGGATCACACATCTTCATTGATTAGTATACAGAGTGCAGCAGCAATTTGAAGCATTGAAGCTGCATTTTCAGTTTTGGAAAACTATATTTATACCATTTTTCACCCTGATGTGGCAGTGACGTCAGTGTGCATTTCATTGGACACAGCTTCAAATCGCTAGTGTTCGCTCAAAGCTCTGACGCACTCACGTACGCATAGATACGCGCATGAAACAGCTGCGCGTTGATGTCACTGCCACATCGAAGTGGAAAATGGTACAGTAGGCGAGGTGCTTCTCCTCCAGTAGGTGGCTCTACTTGTCACAATAAGGCATACAAGATTTCTACCCATACCAATCCAAGTATGATCTCTTGCAAGTTGCTATAATCAATTCATTTGACATGCCCGCCAATTCCATTTGAGTGAGAGGTATGTTCATGTACAATCTTGCAGATGTCATATATGATTTAATACCTCATCATCCCTCTTGCAGAAATGGAACTGGTAGGCATATCAAATGAATAGATCTTAGATATAAACTGTTCAAGTGAGCCATACTATAAATTTATGTACACTTTGGTGTCTAACATTGGCTCTATCCACAAACTATATTGTACCATACCTGGTGATTTTACTGCCTAGTAACCACTCTGTGGAGAGTGGAGTCAAAACCCATGTACCACTCCCATGTACCACTCCAGACATAACGAGTCACATGGGAGATTACTTGTCCCACCCTCTAGTATAAACTTCAAAAATAAACAGACCCACCCAAAGAGTGGTCCTACTCCAGACATAACATGTGACATGGTAGACTACTAATGTACCATCCTCATATTCCAGGTGTGCCCAGAGAATGGTCTTTTTACAAGGGTTCCTTCCATGTGGGTGTATACTCACTAGTACTTTTAGGACACAACCATGCCCTCAGCATGTTTGTAAACATAGATTGTCAACATACAGCATTTAGTGTAATAAATAACAGGTGTTGGCCAGACAGTGGTCTCTTTTTCCATGTATCACTCTGCCTTGGTACAAGTAACTTATTCCACTCGTGGCCTTCAGGCCACTCGTGGAATAACTATTACTTATTAAACCATACTCTGAAGTTTGTGCAGATCGTCTCATATGAATGAATATCTTTTGAAATAAAGAATACAATTCAATAAACACAAAAGTGTGCATGGCTAGATAGCAACATCCTGCCCTGTACATGTTCAAGGGAGGACACGTAACACACTTTAGGCTCTCAGAATTGCTCGACAACTTCTTAAATATTTACAATCAAGTCCTACTAAGTTCAGTGGATATTCAGTTGCCCAGTGACAAATTACATTGTTATTCCTGCATCAAAAAGCACGATCCAGTCCTTTGGCAAAAACCATTTGCTCCTCAAAAGCTTCTTTTTAGTATGAAGAGAACAGTAACCCCATAGATGGTTCATCCGACCATATATACATGTACCAGCCCCCTAAAATCTCCTTAATTCATGTCTACTTAAAGTGTCTACAATCCAATTGTTAGTAATATACAATTCCATAAGAATTCAATTCAATTGTTACAACATACATGTATAATAATGTAAAAAAACATAAAACAGCGTAATTATGTTATAACAGCATGATTTATTACTCGGAGTTTCACGCCTAAAGCGGCGATCATCAGATAAATAGCTGAACACTGAACTGTAACTCCAAAACAAAACAAATAAATTCACAGCGTTGAAAGCGTACGCGTCTTCACTAGAAAAGTATGACAGCGCGCATGTTTAAAAACGGATGACACAGTGTATACGCACGCATAATGTAAATATTTACATGCATAACAAAATTAATACACCCGATATTAAACTAAATAAACACATATAATTACAAATTCTTATCACATACACTATAAACTCAAAGTGTCACAAACATTTTGTTTACCATGTGAAGATCAACCAATACTACAATGTATATACATGTACAGATGAATCAAATCTGCCATTGTTTTGTAGATTTCACACTTTCAAACTGTTTCACCAACTTTCCCCCAACTTATCTCAGATTGGACCATTTAGTGTGGTTCACAACTGACCCACCACCAGATTAAGATCATGTCTTCCATCTATACAGGGGGTGTATGGATTTCAACTGGAATAGCCCATTACAACTTACAAACACATTTTTTTCTAATATTTTGTAAGATGATACTCAAATTTCGACATCCTTAGTCGTTAATAGTCGACTAGTCACAACTA
Source organism: Amphiura filiformis (assembly GCF_039555335.1). NCBI lineage: Eukaryota > Metazoa > Echinodermata > Ophiuroidea > Amphilepidida > Amphiuridae > Amphiura > Amphiura filiformis. The sequence goes on from NC_092647.1 coordinate 22,020,124, forward strand.
TTTGGTGCAGAGTAGTCAACTACTACATATGCTTTAATCTTGCAACCCTAACCAACAGCCAAGTGGACAATTCCAGACCTAATTTTTTCACTTTCTACAATGGTCCGTAACAGGGTTTGCCCGTTTTAACCGCCATTTTTACCACTTGGTTTAAAAAGTGGCAAGGTCTCTCTAAAATCCAACAACCAAAAAAAAGAAGTTTATCGCCCACAAGCTATTTGTACTGTTGTCAATATTTAAATTCTTCTTCAACATTCAATCAAGTGGACAAGGTTTTTAACATGTTGTCAAGGTACAATTGTAACATAAAAGTCGGTTGCTTTGCTGTTTGTCCAAGTCATACATGTAATAGACTCAAGTATGGACAATGCATCACTTAAGACCATCAAAACTGACCTGCAAACTTCAAACAACTCATCTAAACTATTGTTTTACAAACATTGCCTATTTCTGAAACAAAATTGTCCATAAAACTGATCATTCTTGTTCAACTTTCAAATACTCAAATGCCACTTCATAACAAAGACAATCAATAGCACACCGCAATGTCTGACTTCCTGTAATTGCTAAGTAAATATTTTCAGGCATGTAAAGAAGAGGCAAAGTAGTCAAACTAGTAAAAGAAAATCACAACTTTCCAGTCGTTTAGCGAGTCCAACAAAATGACACCCAGAGGCTGAGAGAAAAACAAATGGTTGGTCATCCTAACTTTTCTGGTGTAGGTGGGCCGGATTTACGTGGGAAGACTTTCAAAGAAAATCATGGCTAAAAACTTCATATTTAACTTACCAACAAAGCCTTTTAAGATGTTTAGCTTCAACATAAAACGTCAAGTTTTAAGATATTTTCATCAAAATATCAAGAGCTATCTCAAGAACCACTGAACCAATACAAGGCTTGTTTGTACTCATTTTAATCTTTTTCATCTTTCGTACGGCATGACATGCGTTGCTTCAGGATAAAAAGTGACGCCTGGTCCGTTTTTAGGCGAGTCACAGGTCGCCTGATAAATTCCCCTTCAGAGTGGAAATGTTTGCAAGATTAATTTTATGCACTTTGCCCAATGTATATCTCTGCTGGATTGCGTTAGCAGGCATGTTTCAATATTGCGACCAGTGAAATACCCAACTATGTCGCTTCCAAACTCGAGACGAAACAAAGAATTCTGGTGACGAGTGTGTTGTTCACTCAATACATGATGATGTTGAATTGCAGGTGATTTACATTTCAATGACATGCAAAAAGCGATGCCAGAATGTGTTTTTTTCAATTGAAATCCATCCACCCCTATGGAGGACATGACCTAAATCTACCACACAAGGGAGTATAAATTTCAAAATTTGAAATCAACATCCCTTGAGTAAGTTCATGGATTTCAACTGGAACAACCCACACATACCCCCTCCCCCCTTTTACTATGACTTCCAAGTCAGCCATGGTCTTTTAGGCGTCTCATGTAGACTAGTACACACAATTTAACGCTTGAATACAAAAAGGCCATAAGTGCTTTATTACTTTGCACTTACTGACCTTCTTACATTCAACTGACGAAAATTTGAATTTCATGGCGCTTTCATGAGCACAATATAGTGAATGAGCAACAACTTATGTGTGAATGACACAGCATAAAGTGCATGTTTATTATCATAGAGTGTGTACTAGTAATACATGCAAGGTCTTAGCTAGCCATGCGTCCACCCGTCTTTAAGACGGCTTAATCTAATTTTAGACGGGTGGATTTAATGGATTTTACAGATGTGATAGCTCTAAAACAGATGATTTTAAGGTTATATGAGCTTGAGACTAATTCAGAGTGACATGTAAAGGCCAAATCAGGACATATTTGACCCTAGTGACCCTTCCATGTTGTTTTATATTTGAGGGTCAAATTTTGGTGTCTGCTTGGACGGGTGGTTTCTGATTTCTGGCTAAGACGATACTTTCTCATAGTGAGTTTTCATTTCAAACGTGTTTTTTTCTTCGTGAAATTGGTTGCACAAAATTTGACTAGATAAATATTTATAGTGTACTGTAATAAATTACATATTTGAGAGCTTGAGATTTTTTTACGCCAACGCTTACTCATACGCAGGGACAGGCGATTTGCGCGGAAAAAAATAGCAAATTGCGCAGAACTTTTTTTTTTCAGTGCAAATCATGTATCCCTAAATTGCGCGGAATTGCGCGGAAAGAAAGTTCCGCGCAAATCGCCTGTCCCTGCTCATACGCCAGTTATATCAACTGAAAATCATTCTACTCCGCTGATTTCTCCTCCTTTATTTCGAAACAGAATATGCGTAAAGGTAAGCATAGATGCGTTAGAAATCACAATCTTGCCGTCTTAATGGTCTATTCCAGTTGAAATCCATCTATCCATAGATATATCTTCCAACTATGGAATACATGACCTTAATCTTCCACACAGGTAGTGTGAATTTCAAATGAAATCTACACCCTATGGAAGATTAAGGTCATGTCTTCTATGCTGGGGTATGGATTTCAATTGGAATTGCACAATGTCATTGCTGTGATATTTTCAAGATGCATATATTTTGATCAGCTCTTAATCGACAGGCCCAAATAACATCGCGTGTATATAATTTATATAATATAATTTGTCTGTCTTGTGACAACTCACCAGAAGTATCACAAATTATTATTTAAGTTGTATACTTTTTTTATGCATGCACAATATAGACCAGACAGCTCAACAATATTACTCTTAACCTGGGTCTACTTTCGGCGAAGTGGTCAAAACCTAACAATTTCAGCCGATTACAAGCTGATCAAACTATAGTCTTTAATAAAACACATCCTATCATGTTTTAACCAAAAGATGACAACTGGGATATTTCATACATGTATTACCCCTGTAATGATTGTCCAATGACATTCATTTAAGGAGATGTGAATTCCATATTAGGATACCTGAATTCCCATTTTAGGATACATTAATTCCATTTTAGGATACATAAATTCCATATAAGGATACATGAATTCTGAATGAATATAGCACACTGCATAACAATCAAATCACAGAGCGATTACCGAATACGGTACAACTCTACTAGTCTTATTACAAGACTGGCCTACCCCAACCCTAACCCTAAACTCCATAGAGGACTGGACTCGCAAGTCTAGCAAGTTGCACCCTATTCGGTAATTGTACTCAAATCACATAATAGTTTATAGTAATTTCACATATTCCACATGTCCAGATGACTCTTCTCTCCCAACTGATGAAAAGACGGTCTTCATACAAACACTGGCCAGTTCCTCGTCTTGCTGTCATCATCTTCTTATGTTAAACCTTGGCAAAGTTGAACATATATGAAATATACCATGGCAAGGTGAAGAGTGACATCGCAGCAGGTACCATACATAATTGACATAAAATACCGTTAATAGTTATGAGTTCAGCATAAATGCCGAATATCGATTTCTCTCTTAATCAATCAATTCACATGAATGCATGAATTCTCTTGAATTGGAGGACTGGGGATCAGAGAGTAGAGACCCAGAGGGCAGCATGTCCATTAGGCAAAAAAAAAAAAGTTGTTTGCTTGCCCTCAACCGACCGACCCTAATTTTGGAAATCAGAAAAAAGTGGTTTTTTTTCTATTTACTGTACAAAAGAATACCGACCCTATTTTTGGAAATTCCTGAAAAAGTTTTTTTTTTCTTTTCAAATTTTTGCATTCTGAAGATGTAAAAAAAATGTATTTTAGAGCTTGTGTTCAACATTTTAGTTGTTTTCTAATATTAGTTGATTCATTTTGACACCAAAATTGTCTGATTTTTCATATTTTGAGCCTTAATTAATACAAACATTAGAGTTTCCTAGTAATTAAAAAAAAAAAAAAAAAAGAAATCCCGACCGACCGACCGACCCAATTGTTAAAATTCAATTGAGGGCAAGCAAACAATTTTTTTTTCTTGGCCTTATCTAACAGGGAAGTTGACCTAATCAGTGTGATAAGCGAGTTACAGATGGTAGCATACAGGGTTACTGTCTGAACCCTGTCCTGGATAATTGTTTAGTATACACCACTAGACATAAGACGTCATTGGCCGGCAGTATGCGCACAAATTATGGCAATTTCCATTGTTCTTTGCCCTGCAGTGTGTGTTTACACATCGTAGTTTGCTCAGGGCATGTGCATTTTAAATTGCCCACCACATTTCATATAGTGCAAGAAAGCCATTGAACAGTGTCACGATTCATTCAAGCATATCGATAGACCAGTCCCTCGAAGATTAATTTACAAACTTAAGAAATAAACAAAGAGACTACTAATTTTCCATCTCTCTGCTACTGGACCAATTTTGCGTTGTCACCAAGACTTCCTGTTATACCATTTTTCACCCAATGTGGCAGTGACGCTAGTGCGCATTTTCATTAGGCGCAGCCTCAAATCACTAGCGCTGGCGTACACACACACACGCTTCAAGACGCCGCATAGAACAGCTGCTTCAAGGAGCTGACGTCACTGCCGCATCAGGGTAAAAAATGGTATAGTGCTGTATCCCGACATGTCTTGGCGGGGGACTAATAATAATCTACTACCAGTTGGTCTAATTTCTTTGTGTTCGTTGTGTTTTCTTCAAAGCATTGTATATAAGCATTATTATATTGTATAAGCTTAATGTTATGTAAATCACCCAATTACCAGATACTCAACCAAATTAAGATGGATTTCTTTCATTTTGTGATCCAATTTTAAAGACTCCCGGCCCCACTACATCCAAAAATCAGGATTTAGTTATTCCAACATGTCACCATAAAATCTGGTTAATCTCACTACTTCCTGCCACTTCAACTTTTGCATGTGCAAATAAAGCAGACATGCCGTTTCCAGATACCATACCACATTGTCTTTCATTTCATTTCATATTTATTAAGTCTTATCAACAACAACAATTGACATTTTAAAAGGCACATATAGAAAATACTTAAATACATTTTATAAAAACAGAATAAGAAATATAAACAGCACATATTTATAGAGATCACGTTGATAAGACCAAGGATAGCCCAAAAAGCCATGGAGGCTTATTTCCATTGGGGTCCTTTAAAAGGGGACAACATCAATGACAAAAGAAGGAAACAAACGAAACAGTCAAGTACTAGAACTACCCCCTTCTCGTGATCTTGCTTTTGTAGCAAGATGAGCTTTTACTTCTTTTTTGAAGTTGGCATAGCCATTGATGGATTTAATATTGCTTGGGAGACAGTTCCAGGCCTTGACTGTAGTGTATTGGAAGGTGCTACCAATTTGCCCATGAAACTTTGGAACAACAAAATTGAGGTGGCTATCCCTGGTATTATACCGGTGTCTTTCAGTTACTTTTATAAAATGGTCACTCAGATAATCTGGAGACATGTTATTAAAAATTTTAAAAGCATGGTTAAGCTTCAATTGTTTAACTCTATCAACAGTATTTAAAAATCAAGCCTATCAAGTTCAGCTTGGCCAACATGTGTCCGTGAGTCCAGACCAAGAATGAACCTAACAATTCTATTTTGCATGACTTGAAGTTTATTTTGGAGTTTTTTAGAAAGACCAGAGAACCAAGAAGAACAAGAATAATCAAAATAGCACTGAATCAAAGCAGACACTAAAGTTTTGCGAGTTTTTGATCAAGAAACTGAGCTTGTCTGAATAAAAATTGAGTCTTGCACCAGCCTTTTTTAGAACCATATTAGCAATTGATTCACCTGATAAGTACTGATCTAATGTGATACCCAAATATTTAACAGATTGGGTAGATTGGATAGGTTCATTATTGCACATGACATTAAAATCACATTGTTTCTTCAATTTCCTGTGTGAACCAAACAGAATGGCCTCGGTCTTACCCAAGTGAAGAGACAGCTTATTGTCAATAAGCCACTGTTGACAAGACTCCAATTCCTTGCTGAGCTTGGAAGAAATTTCCTTTGGATCTTTGCCGTCAATAAGCAATGCACTATCGTCTGCATAAAGTAAAAGCTTACAGTCAACACTAATTGGCATGTCGTTGACGTAGCAGAGAAATAAGAGTGGCCCCAGGACACTGCCTTGGGGCACACCGCATGTAATTGCCATAGGTTTGGAGTTGGATTTATTAACACACACTATCTGCTGTCTCTCACTTAGGTAAGACCTAAACCAATCTACTGATTCAATCCCCATTGCACGGAGCTTATTGCACAAAATATCGTGGTTGACCGTATCAAAGGCTTTCTGTAGGTCCAACATCACCATACCAGTGTAATTGCCTTGAGAAATCTGTGTATGTACGAGCTCAGTGAGGTGAATAAGGCAAGTGTCGGTAGAGTAAGTGCCTCTAAAACCAGATTGATGGGAATAAAGAAGATGATGGTCAGTTAAATACTGGTAAAGTTGATTGTGCACAGACTTCTCAAGAATCTTTGAGATTACACTTAGTATGCTGATGGGCCTATAGTTACCAACCATTGATCTACTACCTTTTTTAAATAGTGGGGTGACACGTGCACACTTCAATTCAACAGGAACTGAATTGGTTAAAATAGACAAATTAATAATAGAAGTAATAGGATCTTTCAGGACAGAAGCCCCATCCCTTAGAAATTTAGCAGGAATGTTGTCCAATCCAGTACTTTTATTAGGATGTAATTTGCACAATTCAGAAAAGACAAAATCAGTGGTAACAGGAGAGAGTTTAAAACTACATTCAGTGATACCTTTATCAGAATAAAACTTCTGGAATTTTTGCGAGTCAGTGCTGAATTCATTTTAGTGAGAGGAAGCTTTTGACAAGGTTACTAGCAACAGTGGTATAAAAAGTGTTGATGTGATCAGCAACTTTAGTAGAATCAAAACAAGTTTCTCCGTCAATTTCCAAAACAACTTTGCACTGCTCTTTAGTTTTAGTACTGTAGCCAAGGGCTTTCAACTGCTGCCAAAGTTTTTTGGGGTTATTTTTATGCTCATCATTTGATATTATCAAAACATAAACAGCCTTGCCATTACCGATGCGTTAAGGGGGTACTACACCCCTGTGGTAAATTTGTGACTATTTTTGCATTTTTCTCAAAAAGTAATAACACACTGGTAATAAAAGTTATGTATATTATTGGGGCAAGGAATCCAATTACTACACTGAAATTTTAGTGACTAAAGACAACCGGTTCAGTATAGGAAACGAGGTACATCCTAGCGGTACCTTATTTCTTATCATAAATAACAAACCGCTTGTCTTGGGTCACTAAAATTCCAGTGTAGTAATTGACTCCTTGCCCTATAATATACATAACTTTGTTAACACTGTGTTATTAGTTTTTGAGAAAAATGCAAAAATAGACACAAATTTATCGAGGGGTGTAGTACCCCCTTAATACAGTCACCACAATGCGGCCTTGCCATTTTTCATTCCATTTATGTAAGTGTAATGAGCTACTATAGTGTATCTCATCTCAAGTATCTGCCAGGAATACCGACCTAAAGCGGTGAACACTTGAAGAGACAAGAAAGATCGCTCGCCCGACTATCTTCCAAAAGGCCTACGAGGGTTACTTCTCCATAGCAGTTTGAACGCTGCTGCACCCGGTCAAGCGCTCCACCAGGAGATCTCACATCAAATCCTTCATAGAATTACACTCATCAAAAGACAGTTTCAAGTACTCTTTTATACCCAGAACTCTTACAGATTGGAACAACCTGCCACAACATATTATCAGAATAGAAGATCCCGCAGCATTTAAGCATCAGCTACACAACCACAAGAATCAAAGCACTAGCGCGCACACAATAACCGACTTGCCTTTTTCCACCTGGAGTGTTGAGCCGTAATTTAAAGAAGGAGAACTTGAGCGTAACGTCCACTGGATTATGCTGTGGCAGATTCGAATTGGTGCGCTTACGCAGTTAAATCGCCAGCGTACGGACAAATTGACCTCCTACGCGTGTGCATATGCCCTACCGGATTAGGTTAGCTCGCATGATTCAAACCTGCCACTTCCAAATCCAACATGGCGTTTCTCTCAACTTGAGACGAGACAGACTATAGTACAATACTCGCTTATTATTCACAGGATTATTTCTCTTTATGACATTCACATAGTATCAAATCAAGCAACAATCTTTGTTTTGCTGACGCAATGCACAGCTGCAGCTTTGGCGGATCATCTTTGCAAGTCTAGCCAAAATGCACAAGTGGCCTACATGATTGTACTTCCCAGTGTTCATTTTTAGTTGACTAAAGAGTAGGCAACTGTTGCATGCAGAAAGGCAGCAGGGCAACTTCCAATGTCGTGTGGCAATGTCCGTAAGTGTAATTTCTTACGCTTTGCAGATTTTGGAGTAATTTTCTTCTTTTTCAAGTCACAATTTTGAGGTTCTTACAGAAGATTGAAAAGAAAACATGTGATATCAAGCATAATCAGTCTGAAGTCAGGGTTGCCAAACCCGCGATTTGGTAGCCCAATTGGGCGACTTTTGAAGATTTTTTCCGCGACTTTTGACAATTTCCTGTCCCATAGAAACCAATGGTTAAGAAAAAAATTGGGCGACTTTTTCAACATTGGCTCTCATGACTTCCAATAGTTTCATGTCCCATAGAAACCAATGGTAAAGAGAAAAATTGGGCGACTTTTCGATTATTTGACCCGCGATTCGGGCTGAAATCTTTTGGCAACCCTGTCTGAAGTCAGACCTATTCAATTTTCAGTTTCTTATATATAGGATTGGAAACAGCATTTGCAAAGCTACATTCTGCAGAAAATCCCATTGAATTTGGACAACCAGTTCAAAAGATATGGGCAGTTAAAGAGTTTCCAAAACATAGGAAACAAAAGAAAATGCAGCCTTTGTTTGGCTGTTATTTTTGTGGGGTTTTAATTCTTGTAATTTGTCTGAGTCGTGGGTTCAGCCGCGTAATTTCAGAATCAGATTTTAAAGGAGTTATTTCATGATCCTAGCATCCTCTTTTAATGACATTTTTCAGTCGATATCAACTAAAAACAGCTTATTCCTAAAATTTCAGTTGATTCTTGATTTTGCGCTTGAGAGTTATGCATGTTTATGTGTATTACACTGCTCCATAGACAATGTGTTGTAATTTTGTTCTGGTGTACCAGAACATAATTAAAATTTCATGATATTTTTGCTAAACGAATTAATCTGCAAGAGGTTTTTTGTACATAAACATTATGTAGCCAGAGGTTTTCAGTGGTATAAAAATCTCAACTTTTTTTGAGAAAAGTGAGGGGGATGCTGTGGATCATGAAATGCCCTTTTTAAAACCCTGCAAAGCATATCTGACCCATTATTCAGCATCGAAGTGGTTACGTAATTCTCTTGGTTACCGGATCACGCTACTTTGGTATGCCTTCGAGTGCCATATACTTTATGTGGTGATCATTTCGATCGTGGTTCATTACTCTAGCGCGTGATCCCGTTGACATAGTAACATTACGTAACTTCGATACTGAATAGGCTTAATGTGCCTGCACCTGTCTGAAACTAGCGAATATAAGAAAATACAACCGTTCAGAACAGTTCAAAACACAAAAAAATAATACCACTAAAATATATACAGTCGTAAAGCAGACAAAAGCAATAATAACTTGACACACTTATAAATCTCAATATCCTATTATGTAATACAATTTTTTATACAGGGAAACTCAAGGCAGAAAAGTCGATTTTGATATTTGAGATAAGACCCAAATTATTGGGCAATTTGATTGAATTTTTCACCGTTTTAAGCAGTAAACCCCACAGCAAAAGTCATTAAATAGTATTCAAATAAAAAAGGCCTTGCCATTAATGCATTAATCCAGTTACCCCACTGCAGCCTTGCCATTATGTAAGTGTGATGTGCTACTATAGTGCGTCTCATCTCAAGTTGAGAGTAACGCCACGTTGGATTATTCTCTTGGTCGGGCTGACGTCACAAAGGGGAAAAGGCTTTGTAAAACCAGTATGCGCATGTGCTGTTCCCCTTCCTCGAGCTGGTTGCTATGCGCGCGCTTGTGCAAAGGGGACAAAGGGGACAATGTTCCTGGATGTCTGACCGAGTGAATACTGTGGCAGATTAGAATCGGTGCGCTTACGTAGTTACATCTCCAGTGTTCGGACAAATCGCCTTCCTGCGCATGTATACCTCCCACAGGATTAGGTTACCGCACATGATTCGAATCTGCCACTGCAAAATCCCAACATGGCGTTACTTTCCGACATGGCGTTAACTTTGAGACGAGACAGACTATAGTACAATACTCATGATTGTTTCACTTCCATCGACACGCATAAATCAATATTACATATTGTAATGACATAATTTCATAGTATCATGTCACACAACAATCTTTGTTCTGCCATGCACAGCTGCAGCTTTGGTGGATCATGTTGTACGTCTAGCCAAAATGCACAAATGGCCTACACGTACTTCGGAATGTTAATTTTTAGTTGTCTAAAAAGTGGGCAACTTTTGCATGCATCAATTTTCTCTGCTGTAAAAGCACATTCCTGAGTGTAATTTTGGACTACTTTGCTGGTTTTTAAAGTCACGATTTTGAGGTTTCTTACTTAGACCTACTATAGATAATATTTGTGCGTTTTTATTTTCGCAGCAGCTGTGTTGAGCATGAAAATTAATATTCCACGAAATTTCTGCTTCTACAGTATTTTGCCCTTTCCTAGTGTCTTTAGGCAAATTTATCGATCATTGTTGAAGTACAGACAGTGTACTTGATCAAAATGATCATCCTGATTGGGTGATTAATTGTCTGAATTTACCCAAATTTTGGGATTTGAAGTTACCAGGGTTGCCGAAAATGTTCAGCTCGAATCACAGATCAAATCATCGAAAAGTCACCCAATTTTGTCTTCAGGAAACTACAAGAAGTCACAGGAATGCTGAAAAATCACCAAATTTCTTAACCATTGATTTTTTGAGACAGCAAATGTTCAAAAGTCGCAGGAGGAAAAACTTCAAAAGCTGCCCAATTAGGCTACCAAATCATGGGTTTGGCAACCCTAAAGGCTATTCTTCCTAAAAAATTGGCAACACTTGAGTGCAAATCACTCACCCTTGGCCTATTACAACACACAAGTCTGTGGGCAGCCTGGAAGGGCTATTAATGTACAGCGCGAACATTTTTCCCTAGGTTTTAATTCTTTTTTTTTTCAAGATCAATTTCAGAATCAAGAATTTAAAAGGCTGCAAAAAATATTTCAGACCCATAGACTTAATGTGTCTGCAGCTTTTTGAGACGTTCGAATATAAGAAACAGCAACCATCAAGCGTTCAAAACAGTTCAAAATCACAAAAAAACAATACCACACAAATATCCTATTCAGTAGTAAAGCAGACAAAAGCAATAATTACTGTACAAACTTCTTTGTAAAACTCACTATCCTGCATGTTCATATTTTGTTTATACGGGGGAAACACAAGGCAGAAAACTGATTTTGAGATTTAAGATAAGATTCAAACTATTGGGCAATTTGACTGTTTTTCACCGTTTTCAACAATAAACCCCTATTCTCTCGGTCGGGTTGTTCCATCTTTTGTACTTACCCATTTCTCACATGTCACAGAGGACACTTTCGCGAAATTTAGTTCCAGTCAATTTTCTCAGCACAGAAAAATACCAATCTGCCTTTCAATTTGTAATTAATGGAAGTTGATTTCCCTGATATAACTTTTGGCACTGTTTCATCGAGAGATATTCATTTTATGACACCTTTTGTTACTTTCCCCCATTGCGTGCAACAGTAAACATCCGGGATGAGATGGAACAGCCAAATACTGGTAAAAACAACCAATTTACATATCGCAAGTGACGTCATGCCGACCGACAGAATAGCAGAAAATAGGCGATTTGTGCAATGACGGAATGAAAAGAGCATTTTGGCCACATCTCAAATCATTTTCAATTTGTTACACAAATCATAAGGCTTAATACTAAATATATTACCCAATCATTTACATGTACATGTACTCTACAAAATATTCTCCAAATTTTACAGTACACAAAATAACAAATCGCAAGTTACTGTTGTTGTTTTCTTCCTTCACTCGATACACATAAACCACTACCATATATAGCAGGATATTTTTTGCGGTTTCAATTTTTTAGCATTTTGGGGGTAATTTCAAAATGGCCGATTCATAAGTGCACAAAATGCACAAAGGCTTTAATATGTACGCATTCAGAGAATAATAGAGACCATAAGCTTTTCAGAACAGTTCAAAATCACAAAAAATTACTACCGCTGAATGACCCTGCAAAACAGTATTCACGATACAAGAATTATTTCCTATGTTCCAAGAAAAAATTCTTTGTTTTGTCGTCATGGTTACATCAATTTATACATTACATTATTAACACAATAGGTTTATCATGGACATTAACATAACAGCTGATGGAGCATCAATAGGCTATTCCAGTTAAAACCCATACATCCCCCTATTGAAAACATGACCTTAATCTTCCACACAGGGAGTGTGCATTTCAAATGGGGGTTACCTGAATGGGACGATTGCATTTGAAATCTACCCCCCTGTGTGGGAGATTAAGGTCATGTCTTCCACAGGGGGTGTAAGGATTTCAACTGGAATAGCCCAATAACCTTTTTAATGTTAAAAATCTGTGACGAGATACTGAGAAAACCTTGTACCAAATTCCGTCATCAATGATCAACTAATTAGGTAAACTTTGACTATAATTCGTAACACATCTGTTTTCCCCTTAATTATTCAGTTAATTTGTCTACATTCAGGCTGATCAAATTTCATTTCATTTATTGTAAATAGTAATCAGAATATTATACTGATTTCATAGTGTCATGACCTTTTTCCGCTTTTGGGGCCAATTCATAGTGTCATGACCTTTTTCCGCTTTTGGGGCCAACATTTTGTGATGCCGCTTGCAAATAAATGCAAGCGGCAGTCACCAAGCAGTGACGCTCGGCAGCAGCATCTTAATTCTGAAACCAAAGCTTATTGGCTATCATAGCGTACGGTGCCATACGTCACGAGCAGCACCCAGGGGTAGCATTAAGGCCCGAAAGTCGGGGTTGTTTTCCCGTGTTTTTCACTCCCGAGCTTGCAGAAAATCCAATTACATGGGGTGAAAATTAAATCTCTGGGATGAAAAATATTTTGCAGTGTAGTCAGGGGTAGGAGTAAGGTCCAAAAGTAGAGGGTCAGAGTTCACCCCCGAGCTTGCACATATTCCCAATATAGAGGGTGAAAAATTAATATTTTTTAAATTTAGGGGGTTAACGCTACCCCTCGCGGCACCGCTCCCGTGTTGGGACTTGACCGCATTTCCCAAAGCGGCAGGGTCATCGATTTATCGGCAAGACGCTGCTTGTCGCTTGGTCAATGCTAACGTTTCTGGTACAACTGCGTAGTGACACTAATATCACCATTGGGCGTCAAAGCGACATGACACTTGAAACCCGCTTTACATGTCATTCTGTTTTGCTTACATTGTACTCACTAAATCATTTGCTATTAGATACCATATAGTCACCCAGCAGTTACAATATATAATTTGTGGCCATCATGGCGCATACCCATCGCGTACATGTACCCTGCACAACATAAGATGCATTCTGCTCCATAATGTTATTGTAGGGTTCCAGTTGCACCATACACAGTTGCTGGCTACGAACCTACATGTACCCACATACCGAATGTTCCATGATGAACACAAAATTAGTTGTTAGACCTGTATGAACCTTTATCATGTATTTCAGAATTTGGATTCCCTGCCAGGATTTTTTCTAAGCTTTCATTAGAGTTAATGGGATCAATATTGATACTGTGAAGCACATGTACAATATCTTCACGGATTTGGAGTGTAGCCTACCCTGCGGCATGAAACTTTCACAAATTCATACAGTTCCTGAAGGCCTATAGGAAGAAAAATAGTTGCGTACATGAAAATTTCCACGAATCAACACTTGCAAAATATTCATACGCGAAAAGGGTCATACTTCTCATGCCAAAACGGAATGATCCCCAGCCATTAATAATTTAAGGGAGAGCCTGCCGTTCAAAAAGTCAAGCGTGGGACGGTTCCATTCACAAGCCATTTTTTAAAGCAGCAGCTTCAAACTCCTCGCCACAACTGAGCCCGGATGTCGCCAGTGCCACTATTGAGATATGCTCCATCGAACTTAACAATAAACAATAGGAAAGAAAGGATTTATTGACTGTTTTATTGATTTTTCACTACTTAAATGTCAAGTACTATAGACATGATATACATCATTTTAAAGCTAATTTCAAGCAGAATATTTTGGTTGAATATCTCAAAAATGATGATTGGCGACATCCGGGCTCAGTTGTGGCGAGGAGTCACATATGCCAAATATGACTCTGCAACCAGCAAAGTCTGTAGAAACAACCTTACAATGTTCTGCAACCTGTCATTACTTCATCAACTTTACACATTTAGCTTTGAATCAACTATTCTGAAAGAACCAATTTCATATAAACGATGCAACATATAATTCTACAATTAGTAGTCAGTGTCCCTATCAACCCCAATACTAATCTTTCAATTTTGTACAAAACAGCTGGGTCTATTTCTCCCTTTCATAAAAAAAAATACACATTTTTATTGTTACCATAATATAATAATGAACAGCTTTGTTACAAAATTAAGCTATGGATATTTGCAATCATCATAAAGTCTCCACAGGTCGATGAGCACACACCACAGATACAGACACATGTTTCGCCAGGTCACCTGCACTTTGTCCTCAAACTCGGCGCAATTTTTTTTTTAAGAGGAAAAGTTTGAAACCAAAAGTAATTTTATACTACACTGCTTCTGGTTCTTATCTTTTGTGAATCTGATATTATTCTACAAAGTAAATGTCATTCTTTCATCGGTGAATTACCCAGCAAATTTGAGTATCGGCACTTTAAACAATGCCATAACAATTGCTCATCATACAAATTTGGCACACTGCTAATATACTAGTATGTATGGATGCTGTACATCAAGAATTGGCATCCTTTTCAAGCAGAGTACCACTGCCACTTTCAACGATGTGCTGAACACTTTCT
Source organism: Amphiura filiformis (assembly GCF_039555335.1). Taxonomy (NCBI): domain Eukaryota; kingdom Metazoa; phylum Echinodermata; class Ophiuroidea; order Amphilepidida; family Amphiuridae; genus Amphiura; species Amphiura filiformis. Next base: position 22,035,184 of record NC_092647.1, read on the forward strand.
TCACTCATAGTGCATAAATGAGCTGACAGAAAAAAAATCCCATTCTTTCCTCGACGGCACAAGCCCATGTCATCTTGGATATGGCGAGTGAGGGAAAACATACACATCTTAACCATTTCAAATTATTAATCCCCATTCCTCATAAACAGTTTTTTTAAGTCACCTTTACTGCATATCAAAGATGGCTGTGTATGCCATGGCGGCCATCTTGGATGCGCAAGGAAACAAATATTGCCATTTATTAACGGGTTGTGAGTAGAAGTGTGCATGCAAATAGCAGTACCTTAGGGCAACTGGTGTGTTCCAGGGCAACATCTCAGTGCAGGTTAAAATGTGGCAGTTTAAAATTCTTCAGCCATTTCTATTTTCTCCCACCACCTGCATGCCAACCGGAAAGGGTTGCCATGTACCCCCTTTGGCATATGTGTCTAGAGTTGCCTACCCCTGATATATACCTTGGTCAAAACTGCTGGATGCATTATTCTAAGAAAGCCCTTGCAATGTCAAAGATCAGCTGTGCTACAATGTACAAGTGCTTATCATATGAAAACCTAATTGCTTTGCTTTAAATTGTGATTTGTGCTCCAAATTGTGCTATTTTGCCATTTAAAAAAAAAAAAGGCATACAAAGTTCATGCTTTAAAATCTAGTACATGGAATTCCAAAGTAGATTAAGGCACATTACCTTAACCCAGGCTAAAAAGGACTACACTACTTAGCAAATACTGATTATACATTTTACAGATTTCAAACCTTATAAAATATTCAGATTTGTGGGGTTTTGTTACAAAGATGTTAATAATTACCACCTCAAAGTTGCATCATGCTTTAACCTGAGCTCCTTGTGCATTACTGAGTGGCAACCTTTAGCACAACTGCATTTCAATTCCACATGAACGTTACATCATACTATTTTTCACCTTGATGTGGCAGTGACATCAACGTGTTGAGGCAGCTACTTTGCGGGCAAATTTATGCAGAGTAATTTTTACGCCAGCACTTTAAGCTGCATACATTGAGATGCACACTGACGTCACTGCCACATCGGGGTGAAAAACTGAGGAATCGCCACAGTGTAATGACTTTTCTCACTCAACAATAATCAAGGAGCACAGTCAAACTCAATCCAGAAATTAAATGGACAACGTAATGTTCACAGTGGCTATGAAGTCTCAAATACATGCATTTCAATAGGCTGTTCCATTTGAAATCCACAACCCCTTGGAAGATTTAGCCAGTCTTCAACAGAGGGAGTATGGGTATCAAATAGAATCTAGACAACTGGGACATTTCTATTTAAAATGCTCATTCCTGATGCGAAAGATCATATACCGTACAGAGGGAGTATGGGTGTCAAAATCAATATCTTAGCTCCATCTTACAAATATACTCCCTCCGTGGATAAGACTTTTTCTTCCACAGATTTTACATGGAATTGCCCAATGCATGATCGGTCTATACATGTACATGTACTTCAGATCTGGTAAATAAAGTCCACATTTGAGACATGTAAACACATGCCAATTTCCATTCAATTTCAAGATTGCATAACAAGAAATTTTCACCGGGGTTAATTTTCGCGCTATTTGCTGTTAAATAGGCTACTGCAAATTTAAAACCCTCAAAATATTTGCAACACATATGTTTCAATATAAGTTGCCGTTTCAACTATGAATAAAGAAACCATAGAACTGATCAGAACAGTTAAAGGGAGTCTCCGGCAATCATAACATTATGCCTTATATGTTAGAAAAATAATTATCAAGCACGAATCACATTGTTTTATTTAAAACAAACTCATATTGACCATATAAAAGCGAATAAAACAGGCGGCTCTCAACACGCGATATTCAAATTCCCGCGCCGAAATTGTCTAAGTGCAATGACCTAATGGTTATTTGTGTTCAATTGTCGTCAGCCTTCATTGTATTACTGGGACGTCATTGCACTCGGCGCCCGGGAATTTTGAATATCGCGTGTTGAGAAACGGATGTTTTTATTCGTTTTTATGGTCACTATGAGTTTGTTTTAAATAAAACCATGTGATTCGTGCTTGATAATTATTTTTCCAACATATAAGGAATAATGTTGTGATTGCCGGAGACTTCCTTTAAAATAGTGAAAATTTTAACCCTGTGAAAGTAACCTGTTATACATTTTACAAAGAAATTACAAAATTAGTAAAACAAAGAGCAATTCAATTAGTACACCACTTTTTTCATCCTTTTACAACCTAAAATGTGCTGTTACATAAACCCTGTGGAAGATATCTTTCACAGAGGCCATAATTAGTCAAACAAAGAGCAATTCAATTAGTACACCACCCTTTTCATCCTTTTACGACCAGGCTATTCCTTTCAAAATCCACACTACCCCTGTGGAAGATGTTAAAAATATCTTCCACAGAGATTCAATTACAAATCTATATGGGATGCACATAATTGGCAGCTCCATTTGAATTTCATACACTCTCTGAGAAGGGGAGGGAGTGTTTCAAATAGAGTTGATTAAAGTGCTAATTCCGGAAGATATTTCTCACATCCTCCACAGGGGAGTGTGGACTCTAAATGGATTTGCCCACTGTACTACTATTATTACTTTAAATGGATTTGCCCACTGTACTACTATTAGGCTACTTTCATGTATATATTACTTGTGTTTGATTCATCATGCTTTGTTGCGTTACATATTTGTACACATGTTACCATTTTTGTTTTCAAAACAAATTTTAGATGCATTGTTCAAAGTGTTGCATGTACAAGGTACACAATGAATACATCAACTGAATCTACTCCTGAAGTCCGATTCTTACTCCACATCGCAGCGCGATGCAATGCTTTAGAATATCGCAGCATCGTGCGATGAAATCAAAATGTACATTTTAATTTCATCGCACGATGCTGCGATGTTTTAAAAGCATGTGGGGTATGCATCTCCTTTTATGGTCATTCTGCCGACCTTGATTTTCCAGCAGCCAATCACAAGCGTGCACGGCTGCGATGTCGCAGCGCGATGCTATAAAGTTGAACAAAATCCAACTCCATCACGGACCGAAATTTCCATCGCGCCATGAAAATTTTCACCGCTGAGCTCGTAAAATCCTGGCTCAGATTACAGTTTTTATAGCATCGCAGCATCGCATCGCGCTGCGATGTGGAGTAAGAACCGGACTTAAATCAACTCAGTAGAGAGCCACTGGTATTGTAACATACATCTTCTACCAGAAACAGCTACACAATTTTTTATCAGCTCTTTTCAGCGCTTATCTACTCCACATCAGATGCATATCACAATGCCTGGTGCCTGGTAACTTGCAAGAGAACACACCGCCAATATGAATTCGCAATTTCTTCGTACTACTATTGCAATCATATTATATTTGCTTTAGTTTCCATCTAAAAGCCATGCCTGGCATCAGATTCAGAAACACCGTAGCTTTGATGCGCAATGCTTATCTATGGAGAACCGTGATCAAAATCTCTTTGGACAAATTGCACGAAACATGTGCTCAGTGACGGTTCAATTATCTCTTTGGGCAGATTGTACAAAACATGTGGTCAGTGTCTGTTCAATTCCTCTGTGGGGGCACAGAGCCAGGCTATTCTGTAACGCACAAACAGCGCATACTGCCGCATATAAATTATGCGCATTCATGCACATTGCATGCCCCTTCAAGTCCAACGCGTACAAAATCTTGGAAACGTACACGTTCAAATATTCAATGATTTTACATACCCGATATTTTCATCTGATTTTATATACGCAATATTTTCATCTGGGGTATCCGTGTAGTTTACAACGGACAATTTGCAGCAATGTTTACATCCTGCATTAAGCAGCAGCAGTTACAGTTCACCTGTCAACAAGGTCTTAGCCAGCCATGCGTCCACCCGTCTTTAAGACGGCCTAATCTAATTTTAGACGGGTGGATTTAATGGATTTTACAGATGTGATAGCTCTAAAACAGATGATTTTAAGGTTATATGAACTTGAGACTAATTCAGAGTGACATGTAAAGGCCAAATCAGGACATAGTTGACCCTAGTGACCCTTCCATGGGTATAGACAAGTTGTTTTATATTTGAGGGTCAAATTTTAGTGTCTGCTTGGACGGGTAGTTTCTGATTTCTGGCTAAGACTCTGCCTGTCAATCAAGCATACAATCTGGGAATTTTTTTGTTGCTAACTTTAACTGGCGGAGCAGTTCTGAGAAAAACAACTGGCTTTCTTGTTAAACCATATGACAAATATGTGTACAAATTTGGAATAAATGGCAGTGTACAAGATCTTGATCGGCCAGGAAAACTTAAAAGCATGACAATCAAACACATGTAGTATGCATGATACACCACTTACTCTATATAATGAGATGCAGGGTTATAATAGATTCGCTGTAGAAGTAGTGATGTAACAGGATTAATTACCATAGCAATATGTGCAAACAATTTTGAATGTATTGCCCTGCACTAGACGTACGCTGTAACTCTGCATCGCACCACTGATTATCAAAGAATAGACATAATAACCTGGATTGTAATTCTATGGAAATTTCACATTATGCCGAGTCAATGTACGTTTCACTCGCACTTGTAATATTAGCGCTTTCGAAAAAGAGCGTTATTGTATTCAATCCATGATTGCACACATACACAACCAAGACAGGTGATGAGTGCAGCCTACTTATAGTGCAGGACAATACATTCAATACTTGTTTTCACCTATAGCTATGGTAAATTAATCCCGTTACATCGCTACTTCTACAGCAAATAGAATATAAATACATATTTACGAGTACATGCTGAATATTCATGAGTACAATTTTAAGGTGTGTGTATAGTAATACATGAATATACAATTGCATGCGGATGAAAAATAATTCACCTTTGCACGTATGTATACAAATACATTAGAACACCGTCAGCGACCCTTTTGGTGATAGATAGCAAGCCAAGCATGAATCCCTTCACCGGCATAAAAGGGCTACTTACTATTTAGCCGAGTCTGTCAACTGGTATTCTCTCCTCCTATCATAACACTCCTGGATACCAGGATCATCCCATATATTTTTAATATCCGTTATATACGGTGCCTCAAACGTTGTAACCGTCTCGTGATCTATTAATCTCACTTCTTGTGATTTTTTCTGCAAGAGAAACAAGAACACAGCACAGACACTTAAACAATGTGTGCGTTGACGGACGGGGAACACACCGAGTCCATGTACTTACTATTTAGCTGAGTCTGTCAATTGGTATTCCCTTCTTCTATCGTAACACTCCTGGATACCAGGATCATTCCATATAGATTTAATATATGATTGATATGGTTCTTCAAATGTTGTTACTGTCTCGTGATCTATTAACCTGACTGTATGTGATTTTGTCTGAAAGAGTTATAAAGCAATGTAATGGTTAAAGCAAGCAGCATTAATAGCTCCCGGGTGACACATTTTGCAAAAAAAAAAAAAAAACACAAGAAAAGTGCAACCTTGTGTTAAATAAAAACTTGAACAAACTTTGTATCAGTCCAAACAGGCAAGCTTCATGATAATGCAAAGTAGGCCTTAATGCTGGCGATCTTTGGTGCAGCAGTCCAATGCAACTTTTCTGCATTGAAACATTGAAGCGTGGCCGATGCAGAATTCTGCAAGTTCGCTGATAGATGGAAGTGATGGAAGAGAGTATTATGGAAGTGTAAGGAAGGATTCCTTTAATGTGCTGATGGACCAAGGCCAACAGCCACCTGTTTGTGAACCAACCAATGTAGCGATTAAAACAGGAGGATAGGTTTCAGTGAGATCATTTCAAACTGTGAAACATAATTTTTTAAGCGAAAAAAATCTGACACTATATGCATTTGAGTTCCCGAGAATAGATAAAAAAATAATAATAAAAATAAATCATAACGATATAAACAATCAACTGAGTTTTTACTTTAGCTTGAGAACCTAGGCATGATTAAAATTTAATATATACCCACTACGACTGGGTTATTTAGTTGCATGCGAGTAGGTGCATAGGACTGCACAAAAACCTGAAGTTCCAATTGCCATTTGAACGGCTTTGGTTTTCAAAGCTAGTATCAGACACATACATGTGCGTAACTAATTATTTCAACATAATTTAGTGCAAAAAACATGTCCATGTTGTATGTAGATGTAGCGAACCAAATAGCTATAACAACTGTGTCTACAGCAGGGTGATAATGTTCGTCTTCATTTAAAGCACAGACCTTAAACAGGGTCTTTATAAAAAAAAGAGGGAAGAAGCTGAAAATGCTCAAAAAGCGCTGAAAAACAGCGTAAAATTGGGGGGGAAATGGCTCAAATCGGGCTGAAAATAAAAGAAAACACGTTAATTTCAGGAATAAAAAAAAGAGGAAATCAGCTGAAAAGAGGAAAAGTTCCAGGTCTGAAAGCAGAGTGGGAAGAGTAGGTACAAATGGCTCTACTGGGATGTGTCTCTGAAATGGGCCTCACTTTCAGCCTTCTGGGTATAAGGATATAATATTGGTATGTTTGTATCGTTGCATTTTTCAAAAATATTCTCAAGTTTGTCCGCAAATTGGCCTAATTTGTGAAGGTGAATCTTGAACTGAAATTTCCAAAACAGAAAACATGCAAAAATGTTGGCCCAAAGTCTGACAGGTATACAAGCTGTATCAAAGTTTATTTGAAAAGCCACATTCTTCCAAATGCAACATTGGATACTAATACTCTTTACAAAATTACTCTGAAGACACATTATTTGGATCGATCTGTTGTTGAATTTTGATGCATCAAGACTCGTCCATTATCAATGAAAACTAATGGATACCAATCATTTCGAAACAGCTTACAGATAGAACTGGGTACCATGTTTGGCAAAGATTGGGTGAATAAATGTGGGTCCAGTTCTAGAACTTGAGTGGTAGGTGCATACCCAAATCAAACCTGAGAAACCCACAGGAAGCTGCAGTTGGATTTCATTTGCAGGCCCTCTGGTATTTATGGGTATAAAAGAGCGGGAAAAATAAACTTTACTGAGCAGGAATTGATTTACAGAAAAGAGTGTATTTGAAAAAAAAAATTGGGGGGATAAAAACTAGCAAAATCTAAACAATTAGTATCCTTTTTTGGGTGTAAATCATATAATTTGGGAGGGGGGACAATCCCCCAGCGCACACCCTACCCAATTCCACATCGAGGTTAGCAACTAAATTCCCAGAAACCTAACCGTGAAAACAGAATATGATGCCTACCGCATATCTGCCAGATAAATTTCCAAGGGGGGTCTTTATGCAAATGCTAGATAAATTTAGAACAGCTTTAAATAGACCTGATACTGTGCATTTCTTTAGATTACCACAAATGATAAGCGTTAACTATGCACGACTCTAACAAGCTCATCCGTCAGTACACAGTTCATCAACCCTAATATATTTAAATGCTCACAGAATGAACCTTCACATGTGTTGGGGTACAAAAACTCATCTGCTGCACACAGAGGTCAACGTTTTGAGCTGTGAGTACGGAATGAAGGTTTTACTGGACTATGCCTTTGGAGATGACACATTTTTGGTCAGATCGTAATTCAGTTCTTCATGAATATCAAATGCATGTACGATACCTGACAGAACATGCTGTAATCTTGCTATATCATCAGAAAAGGACAAACTGTATCTTCAGTGGGAAATATTATTCAGGTTTCATTGTCGTGACTCAACTCAACTTCTCAATTTCCTCCACTGAATTGTTGCGACTCAAACCGACCTGACTCAAGTAAACCTGCTGAAAAAATGGCTGCAATGACTCGACTACACGTAGTCCTAGATTTTCAGGACTCAACTACAAAATCCTACAAAACTAATGGACTTAGCTACTGTCATGTCTGGAAGTTTTCATACAAAAAAAAAAAGAAATTTATGCATCATGCAAATTTTATTCAGCAGCAAAACCAATATTGAATGGTCAGTTTTATTTCGTTTGGTTAAATTAAACCGACTAGTTCTTATAATTATTTGGTTCTAAGGTTTAATTTTTATCTTAAAATCAGTCCTAACTAATTAAAATTATGTTCCCACACTTAATGATGTAATATTGTTATTCCTCTCACGTTATAATATGTACAGGACTGCTTTTTTTATAGTTTTTCTTACTACTGATAATTACATTGGGACAACAAAACCGGAAGGGAAAAAACTTGGTGGATTTTTGGTTTTTTATTTCTTGGTACTTAAATTGCTCATATATAAAAAGCTAACCCTATTATCAACATTTAATCTTAATGAAGCTTAAATATGTTCCTCTGTACATCCACTAATTATACTGTGGTAGTGTTACCACAAAGTATTAGCCAGGCCAGCCAGCAATTTCACTCCTTTTTTCGACTGGGGAGCGACACAACTTAATCAGCGCACAATTTGGATTTCCGCAAATTACTCGCAGGGAATTCAAGCCAGGGACTGCAAAACTCTTCGTAACTATCTGAAATGTGTGTGGCAACGCCAACAGCTAGAACGGAAACTAAGTCAGAGTGCAATGTGTGTATTTATGGGAATTTTAATTAAATAATTATTCAATTAATCCGGCTATTTTCGACGTTCTCTGCTCAAACATCTACCACTTTTATTTTTAGATCCGGTCCTTGTTTTAGAAAACAAGCTGTTTACAATTTGGTGCTCGGAATAGATTCCTGCTACCCTTGATACAATTTTTATTTTGCTGAACATCCTGTCCACAAGTTTAAATCCATGAGCAATTGGGAATACATTGCATATTCAGCATCTAAATACTTAACTCAAAAACTTGTTAGTGGTTCCAACAGGCCTGGGAAAGGTGGCAAATTTGGAAGCCTCATTCCTAGCAAATTTGGTGTTGGAAGGAAATACAAGGTTTGAAAATAAAGAAATACATCACATAGCAATTTAAGAGAAATCCTGTCTTCTTGGAGGGAAGTTTATATCCCTGGAAAGTCACATTTTTCCAACTCTGGTTTCTAATCATTTTCATGAAGCTGTCATACTCCCAAGAAAAAGAGTATGATCATTGATCATTGATCAAATTAAAATGACACCTCTCTGAAAATGCCAAAATTATTTAATCAATAATTTTCGCTACCTTTTAACCAAACACCCTCCAACAGTTGAAATGATCTCAGTGAACAAAAACCCTTTCCAAAATCTTTCGGCACTTTTTTCACCCTTCATGGTACTTTGGCTGTGGTAACAAAAAAACAAACAACCCAAATTCCATGTTTGTGACCAATCTGTTCAGATTTGGCAAAAAGTGCAAGGCAAAAACTGAACTTACACAGGCCAATTGTGATGCAGTTTCTAAATGAACGTGATAGCCAGTGATGGGATTGCGATACCCCCACACACCTCACATACAAGCAAAGTAAAGGCTTATCTAACTGGTGGATGTAGATGCAGTTGTTGCTGGCATGCACCTGTGCATGGTCACTATATTTGCCGTCATAGTGGATACGACACACCTTAGTTACTGGTTCACACTTGGTTTTCACACCTGTTAGCAACCCACTGACTTTGTGTTGTGATCATTTTGATCCTGGTTCCGAACACAAAGAGCGTGAACGCAATGATCGGGTTTGACGTCACACTACGATGGTGAATTCTGCCAATAACAAACGAATCCACAGCCCTATCACAGTGAACAAGACAAGCACATCATCTGAACTCGCATCCACCCGTCAGCTCTAAACCTCCCATGACTGGTGGTTTGGCGCAGACTTACCCAGGAGTACCCACTAAAGTTTGTTTAGCTCCTTCCATGCTTAACTCATGACTTTGTGAATTGATATTAAAATGGGAGTACGCAAATAGTACAAAATGGACACAGCACCTGCACCAAGGAAGGTTTGCATATTGTGCGAGCATAAGTTAGGACTTTGTGCCTGTATTAAGAAAAGTTGAAAAACTTTCGCCTCCTGTTCCTAGATATATCCAATTCTCGGACACAACGTTTGAAAGCAACAAGTGCGTCCCACAAGCTCATATATTCTAAACTGTACTAAAGCAGCCTGTCGCTATGGTCCGAGCTTCTGCTGTGCAGTACACACACGCATTGGCAAAAATGTCATATACGCACACCTGTGTTTTACCGAGAATTAAATATATAGCATCAGTCGTAGTGATTGCGCAAAGTTAAGTGCCTTGCGGTGTTTACAGGGAAAAAAGTTAATATAAGGTCAATACCCATTACCATTGGTTACTGAGCCAGTTCAAGCTTAAAACAGATGCACCGCCACCATTAGTTATTGTCATACACGCTCTAGCCAGGTCTATCTGTCATACGCGCTTGCTCTAGCCAGGTCTCTCTTTACGGCTATCCTAATATGTGACCTACTTGAATTGAAAAGCTGGCACTTGTCAGAAAACAACAAATTTGAGATTGTTTTGGGATTAATTGAATTTTCCCTGTAAGAGTAACCACCATGTGTTTGATAAAATGCAGTAGTGACAAATGCAAGTAAATGACTTTAAGGCATATTACATTACCTTCTCTTTCCCCATCTGAAATAAGTTCTGATGGTGTCAGAGTGTCAGACAAGAAAACCCAAGGTCCCGGGTTTGGACGGCATACTGATTTGCCTTATCCATCCATCCATTTAAAAATCTGATCATGTTAAAACAATCTCAAGTTAAACTTCATTTTCCCCTTCTTTTTGGGCATGATTTTTTTTACATGTAGTAACTTTTAGTAACTTAGTTCTTCATGAGAAAATCTTCTGAACTGACAAGTGCCCCCTCTTTCAAGTTCACAACTCGGTCCACACATTCTCGCCCACTTACTTCATTGCTAGGGTCTGAATAGGGGATTCTAAGTGTTTCCATAGCCCGAATCATGGAATTGATGGCCATGAAGATGTTTTGGTACACCAACTTGGTGAAGGTTTTCCGGTCGTCTTCTGAGTAGCCCGCTCCGTGGATAATCCTCATCTGTTTGATAAAAGTACTCTTCCCACTTTCTCCCGTTCCTGTGGTGTACACACACAAAAGAGATGGAAATAAAAAACGGAAAGCGGTTAACAATATTTACTAAATGCTCTGCTCCTTACTTTGAAGTTGATCTGCGCTGTGCGCCGAACGCATACACGAGTGTAAACACAGAAGTGGTAAACAATCAAACTGAATGGCTGATCAATGTTCATGACAACAAGACAGTTGACCCATTGGTTCGTCGGCACTAAATGCTCTGCTCCTTACTTTGAAGTTGATTTCTGCCATGTGGTGTGCATTGGCATCTAAAGTTCATTTTTTATTACTTCCGTGATCTGTGCTGTGCGCCGAGCGTACACGAGCGTAAACACAGAAGTGGTAAACAATCACGCTGATTGGCTGATTAACGAACATGACAAGATGGTTGACCCATTGGTTCGTCCGCTTAGAAGGGGAGGAGATATCGTCACTTTACGCGATCGCCGATCACCAGCGTGCACCTGGACCACAAAATAAAAAATAAACTTTAGCAAGGACTAACCACTTGTATGAATGAAATATCGTTTTCTAAAACTAGTAAAAAATTATACAATATGTTAGTTAATCTGGATAAAATTGTAACTTAAAGTTAAACTCAGCAATTAATCACCGGTACACTGTAAGATCAAAATGGGTCAAAATCAATGTTAGTTATAGAATCATGAAAGTGGAAACTGTAAGAATGAACCTAGAAGTAGCACACTAACCTGTAGAAAAAGGTCAAGAGAAAGAACTTACAACTGTAGGCAACTGTTCATGGAGCACTCTATGAATCCAACTTACATTATTTGGATTCAATGCATTGATTATGATTGTAGGTACTTTGTAATTACTACGCACTTATGACCTTCTTGCACTCAACCCATGAATTGTTGAACAACCTGTAACAGAGTTTGACATGTTCAAAAGGAATCAGGATTATGACGAGTTTGTATGTGCAGTGACTGTGTACATGCATATATGTGCAAGTGTTTGATCCTTCAATCCTTCACTCCTACAAACAGGGATCTCTCCGTTTTGCAATCCCTGATGACTATAGTACAGAGGGGTAGAGGGCACTAATACATATTTTCTGTATTATCGTCTGAAGAGTGAAAACACATACACTCTAAATGTGATTTTGATCGGCGAAACACGGACATCGTCCGAGATGGTAAATTTGAATTTTGTAACTTGGCAGTTCATTTAATGCAAATCATAATATCCCCATTCTGCACGTTATAGATGGGTGCAGGCTGCAGGTGTGTCAAGTTGGGAAGATAAGCATGTTTAAACTGATGTCCCATTTTCATGGTTTCACACGTTTGTCCCCATTTTCAGGGTTAGCGTGTGTGCGCAGCGCATGACTGTGTGCTTGCATACCTGTGGGGTGTATGCCCATGTGTAAAGCAATAGCAAACCTGGCACTTCAGTCCATGGTTGTTATGTGCATGCATATCGCATGTGCACACCTGGCCTTGTGCTACAAATGTGCATGCACACAGACAGTACCGAGGTTCGAGATGTGTACTAGACAATGATGTTATGTCAAGGAGAACTGGTCCCCGCTTTATCATCTAGCATGCCATCTCATCGAGAGTCACCTGAATAGAAAACTTTGCCTCAACATTATGTGCATGCTTATTACGGCCTTGTTATACATGTATAATAAAGGATACATGCAATGGAAGCTCAATTCCAGTACTACTACCACAAGCTTTCTCACCAAGAACACAGTGAAGCAATCTCAATTCACTGTAACCATGACAACTTGATAACAATATACACTGGTTGTTAAGTATAAGGCTGTTTGCTGGTGTGTAACTGCTCTCTCATTGGGTACACAACAGCTGGGCCCTAGATGAGCAAATGACCTTGGAACCTGATTAATACTCAATGCTTTTACAGAAAATTAGTAGGCCTAGATCATGATTTGCAAGTATCGTACTAAAAATTATGTAATTTAAACAGATCAACGGAAAAAATGCCATGTCTCAAATCGACTGCGCGGGTTTGTTTTTCTTAGCGCATCCATTTCAGGGGAAATGTACAATGCGTCTGCCTTTCATCTCTCTACTCTTTCGTTTTGTTGAGAGGCATATATGCTTGTAGATGGAATTCTCCGGTAGTTTGTTAACCCCATGAGAACTACCTGCCGATTGGCCAAAAAGAAGTTTTCATTATCAACTGGCCCAATCAGCAACATTGTTAGAATAATTTCACCACACACAAAAATTGGGATGAATTATTTGCAAAGCTCCATTCTGATTGGTGATTTAAAAGAAAATATCATGTAACTGACCAATCAGAGGCAATGTTAGATCAGCAGGTATAGTGCTCAGGGGGTTAAACGTGAAATTGTAACAAATGTAATAATTCCTGTACATGTACAATGTATTTGATGAAGAAGTTGCTGCAATCCTGAAAATCTGGCTAAACACTTTGCATGTATATTTTTGTATTTCCAGCACAAAAGCAGAAAATAATTATTAATATTATTTCAACAAGCACCCTGTTTTTCAATGAACACACACATCCAGGTGCTGTATAAAAGTGCTGGGCTTTATTCCAAGACACACAAAATAAATCTATCTGTATGTAAAAGCTGAAATTTAATCAGTGTCTGGCACACAAATACAGCATGACAGAATTTTAGGGGAAACCCCTCCATTCACTCAAATTTAGGTTACATGTATATGCCATGAAAGCCTCACAACCAATGTTCAAGTTTATAGCAACAGTTCAATACTGGTCTATTTAATAGAATTTTCATAGAATCCCCTTGAAACTGCAGGCAATGCCGTGCATGCTCGAAACTGCATCCTGGCTGAGACAGGTACTGACCACCACGGATACATACTTGTGCCTCCTCAAACACCAGACGACAAATAATCCCCATCATTTGAAACAGTTTTGATGAAAAACATTCAGATATATATAGAACATTTATTTTTGATGGTCTTCACAAGATATTATTAGTGACCACTCCCTATGTTTCAAAAACATCGTACAAATTTTACAAAAAACAAAATGCAAATTTTTTACTGCAAGCCTAAACGGATTGAAAACTGAGACAATAGCGCCCTCAATGGCCACTCTCTCCATATACTTGCACAGCACCCAGGCACAGCACCCAGGCACAGCCTTAGCAATAGCATGCTGAAGTTTATTTTGTGCATATTTCTAACTTAACAAATTGTGATAACACAACTTAGTACTGCCACCACAAAGTTTACTTATTGTATTCTGCACAAGCGGCATCACTTTTTCCTGTGGAAAATCCTAATGGATTTACAGCACTGTTATGTAGTCTTTGCTTTGGTGTCCTGCAATTTCAAAGCATTCTTTGGTACATATCCCGATTCTCCAAGTGCTCTTTGGTGAATGGAAGGGAAAGAAGGAATGAATAAAGAAAGATGAACAAAGAAGTTGTTGTTTGTTTGGGGTGGGATTTGAACCCAAGACCCCTCGCCTGCCGCACACTAACAACCACCAGTTAGCTAGTGGTTTTTAGCCAGCGAATCAGTACTGTATATGATTTTTAAAAGATGATTGCATCATCACATCATGTCAGATGCATGCATGCGCAGTGGCTTTCAGCTGTAGTATTTTGTAGTAGTAGTACGCAGTGTAGTTAGGGATAGTGGCCTTCATACCCTTTACCAGGGATGTAAGTTTTCTGTATTTTTACAGAATTCTGTAATTTTGTAGTCCAGATTTACGCAATTTCTTTTATTTTCAGCCCATTTTGGGCTTTTTAGCCCGAATTTACGCGCTTTTTTCTGTATTTTCCGTATTTTTTCTTCAGGGTTACTTACATCCCTGCTTTACCCACTGGTCTGGGAAACGAGTGCCCTTACAAAATGGAATTTCGAGCCCTGTGGGTCACATATCAACACAAAAACTATCGCTCCAGTTGCACTAAATCAACTTGAACTGTTTGACCAATATTATCATGCTATGTAATGACTTCTTGGAGAGGTAGTAAAATTCATGTCTATCCTGAATGCGAGTTTAAAGTATATCCTGCCTGGCAAATTCAAGTCAATCCCAGCTAGCAACATGTTAGCTGAAAAGAGCTGAGATACCGTATTATTTGTAAAAAAATTTCCCGGGGCGTTACATTTTTTCGAAAATGGGGTGTAAGTAAATTTTCATTGAATAAAGCTTCAAAATCGACGGCGAACTTGAAAGAATCACTCACTTCGGTTCAAATTCAAGATGGCGGCATTACGCAACAGCATGGAACATTGTATTTTCAAGAGTAAATAAAACAAAATTACATCCGTAAGTGCATCATCAAACAGGAATCTATGAAATTAGTTAAATTCACCATAATTAGACAATGAACTGGATGGAATTTCGAGTCATAATAGGTTTTGTCCATGCAATTTATTAGCGATCGTCACTGACATTGACTGATGCATGTTTAAAGCATACTCACACGATATGGCATGGAAATGTTTGCATTTTTGTCCATTTTTCATTCAAAAAATTAGGGAGGCGTGTATCAGAGGGGGCGTGTTAGGCCCAGAGAGCGTTTAATACAAATAATACGGTAGGCAATTTTGTATAATAAAAACTTTAAATAGACTCGTTATATTTTCAATTAGTCAAATTAGGACAAAGGCAGTAATTAAGTAATTGATACATAATCATGTCTTCTACATCCTGTCTATGCTTTTTCTGACCTTTTCAGAACAAACGCCCTTAATTAATCTGACAGTCAACGTTTAAGTTATCATTTCCGCTCACTAATGTGGGCGCTTTTTATCATCAAGGTCACTGAAAATGAAAAGAAATGTTCTCGTAGACGTAATTACAGATGGCCACGTTTAATTTCAACTTTTTTTGTTCTCGTCCACTGGATTTTCAAGAAATGATGATAACAGGGGGAGGTATTTTTGTTTTTATGCAGGGGGATCTTTTGGTCTAGCCAGGGTTTCATTTTGCAGTTGTTGGCCACACATTCAGTGGCTGTAATTTATGCTCAATGTCGTATAAGGCAATGGATGCATGATAATAGACATGTCCATTGTATTGGTAGGTTTATACCTATCATACAAACAAAGCCCGATAAGCACATGGAATCGAACATGAATTGTGTTTCTGATGTTTTTGGAACAAACAAAAACCCTTCCCCAACATGATGGCTTGCAAAGAGGAACATCTCCCAACCTGGCTAAGATGCAGAGTATCTGTATGGTTTAGGGGGAGCGTGGCGCACTGGTTAGGGTACTTGCCTTTAGTGCATGAGGTCCCGGGTTCAATTCCCGGCGGTGGCGATTTGCTGGGATATTGACTTGGAAAAAAAGTCTGAAATTAATTGGCAACCTCTGTAGATTAAATTCAGACTTCCGCTCTCCCCATGGTTCATTTAGAATTGGGTAAATGAACCATGAAAGTACTCCGCCCTTCGGAGGGGACGTTAAGCCGTCGGTCCCGTGTGCAGAGAGCCATACCTGTACATGTATTTCGCAGCCAGTTTCGAAAAGAGTAGGGTGTTAACCCCTGACTGTTCCCAACCCGTCCCGGTGTTCAAATGGACCCCAATGGAAATAAGCTTCAATAGAAGCTTTCTTGGGTTATCCAGGGTTGTCAAAAACCCGAACAAATCAAATACTACCCTTGTCGTGTTTGTCAGTTTCCACTTCTGTGGGTTCTGGAATTCGTTTTATTCTTTTGATCTTTTTGCAATAGAACTTAGCCTACTTACATGCCTACAATATCTTTTTTTCTCGTCACCCGTCGGCATTTTGTTTGTGGACATCGCGCATTCTTTTCAGTTATTTGCATATTCAAGGTATCCTCTTGTATCATTTATTCATCCTCTTTGTGTTTTCGTGTATTGGACTAACCATTACCTACTTTTTTTTTTTTGCTAAGCATACTTTCATCCTGAACATCATCATTCAGCATTTTTCTAGTGCAAATTTACTGTCCCAATCTGATATTCAAATAATTACCAATCAAAAAGAAAGCTCTCCATCACAGGAAGCATATAAAATATTTAGTCTCCCATCATTATCATTTGCCCCACATTAGAACAGCCATATTTCAATCCATTCTAAAAACGCACCCTACTGGTCTGCTTCTAAGCTCTTTCATTTTCTAAAATCATCATTTGAAACTAAAATAATAATAATAATACAATGTTATAAATCTCACAATCATCTCATCAGTAACATTACACTCAACAAAATCTTTCAATATATTTCAATTTCCATTCCTCATCAAAAATATCATAACTTCTCTTCAACAGATTTTCCAACATCCCCACAAATCATCATAAACCACCAAATTGATTCATAATCAATATAATTACAATATATGTCAACCGCTCCTCCATCCATCCATCCCTCCCTCCTTCCCGCCCAAGAATTTCACCTGACACGGCAGGCTATCCCTATTATACACAGTGTCAGACTAGCAATGCATGCATTCATGTATTACTTCCTCATACCACACCACACTCATACACACACCGGTACACATGCACAAGTATATATAATATACCATTTACACGTATACTGCATCTTAGTTCTATCCGCATCTCAAAGGCAGAGCAAGCAAGCAAGCAGTGCGTTGAGCAAAGCAAGTCATCATCAAGCAATATTGCACACATGTACATCCAAGGAAACTACCCAGCGCCATGTACTGTACACTGCACAATTACTCCTACGTACCATCCATACATACGTCGAGTACATGTCATCTTCATGGCATAGCAGCCGCATACACACACACACTGCTCACTGTATTACATGTACACTCAGCGAGTCCGGTGCCGCAGTCTTAAAGCGCAGAGAAGGGATAGACATTAATACTAGTATAGTGTGCACAGCTTGCATGTGTGGGGGTGTGTGTGTGGAAATTAGTGTTTATGTGTACAAAACAATGTAGTTTAACAACAAATTGCTGTAATAAAATGAGATACTATTTTCAAAAGTTGGAAAAAAAAACAGCAGTGATTTGATTTCACTCCCATAATTTAATCTGAAGAAAAATGCTGAACAAAATTTTTTACCACATTCTTAATGCAAAGCCATTCAAGATTTTCACTTTGTTCTCATAATTTTTTTCTGCAAAATAAACATTATTTTGAGCTTGCAACAAAAAGACAAATTTACAGGGTTTTATTTTTCAGTTATGAGGCTTGGTTTTCAGAATATTAAAAATTGGGCTCATGTAAAGTGCGAAATTTTTTGCAGTATTAATTCTTCACGATATAAACTGTTCGTAGCAGTTCTGCAGTTTTTAAATTCGCAATTACATCTTGAACAGATACATAATTAAAGCCTTGGGTAAAGAAATACATTTTCGCTGGCTTTTAAATTCACAGTCCTGTAATTAACTGCACAAAGAGCACAAAAATAAAGACCTCGCAAACATTTCCCGCTAAACAGAATTTCAGTTGAAATCCATGCACCCCCTATGGAAGACATGACCTTAATCTTCCACACAGGGAGTGAGAATTTCAAATTGGGTTACATGAATGGGCAACTCCCCATTCACACTCCCTGTGTGGGAGATTAAGGTCATGTCTTCCATAGGGTTGCATGGAATTCAACTGGAATTTGAGGTATAACTAACAAGAATGTCTTCAGCAATGCAAGTTGCACAAGAAATCAAAGTGGTACAGTCATATTATATTGTCGACATGCATGAACATTTGGCAGAATATCATTATAATATGGTTTTATTTTTTGTTGCTTTTTTTCATGCTTTTTGTAGTTCATTTAGTGGCGCTAAATTTAGTGGCCTATGGAGCCATGTAATACACATATCATGCATAACTCAAAATCAGACTCAACTGAAATTTTGGGAATGAAATTTTTTTGTGGATATTTACTGAAAAATACCATAAAAAGAGATTATTAATTTGTTATAATCTCAAAATACTCCTTATAAGATACTTTGGAGGTTGACAGCCTCATCCCCCTCTACACCATCAAAATGCAGATTTTAGTATCAGGTGAAATCTGTGAATATTTTTCTTATTTAACTCACAGATCCTGTATCTGTGTTTAACTCCAGTTCTATAAAAAAAAAAGATTTTTTTCATCATAACAAGAGCATAAAAACAATTTTTTTAGGGGGTAACACCCGTAGCTAATTCCCTGATCAGATTGTGTCCCAAGCCATTCATGGACTTTAGCAATTTAGAGCCCACCACTAAAATCAGGCTAGCTTTAACCCTGTCAAACACCACTGAGCACTAATTAAATGAGCGTCTCCAAGTTGGTCTACTCTTTCCATTTATTCCAAGTACATTCCTGTGAAACCCTCCTCCTTTGATCAATACGAAAAACAAATCTTTTGCATTTCCACGAATTTGCAATTTTATCTTCATAAAAAGGTTCAAATAATCAACACACACTGCAAAAGGCTCGGACATCCAAGCGCCCAATAAACACTAAAGCTCTTAAACTTGACATGCATATCTGCATTTTGTGCATACACACACAATCTTCCCTGCCATCAATGTCATTTGCACAAAAATGTTGAAGTTGCCAGGTCTGTTAAGTATTTATACTAGAAATCAAGAAGAATTCTCAGAAAATACGAGGTTACTACGTAAGAAAACTTTTAACTGATCACTCCTGGTTTGTTTATTTGTTTTATTGCATGGATATGTTTGTTAGGCAGGTATGAAGTTATCGTGTAAAGCGTAATGTGGATTGAATCCTTCGTATACCAACTTGGTTTCATATCGTGTTGGACTTATAATGAGAATATTGTTACGTTTTTTTTATTGTCTTCTGGGTCAAATTTGGGCCGAGTTTGGGTGAAAATGACAGGCACTTGTCAAATCCTAGCTAAAGTCCGATTCTTAGGGGGCTGGCATTTTCTTCGGAAGGGGGGGTCACAAAAATACTGGGGGGTCATAGAATTTTCAGACCAAAAAAATAGGGGGGTTATAATTTTTTAACACCCAAAATAGGGGGTTATAGAATTATTAAGGGCTGGTGACTTAAAAATTTCGCGCGCTGCACGCGCATTCTTTACTTCGCAGTCGAAATATGCGTACAATCTATGCAAAATTTTTACACGCTCCACGCGCCTTCTGTACACTTACAATAAAAATTTTACCGCGCTCCACACACTTTCTTTACTTTTAAGTTTTGGCATTCCGCACTTTAGTTCCGCAATGAATAATTTTTCTTGAGTCTGTGTAGTTGGAAGGGGGGGGGGTCATAAAATTTTCGACCCGCGATAGGGGGGGGGGTAAAAAATTTTTGCCCGCGATAGGGGGGGTAATAAAAAAATTGACTCCGGTCACCGACATATTTGTGACCCCCCTTCCGAAGAAAATGCCAGCCCCCCTTACTCCACATCGCAGCGCGATGCGATGCTGCGATGCTTTTAAAATGTACATTTTAATTTCATCAAGCAATGCTGCGATGTTTTAAAAGCATGTGGTGTCTGTATCTCCTTTTACGGTCATTCTGCCGACTTTGATTTTCCAGCAACCAATCACAAGCATGCACGGCTGCGATATTGCAGCGCGATGCTATAAAGTTGAACAAAATCCAACTCCATCGCGGACCAAAATTTCCACCGCGCGGTGAGAATTTTTACCCCCGTGCTCGTAAAAACCTGGCTCAGATTACAATTTTTATAGCATCGCATCGCGCTGTGATGTGGAGTAAGAACCGGACTTAAGATCCTGGCGCCAGGGGTCGATTTAGAAAATAAAATTTACATGTACAACTCGTAATTTTTTTTGCCTCAAAATGGGCTGAATAACACAAAATTTTACATGCACATGTAGCCAAAGTTACATGCATTTGAAATCCCTCTAAATCAAGCCCTGCCTGGCACAATGCAAACGATGCACACAGTTCAATATGAGCTCAGCTATACTCTATTGCCTCATAGAACATGGTTACCAATAAAATTAAAGGAAAAACAACAACTATCAATGAATACACATATCTAGATTGACAGTCAGTACAAATCGTCAAAGTTTCTTTAAAATACTAAAACCATTTCAACGCTTAATTTCCTCATTCATACCACTACACCCGCTTTACGGCAGCTATATTTGTCCAATCACAGCTCTTTCTTCTAAATTTCATTTCACAACAATACCCCCATCTTTCGCTTTGTTCATTTGTGCGGCTGGTCATTCATAATCATAACTGAGCCAAAAATGACGAGGTTGCTATGTAACAGAAATTTATTTCTCATGTAAATTAATAACAAGAATGTGATAAAGTGAATAACTAAAATAAATACCAAACGATCCAAGTCTTGTTTCTTTCTCTCTGTACCTTTGTAAATGAACACAACATTATACTGTTGAAGTGGACATTTTTGCGCTACATTAATGTTCGCACATTTCACGTTTTAACCAGCTGCAGCATCAGCAGCGAAAATAACAACACACAAATAATCAAATATGTTCCTTTTGTGTACACGTCGATGTCATGATCGAAGCTTAAAATCACAAATTCAAAAACAAGTTAAGCTATAGTTCAAAATTAGGGAAGCGCAAAAAAATTGTGCGCAAAAAATTCCACCTTTATACAGTAATAATTTCCTTTCCTTGCAAGGCCACAACTCAACCATACCAGCAATGTTCCATTGCCATGACAAACGATCCAAGAGCAAAGAAGCAGAAATTTGCATAAAAGGAGACGCCAATTGTTTTAATTGAGTATTATTGTGGATATAAAGGGCCCTGGACCTTTGCAACATTGTATAGACCTTTTTCCAGTGACCTCACTTGATCGATATTGGGGTCTTTAATAGATGTAAACAAATAACATGTGTGTTCCCCACATGCCTGCGATGTGAAAACACCAAATTCAACTGCCAATTGTTTTATAAAAAATGCTCATTATTGTGGATATACAGGGCCCTGGACCTTTGCAATATTGTATAGACCTTTTTCCACCAGTGACGTCACTTAATCGATATTGGGGTCTTTGATGTAAACAAACAACATGTGCGTTCCCCACATGCCTCCGATGTGAAAACACCAAATACTGCTTATTTTCTCCCCGGTTTTATCATCTTTCACTTCAGCTTCCACAACATAATTGTTTAAACAGGAACTGTATACTGTTTACCTTTGTTTCAGTTTGTTTTGATTCTACAAAATACAAAAAATACAGAAAAACCGCAATGCTATTTGAAAATTAATTTTTGATTTGTTTTACAACTTTGTTTACTTTTTATGGCGTGACAAACTTAATGCGTACTGCGAGCTGACAGTTTCGTACCGGATGCCTATCGTTACGCAAAGTTTATCTTTTTGGCCCATGATCGGGTGAATTTTGGTGGAAAAGGGCTCCTTGCCCTTTTCTTTTCCTTTACCCACCAGATTTTCTCTTTCATTTTTTGTCAGAGGGGTACTTTTTTACGCTACTGCATGTCTTCCACATGTATGGATTTCAACTGGAATACCCCATTTAGAAGTTGTAAACATCTTTACTCTAGTGTTCAGTACATACATGTAGCATATAGGGGAAAAATTGCAACATCATCGGCAGAATCAAACAAAGGCACACATATATGAACAAAAAGCCTTGACCAAAATTGCATCGATCGGTTCCCAGGACCTAGCACAACTGAAGCGCCGTAAAGAAAGAAAGAAAAATTGCTAAATGTAATCATTATTTTCATTTCATTCCTGATACAGTATATGGAAATATAACAATAGAGGAAGAAAATTGAGTGGCCATAGGATTTTGGCTAAGTGCCTGCCTCGCTGATATGCAGCGGGAAATTTTCGTGAGGATTTTAATTGCGCCCTGTTCGCGGTTAATTTCAGAACCGCACATTTGAAAGTCAAATATATATATTTGACACATACACTTTCTTGTGTAGACATTTGAAATCTCGAATAAAAGAATTCGAAAATCAGCGCAGAACGCTCAAAATCACGAAAAAATCAATACCGCAAAAATATCCCGCTGTATACAGAACTAAACAATACACTGCTGTTCAGTTTGCAATCTTTCTTAATGAGCGAGTTGTCAGTGACAATGAGCCACGGACTGCCCTGCACAAGCACATATACAGACACTGCATCATTCAAGGTCAATGCTACATGCATAAGCATGTATGCACACATACTGCTACTGACATGGTGGAATACATGTACATAGTCAGTGGTACACCAGGTGGAGCAACCGGAATCCTTCGCAGGGAGAAGAATCTTGGTCAAAAATCCAGTTACCTCCACACAGAATAAAGCAATTCCAATCGTGGTAACGCTTTCTGCGAATCTTTCAGTGTCCACCTAAATCTTTATCACATGACCAAATATGGAATACCGTATTGTTCCTAATAAATGCCAACGGAGCAGAATTTTTTTAAAGGAGGATGTTTATTAGAAGCAGGGGTTATATCTGAAACCAAATTCTGTTCTTGGATGTTCTGAATGAAAATGGAGGCGAAAATTCCGATGTACGACTCACTTCTGGGTTCAAAGATGGTGGCACCCACCCATGCTTTATTATTTCCAAAATGAAAGCAGAGCAGAGTCACTGTGATAATGGTCTTGAAAATCACAGATCCTAAAAAGGAAAGACGTTTCTATTTCCTGCCAAATTCTCACTAGAGGTTGCGGGTTTTTGTTGGTGTAATTCCCAATAAGCAATAATAATAGTTTAGTACCGGTATTAATACAATGGTACAACAAGAATATCAAAATATGTAAAAAATAAAGGTAAAGATCAAATTGGTATTCATACATGTAGGCCTAGCTCTAAGCATGGGCATCAGCACACTATTCCACGTCCTGCGGAAATTCTCTCAGAAAGTAGCCTTACCGAGATAGGTTTGCTACTTGGGAACTTTAGGCCAAGGGTGAAATTATACCAGGACTCGGTTTGGGGAAAAAAAGTGAGTCCTGGTTCACCTGAACCAGGACTCCATTTGGCCTTACCAGGACTTTTTGTCATGATTTTAGAAAAATTATGAAAATTTCCTTTACAGCATGGGAAGCTTTGGGGAATCTTGATACAAGGATTGCTATTATGAGACTGTGTTTAGGCCAATTACAATTGATCCTTAGTTTCCTGTTTCCCTCGCGCGTCCAAAATCAAGAATGGAAAAATATTTAATTATTTTATTTTTATTTAGGTATTTTCATCTTTTAATTGACTTTTAATTACTTTTATTTGCTAATATCTGTTTTTGATCATCTCAACTTTGATTATGAATATAAAACAAGAACATTGTAGGGTCCCCTACTAATATTAATGTAAAAAATCAATTATAAAGGTAAAATAATTAAATCTGTAGTCTTAGTCAAAATGACCAAATGGACTGTTGATAATAGTCACGACCACATTTTCAAAATAAAGAAAGTAATAGATAATTAATAATTAATAGATAATTAATAATTAATAATTAAAAGTCACCTCGTCTCTCATTTTCAAACTTGAAACAGGAAACTAAGAATTAATTGTGAAG
The DNA here is from genome assembly GCF_039555335.1 of Amphiura filiformis. Taxonomy (NCBI): domain Eukaryota; kingdom Metazoa; phylum Echinodermata; class Ophiuroidea; order Amphilepidida; family Amphiuridae; genus Amphiura; species Amphiura filiformis. The sequence continues at coordinate 22,059,571 of NC_092647.1, forward strand.
GGCCTTATACTGAGCACCTCGCATTACCTCACTGCTAGCTGCTTTTATATCCCTGCATTTTAATCATCTCATTTCTGCTGCGCTGCAAAAGCAGGGTAACGATTCACTACCCGCATCTAGTGGGGAGGGCTGAAGTCCAGACCATGGTGGAACCCACAAAATCATCATCCGTACTGTTTCCATACCGACTTGTTTCTACTGGGGCCGTTACCACGTATTCCTCGCATTACCTGTCAACCATTTGCTCAGTACTAGAAACACACCGATTGGTTAGGAAAATTGTTTGCGATCCTACATGTACAAGGAGTGATTTTGTGATCAAAAACCTACACCACTCTGCAAACATGCCATCCAAGTTCAAGCCCTGTTTACTAGCATTCATCACTCACACATTGGTACACACAGACAAGTCCCTGCTGAGTTGGCCAACCACAGAGGTGTCCTGGTTCAAGGTCAGCTAGCTACCTGCCTACACAAACCAGATATGTCAGGACCACTCAATGAGCAACCTGTGGCAAATCCCACATGCCTTGTATTTATGCAATGATATGTAGTAGGTCTAGGGATATAAATAACCCCAAAATATTGTGAAAGTGGTAATTTTCAAGAGTGTTTTATTTTCGCGAATGGAGTTCCCACTGCGAAATTAACCCCTTGCAAAAATTTGAAATAACGTCTATGAAGTATAAAGGGTCGGATTGGGCAATCAGAAAAATAACAAATTCCTAACTGACTCGCTTGATCAAAGTCCAAATCGCAAAAATAACTGGATGCAAAAATTACCAGTATTACCATGATTACAGAACTCTTGTCATAATATGCATACCTAGTGGTAAAATCTTATGGCAGATCTGGCCGAGGTCAATGAACTTGTGAAAACTGTCAGTATCATGGAGGGTACATGCCATGTAGGCATGTAGGTGTACCATGATAAACAACTTGCATGATTGTACAGTAAAACCTAAATTTTCATATAGGCCTATGGCAGATTTACCAAACTACACACACACACGTAATAGTTATTCCACGAGTGGCCTGAGGCCACGAGTGGAATAAGTTACTTGTACCAGCCCAGAGTGATACATGGCAAAAGAGACCACTGTCTGGCCAACACATGTTATTTATTACACTATGCTGTATGTTGACAATCTATGTTTACAAACATGCTGAGGTCATGGTTGTGTCCTCAAAGTATACACTCACATGGAACCCTTGTTGTGAGGTTACGTAATAGTTATTCCACGAGTGGCCTTTAGGCCACGAGTGGAATAAGTTACTTGTACCAGCCCAGAGTGATACATGGCAAAAGAGACCACTGTCTGGCCAACACATGTTATTTATTACACTAATGCTGTATGTTGACAATCTATGTTTATAAACATGCTGAGGTCATGGTTGTGTCCTAAAAGTATACACCCTTGTTGTGAGGTTACATAATGTTGTCTGGAAAATTTTAATTGAAAAAAAAGACCACTCTCTGGGCACACCTGTTTATGAGGATGGTACAAGTAGTCCACCATGTCATGTGTTATGTCTGGAGCAGGTCATCTCTTTGGGTGGGTCTGTTTACTTTTTGAAGTATATACTAGAGGGTGGGACAAGTAATCTCCCATGTGACTAGTTATGTCTGGAGTGGGACATGGGAGTGGTACATGGGTTTTGACTCCACTCTAGACAGAGTGGTACTAGGCAGTAAAATCACCAGGTATGGTACAAAGCTACATGTAGACCATGATGGTATAGCTCTACACCATGATCATGATGATGGTCTATTGGAACTAGCACTTGTTCAGTGCCTGTATGGGATCATGACAACCCCTCTCTGACATTACAAAATCCACCAGTCCTATCAAGCTTGGCGGAAGCGCCTCGGCCATGCACGCTTCTCGTGTCCCCCCCCCCCCTCGAGGAACTAGAACTAGTTCTAATCTGAACCTCCCTGGTGATTGCCAATAATTATGAAAGATTGAAAGTGATCATCTCATCACGATTATGTTGACATCAAAGTGCAAACCACACTGTCCCATACAGAAATAGAAAGTATGCAATAGCAAAGAACAGATCATATCGGTAGTTTCCGAACCCCTTTCCGAATCAGTCCTATTTTAAGCTTGATGGTTCCGAATCGGAATCGGTAAAAATCCTCTCATTTTGCCAATCTAGATAGATAAGATAGATAGATAACAATCTTTATTCAGGGTATAAATTCATTCAGTTTACAAAAACTGGTCTCCCATGAGACCCTGATAATAATATAAGATTTTTACATACATTTATCAAGAGATAAATTACATAATACAAAAGAAAAGCAAAATTGAATAATGTTTACATTCATGTACATGTAGGTAATATTTACAAATCAAGATGATAAAATGTATTTATAAGACATGAATCTTAACAAACAGACCTAGCGATCTAGTAAACTGATTAATTATTTTTATGCAAAAGCAGTATTTTATGCTTCAAAATTCCACAACACCAATTAGCTAAATGGCATGCCATCCTACCACTTGCATAAAATATGTGATGTGATCAAGCTACATGAGTCGTTCGTTGCCAATATTGATTTTAAGATACAGCCAATAACAATATTTGTTTTAAATTACCATATTTCTCTGGTACAGCCAGTCCAATCATACACCCTGTAAGTCTACGGTCCGATTTTTGATGGAATTTTACATTAAAAGAAAGCTCCAAAAATGGCAGAGGAATTGAAAGCTGAATTTTGGTTTTGCTCGATCGCATCACATATTGCATGGTACTTCTATGATAAATAAATGGAATACAGTATAGAGAAATAACCATGTGGACTGTATCTTATTTCTCAGACCTCAATATCATAATATTGGTATTTTTCATATCTCAATGTTAAACCTGTAATATTATTCCGATGAAATAAATAAAATGCATGGAAAATTTGTCTTCATATTTAAAAAATTCACCAATGTCTGACAATATTAAAAAAAAACACGCAATTGACAGCAGCCATCATATTTTTGTCTATTGTCTGGGGTACAATACAATTCATTGTAGTGTTATTATTGCCAATAAAAAAAAAGGAAGAGGAAAAAACTGACAAGGCTGGGCAATACAATGATTTTCTGTAGCAGTAAGCATGTGACAATTACTCCAACACACACACACAAGTGAAAAAACCCCACCCATTGCCATGAATTGTGGTGATGTGTGCATACACATCGCTAAGTGTCATTAGAGGTTGAGCCAATGTTATGATTTTTTTTTCCTGCAAGATCTTTTGACCGGGTGACTGGGGAAGGATTTGGTTTTGGATATTGGATGGGAATACATGTATTGGACTTATGTATGAAAACTGACCTCAAAATTTATATATATATAGGCCTACCAAATTTTGAAAAAATGACACCCGAAAAATATACCACACTACAAATTATATAATAGTCTATGTCCTTGGTCAATAATATGTTAGTTCGCAACAACAACAAAACAGAAATTGACAAGTTCTTAAATCATTGATTTCTTAATTGACAGTTTTCACAAATTTCTTTTTTTTTTTTTTTTTTATTTTGTTATAATATAATTTTTCTTTTTTTTAAAATAACAAATTTGCAATGTCAGCATTCACTTTCCCCCAGAAAACACTTCTGAAAAATCCATACAAATAAACACACATAAAAGGGTGGTACATTACATAAGTGCTGCATGTCTGATTGTCAAAAATGATTTCAAATGAGGTGAAGTTTACCCCTAAAGTTTTGAAACAACTGAAGCATTTGCAAGTAGTTAGATACATTTTACAAAATGACAATGTACACTAAGATAAATTTTGCATAAACCAGACAAAAACAAACATTACAAAAGGTTATGACATTTAAAATAGGCGTGTCTGAAATAAGTGACTGTAAGAAAAAAAACTATGAAACAATAATTTTGGCTGAACATGAACAATAACATTGTAATCACAATTTCCTAAAATTTACAGGAAATTCCAATACTGACCTTTCCATAAAATTTGCTGCATAAAATCACATCACAATGTCGTACAATAAGACAGGATAAAAGCTACAGAGTATTGCATGAAAATGACAGATCTATTGAACAAATTATACAAGTGAGTTGATGTCACTCCCAACTCCAAGGTTAAAATCTGGACCCCACCCATCTAGGAAGAAGGAGGTAAAAAATCACTGAATGCATGCAGATGTACCGTATTCATTTCATTAACCGCCCAGGGTGGTTAACAAAGTCATTTTAGGTGGGCGCTTTTTTTTTACATTGTTTACATAATTGCATACTACGTAAAAAATGGCCCAAAATATTCATTTATCATCATCATCAATGTGCCTATGTTTCAGACAATGATCCAGATTTGCAGTTAATAATATCACAGTTTACATGTTGTAAAGTCGCTGGATGGGTGCTTATAAGGGCATGGGCAGTTAATGGAACGAATATGTAACTATGCATGATGAGGAGGGCTCAGGAAGCAAGTCCTACACATATCAAAGTTGGTACAATTGTGCTTTACACATACATGTAAGGATGTGCAATACCGTGCCTTACAATGTCACCATCACAATGGATGTGAATATTGTTTATTATGCATTTAATGATTGTGTAGCAATTTCCGTATTCCTAAATTTATCTCCTATGAAGGCTATGATGCAATACAGGACCTCGGATGTGATGAATTCAACATGGCAACGTACATACATACTTCTATGTGTGATTGCAAGTTTTGAACTGAATTTGTTAGAATCCAAAATAAAATAAAACATACTTTTTAATGTACTACTGTAAGTAATTTGTCAAAATTTAGCCATTAAGCATCAGAAATTGACCTCCTAAATCTAAGTTTTTGATTGTTTTGTATAAAATTTGAAGACTTTTTAAAGGAAAGAATACAAAAAAAAAAATTTCTCATCAGGAATTTTTATCAGACAGGTTATGGACACGTGGGCATTTTTCGAGCCGTCCAAATTCGCAATTACCCATCTCAAACACAGGAGGACGGGTCGCTAGCTAAGCCCTTGCCGTACACACCAAATCTTGAACTTAAACTCTTCCTCATTTCACCAGCATCTTCATCCTTGAACTATAAAGTCTTCAAATACATCAAAGGAAATCTCTTGGCATAATCACACGGATCCTATGTAGCAACCTTATCATTAATATCCATCAGAGATGACAGTATTTCCAAACACAGCTCTTCATGGTCATCAATAAAAACCTGTCCTTTTCCATCTATTTCCTCCCCTTAATCGCTATCTCCTAGCGCAGCTTGCCATCTCGCCCAATCAAGCCGCTCTAGCCCACGGATGAACCGCCTTGGTCAACATGGACTTTGCCCCCACTCTCACTAGCACCACAAACAAGCTCATCCATCAGGTCACAGTTCCTTAACCCCGTCATGTTTGCGCAGTCCTAGAATGACCTTTCAATGAGCCAGGTATAAAAACTCATACTCCACAACTCCAGGTCAAATTTTACTCCATTGGCAGATGCAGGTCAGTGAACTGTGACATTGTACATGATGCCTTTCTGGCTCATAGAGTGTCTTCTTCCCAATCAAAATCAAATCCTCCTCTCCTATTGTTTCTTAGATAGCAATGTTGCTATTGCAATATGCTTGTACAAGCTCCTACTGTATACTGTATTCGGTGTATTGCCTGTAACAGTCGCCCCTCCAACAAACGCCCCAAATAAAAAAGTGGCCAAAATAGACATTTCTATGCCGTATCGTGTAAGAAAGCTTAAAACTGACAATTAGCCGAACCACAAAATACCATGGACAAAACCTAAAAATATTATCGACATCAACTTCCATCCACTTCATTGTCAAATTAAAGCAGAAGGTACCGTAACCACTCGGGTATAAGCCCACCCCCCTAGATGGCAGATTTCACTTCAAAAATTGGGGTGGGCTTATAACCGGGGAAGGGCTAGTGCTTGAATTAAAAATTAAAAATAAGAACAATCATCCCCCATTTGCATATGCCCAATGTACCAGTAATTTCTATCATCTATGTCAATTTCTTAAAATTTTAAGTGTGGAATGTTAATTATTAACTGATATATCTTTTATATTTGTTCTTAAATATGAGAGCAAAGCATTGATTTGATTTAAGAACTTGGCCAAAATTTAGTACTGGGCTTATACCCTGAGTGCACCCTTGTTCACAGAATGTTTTGAAAAATAGGGGGTGGGCTTATACCCAGGTGGTTACAGTGCATCTCCCAGTCGGTTATGTAAAGGGTAGGGTGCCAACCCGATGGTCCCAATCTGTCCCCATGCTGTTTGTCAGTGGCCCCAATTGGAATAAGGTGCCATTGCTTTCTTTTACAACATCACAGTAAAGGACGGTGACCCGATATACTTGGAAAATCAAATTCTTTAAACCTTAATATGAGAGAAATATGAGCTTTCACTTGCTACCAAAATCAGTATTTTGATGGGGTAAAGTGGGGGTGTCAATCGGGTTTCCTACCTTTAAATTTTGGGTTCCGGTGTCTACATAGTTCATTTTCATGTAGTAAGATGTATTTCCTGTTTACTAATTATACTATGATCATGTTGCAATCACATCATGACAGTACACACCACCAGTGCAAATTCCTCATCTGAATGCACTCTTGTGATTACATGTGCATCCACAGTATCAAACATGTGCCAATGTGCCTACTATCACCAACCTAGAAATTTTGATTCTCAACAGTTTTCTGTGGGGATATTTCTTCAGGAATGTATTACAGAAAATCTAGTAGGGCCCCCTTTACATAAATTTATGCATGTGGTGAGTGGCCTTTCAATTCCATTTTATCGGCAAAATCACAGAGGGGACGCCCAAGCAATTTCGGAAATAAAGTAGCCCCGATATCCACACAGCATGCCGAATCTGCAGCATGTTCTGATGTTTACATCGTGCGAGAACCGACTCCCCTATCAATTAATATAAATGAGCCATGCAATCCATGCACGCGTGTTGTATTATTTATGTTTGTACTGCTATTGAGAAGTTTTTGGTGAATCTGCGCTGGCGGTGTGATGACAGCAATTGCATGTGACTCATTCCCAGGGCCCTCAAACATCCCAATCCATCAGTACACAGTTCAATAACCCTTATACTCTTTGCACACCAACAGATTGACCTCTGGATACATTGCGTACAAAAAACTCATACCCCCAAACATTGAAATCAACTTCCATATCACGTTCATTAATTGCAGGATATTGAACTTTGCCATGTGAAATCGGACCATTTTGGCGGATAGTAATTGGCTTAAACATGATCATGTAATCATCTACTAGTGATGGAAGATTTCATCATCGAGTTAGTTCGCAATTAAGCGCATAAAATCTATGCATGGCTGGCTGCGTTTTGTTTGTGTATCAGTCTACCAAACAATGAACAATAACAGTGTAAGCAGAGCGTGATTTTGTTTTTTTAATGGGGACTGACTGGACGCAGGACGTTTACTGTCCAGAATCAGTATCAGTAGGTAAGAGAACCATCTCATGTTCTCAGAACAGACATTTTCTTGCAGTTGCTTTAATTAAAGGGGCGTCACCCGATCAACAGCCTGACCCCCATTGTTTTCATCAAATTGCGAAAGACAACAACAGCATTGGATAATCTTGCAATAGGCCTTGCGATAGGCCAGCCTAAGAATTCAAATTATGGCCTCCCTCCACATGGTGGTGCCACAGTCTGGTTGATGGTCAAATGTAATTTTCACAATGCAAAAACTAAAATTTCAAAACTATCATGGATGAATCCCGGGGGATGAATATATACCAATCATTTTAGGACACCTAAATATAATTTATTTAAAACAAAATGTATTTTGAATTCTGGGCACATGCTAATGAAAATATTACCCAGTCTACTTGGAAAAAATTTACTTATTAAAAGGAAAATTATTTTATTAAAAGTTTTTATATCAAGTTTAATACACTTTTAACAATGCTAGCATGTAATTATCAAACATGGGTCGATCCTTCATGTAATTATTTCGTGTAAGCTAATCCTAACCCTAATCCTAACCCTAACCCTAATTTCGTGTATAATTACATGAAGGAGTAACCCAAACATGTCATATCAGTATTCTCCTACAGCAAGTTTAATATTGAAGCTAGAAATTTTTGGAATCAAATTTATTCTAGTTTGTTGGACCAGGAAGCATAAAAATATTTTTGCTGCAGCACTTTTTGGGCCCACAGGGTTGAGTTTGAGAAGGGTTGGTTGAATGAACGAAAACACTCCAGACATTTTTGTCCAACCTTTAACAATAATGATTTTTAAATGCATATGAACCCAGTGCAAAATCCTTTTGTTGATATCATAATCAGATCGAAATTGGATAATTATTAGTCATCCGATGTTGACAAAAAGGTCAGATTCCAATGTCCAAGGTCACATTTTGAAGAATATGTATACAAAGGCAAATGTTTAAATCGAAAGTCGAACTGAAACACTCAAAAATGCACAACACGTATAGATACTCGTACACATGTACTCATGCACATGTATGCTAAATGTGCCCTGATCATAATTATAGGCCTACAATGTACAATTGTCAAATTTTCACCTATCACGGGTGTACACATACCCTCTCTAGATCACTCTATATCACTCCAAGTTGGATTATTCCTACATGACGACCAATTTGAGACCACTCTTGTTCAAATCTCAGCACATGTGAAGCCTCACGATATCCACCACCAGTACCACTGACATGTCAGTCACAATCACTAAATTGCATGGACAAAATGACTCAAAACTCCCATCCATTTCTTTGCCTAATTATGGTAGAATTTCACTAATCCCATGCACTTTATATACAGGTTTAATTTTGATGTATGTCCCACAAAAATGTCATTTTTCGTGGGCACCGCCATCATGTAGTATTAGTATAGTAGTAGATCCCTCCTTTCAACAGGAGCACCATCCGGAAATTGAACCCGATTTTTAAGCTTTTTTCACTGACCATTCACTTCCAATAAACGCCCCCCTTTTGGAAAAATGCAACGCCCCCGGGGCATTTGTTTTACAGACAATATGGTACCGTATGTGAATTTCCGACATGGATCATGAATCCATCATCATTAACACAAAATACATGCCTAACATAATCTTCTCCTCTGTACTTGCTTGCATTGCCTCCTTTTATTTCTTATGAAACAAACAAACCAGAAAAACTTCCAAAAAAGTGTCATGTGCATTATTTTCTTTCCACTCTATGCAGGATACACACTATACTATGCACCTAGGTTTCATTATCATTGAGGTATAGGACTTTTTATTTTTTTCGGAGAAGAGCAGGTAGGGCAACTACTTGATTATATTTCTACATGTTCATACTACATACTCTGAAAATTTTAGAAAATTCGCACGAGTCCGTTTTTTTTAAATCACATTTTTGTTCCTAAAATGGGGGTTATAGCGCCCTCAACAGGCACTCTCTCCATAGGGCTACATGTAAAGACCAGTTATAGACAAATGGCCCTAAAATAAAACGGACTCATGCGAATTTCCTCAAATTTTGCATATGATGTAGATTTAACATCTGGAATGTAATGCAAGTGATGTCGTTGCTGCTCTTCTAAATTCATTTTTAAAATGTCCGTCCCAGACCAAGGTGTATGATCAGCACTTAATAGGCGAGAATTATTCGGTTTTTGTTAATGCGCGAGTCAATAAAGTTCCAACTTAAGCACGCATAAAATCACAAAAGCACGCATAATTCACGCAAAGCGCAGCTCGCGTAGGTGCTGCGCCCAACTGTGTGAACGTCAATCCACAATGTTACTACAAGTCCCGCCTATTACGAGCTGATCGAGTATAAAGTCGAATAAATTATTGATCATCGTTATCAATATTAACGGATTAGAGTCACTAAATGGACCATGAAAAACAAAACATACTTTTGCACAATCAAAAAATTTTTATATTTTATATTCATCTTGAGAGAATTCAATTTCTCTAATCCCACAGCACTTGTCAGTAAGTCAGTCCAATCAGTCAGTCAACATCTCTGTTCATTACTATTATATAAGCTTTCCTTAGGATGTGTATACACTAGAGCCTGGGAGTAGTAGGGGTTTCCCCAGTCGTGGCATCGGGCCATTAATCACACCTCAATATGAACCAATGAGTGCGCATCCCTATTAAAATGTCAAAACATTTTGTCTTTTCTTGCAGGGGAATGATTGATCCATCTTGTTCTTAAAATGCAGTCATCAGGAAGTTGTATCGTCCTTCTTCGCACCTCAACCTTGAACTAAGGCTGGCATTTTCGGTCGGGTAAACGGGTACCCGCCGAGATTACATTACCCGGGTAGGAAATACCCTCCCCGGGTACCCGAAATTTTTTTTTTTTTTTCAATTTTTTTTTTCAATTTTACCCGTTTACCCTCCCGAAAAATTGCGGCGGGTACCCGGGTACAAAATTACCCGAAAATGCCAGGCCTACCTTGAACGGTATCGGTTTCTCTGATTGCGACGCCCTGGAACAGCAGTGGCGCCAAGTCAAGCACCAATGAGATATTCATCTGCTCTATGGGGGGGGGCAGATGTAGATAATTTTGTTTCACATTGTGAGAATCTACTCCTGACTAGCACTACTTTCGGGCTCTGTTGCTATTAGTATACTATCCAGAGAGGTTGACACGCTTGATTGAGCGTCTCGCGCCACGCTGATCGCTAAGTCTGTGAGGGTCACAGACTGCGGCTACTCCTGACAACAGCATTTTTACAAACTGAATCGTTAAATTCTCATTCATTTACGTGTATAGATTCACAAAATCTGTGATCATCTCTAAATTAGATTCATGCAAATTAGTTTAGGAGTTCTGGGATTCACATCCTCACTGAACTCAAGATCAGTTTCTTCCGAACAGCTTGAATCTCTAAATATGGCTGTGAAACATGGATTCTCACACAGAAGCTGGAGGACTACATTAGGACTGCATTGCATTAACCCCCAAGCTGTATCATTAAATGCAATACACAGATACCCTAGTATTACAGGGGTGTGATTCAAAGCATGTGGAATATCCGGAAAGTAGCAGAAAATCCTGAAAAACAGTGTGAAATTGAGCTAAAATACCACGAAACAGGCTGAAAATCCAATATTTTGTCGCAAATTTTGGTCACAAAATGTCACAAAAATCCTGAAGAATCACACGGCTATTACCTTGTGGGAAGGAATTTTGGTACAACCTGACTTCCGGAACAACCCTGACTTCACATATTGGGAGTGCCCATTCCAAATGCTGTTCAACAGGGTACACTGTTACAGGCCTAAAGGAATTGATATTTTATGGGGCTATTGAACTACTAATATTTTCTTCAGAAAAATGGCCCAGGCTGTCCAATGAGCAAATTGCTCATGTTACAAGGGCTATCTTAGAAAATAAATGGGGATATCACAACCCAACCTTATATTCTGAGCCTTGCGCTGTCATAATACAAATGAAAATTAACATCTACGCACAATGTAACACACATCTACAGTATCAAAGAGGACAGGCTATTGTTAAAAATAGGTAGACCACACCCTCTCTCACACCCAAAACCCTGAAGCATAACCACATTACTAAACATAATACATGATATTGTCCCAGAATGGGGGCACACCCACCCTATACGGTACCAAACGTTTTCTCCATGCCCTGAAGCAGGATACTAAATAGACAGTCATGTTATTTTACGAAGAACAACCTTTTGAAACAAGAACTGCTATTATAAATGCAAACCTCAAGTAAACACTGTAATGTACCACAATGCAACAATACAACAGGGACATGCCAGTAAAAGGAAACCATGGTATAAATACAACAAACATTCAAAATTTCCACACAAATTGTGGAAAAAACACATTTTTTTAATAACAAAGACAACCATCACACATGACAGTCAACAACAACAATTAAGCAGAACATGCCATTGTGTACATACACATGTTAACTGGGTAATGTGGGTATGCCCCAGCCAGCCAGACATGAGAGAAGCAGCTGTTTCTGCAGGCCTGACCACACAAAAAGACTGATATTGTGCATCATGTACATGTATGCCCAGTCAACCACAACATAAATGAACCAAAACAGAGCACTTTTTTTTTAAAATGTAGAAAAAATTAGAAAGCAAATAATAAAATTATGTTCAAATAATGTCCCAATGGTGGTCGCAAGCCAATTCGATTGAAATAAAGATCTTAACCGGACTGACAAACTCGATGTACTAGTTATTCAAAAATTATTTGTCAAAATTATTTGTGCTGAAAAATTTGCACATTTGCACTTTTCCTTCCATTACTGTTATTGTGGAAAAATGTATAGCTGTGGTGTTAGTATAATATGTTAGGAAAATATTTTACCCAATGACACCATGTTGACATTGCCTAAATAATTTGAAAGGGTGACTATTCTTGTTGCTATTTTGCTATTTCTATTTTTAACTTGACCTTTTGAGGTCATCTAGTAGACTTTTTTACCAGTCGTTTTATATATCCTAACTACAGTTCGCCCTTTGAAAAGTGAACTTTGACGCACATATTGCAAAAGTTCCAGCAGCGATATCGGTTTTTGTGGCGGTTCCCGTTATTTTCTGATCATGTGGTTGAGTGCTCACTGCCTGAAAAGGGGGGTAAGAACACAGGGCACTATCATATTTGCCTTGAGAGCCAGCTCTTATGTACTAGTGTGGCGTGCATGTTATGGATAACATCAGCGATGCCCATGCCTATCCTAAGTACATGTATGTCCTGAGCTGAGCAGTTCTTGATTTGGGTCCATTTGTATGTGTTTGCATGGGCAAGACAGGCTATGACTGCATCAAAGCAGCAGGTCTCGTACAAATGGGCGATATGGTGATGGTGATGGCTATGCCTACATTTACATCGCAGCCGCTTCCGATCAGGGTAAAGGTTGGCTGTTTGTGCACCCCACCGTGGTGATGGTAGCATGGGAGCGCAGTGTTTCAACACGTATCTGCCCAGGTTAAATTTGAGATTTTTTTAATGATTACATCATTATGATGTTTCAAACCAGCTCTCATGTACTCTCATGCTGCTGAGAGCCAGACATTTCATCTTGCCTCTTGAAGCCAATGTAAAGACCTGCAATTAAAGAGGTAGCCCCACCAGAGCAGTTCTTCTGGGTGAACCATCACTTGAGGGGCTTCCTCTTTTAAGAAACGGTTGCCTAACAAATGACCCTGGGGTGGTATAAACATTGCAGGCATTAGGTAAGTCACTTGTCTATTGTCACCGATTTGATAACCAGGCAGGTTTGGTTCACTCCAGAAGAACTGCTCTGGTGGGCTACTGGGCTTCCTCAAGCCCTCTTTAAATGAAATTTACAGCTTTGCAACCAGGACTCAGTTTCGCAAAAAAAGAGGGAATCCTGGTTCACCTGAATTTTGCTGTAACCAGGACTCAATTTGGCCTTGCCAAGACTAACTCTTTTTTTCATGATTTTACGAAATTTGAGAAAAAAATACTATCTTGAAAAGTACATCACTGCCAAATTATGACCCCTGAAGGCAAATAACAAGAAAAGTTGGCAAAATATTGGTAACAGGTAAGATTTGCCACTGCATTTGCTGAAAATACATTGGATGCGGCTGATATTTTAAGTGACAATGAGCTTGCTTTTTTTCGCAGATATCATGTAGTATTATTTTCTGCTCAACTTTCATACAGCAATGGTGGGCGACACTTTGGGACAAAACTTGTCGCTTGGTTCCAGGATTTTTTAAATCGTCAACAGACCATATTATGGGACTCCCGGGCGTGGAATGTCACCGTCGTCTGCTAAATTCTACCCTTTCCTGCAATGTGCAAGACTTCCTGCTTGCAAATTGAAAAAAACATGCCCATCTCTATAAATGTATTATTTCAATTAGGAATTGCCTTGAATGACAATAAAAGACACTCCGAAGTAAGACCAGGGATTGTATGTATAAAGGGACTGGAAACAGCTTATTGATGGCTAAATTTGTAAGATCGGATTATCTTTTACGACCTTCGCACCAAGGACAGTGATGTTTGATTCCTTATTATTTTGCATTTCAAAATACTGACAAATCAAGTTATCTGTAAAATATGTGTGATTTTTTGAACAAAAATTTCTGTGTAGCATTGAGAATCATCTACATCGATTTTGGAGACAAATATGCCGATTTTGTGGAAATGCTAGAATAAACAAGTGCACACCATACACTTGCTGTTCCTACTGATTTGATACTGAAATCATTCTTAATGTTCTTTGATGATTTCTAGAGTATTTTATTATAAGTTTTAGGCCCACAAGCCGCACTCCCGTGTTGTAACTGTGATGGGATTCATATCAAGGTCTATCGATCAACCTATCAATGCTTGCTTGATCAACTGAGGATAATTTGTAAACCAGCAACTCGCATTGGTACAATTAGGGGAAGCCATTTCCAATTCCTTCATACACAGTCCCTGGTACATGTAGGACCCAGCTTTAGGGCTGTTGTCAACAAGGCTGTTGTCGACAAAGCAATTTCCCCAATTGCCAACAAAAAACTTGTCATTAAAAATATTGGAGATGAAAAAACTCCATCAGTTTGCTATTATTTTCATTCGCAAGTGGTTCAGATTCTTTCCATTACAATCTTGAGATTTGACCAAGCTGGAAGTCAGTGCAATGTCAAATGCTGAAGCAATTGAAACTTTTAACCCAATTTGAGACCACACACTTGACTTGAGTGCACTCATAATGCTTCATAACCCTCATTCCATTGTGATAGTATTGATTGGTCATCCAATTGGTCCTACATGGCCAAGTCCCCATTCAACTTGGGTATTATTTTCCCAATCAAAAAACTTTTCTTGAGTTTGCAGCAGAGATAGCCACTTGGTGCCAAGAAAAAATCTTGACATCAAAATCATGAAAATGTACTTTTCCACAAAATAATCCGAAATCTGGGAATTTCCCAAAAAGTGGCATCTCTATCAGGTAGTGTAATTTTTTTAAACAGTCAATCTATTCTCAACTGAACAGAGCATCACATCCTCTGCTTGACCATTTTCAGACTCATCAGCATTACAGGAATCGTTTGCTGCCAGATCATCATTCTCCTTGCAGGTGCATATATCCAGGATGGGACTCTGCACTGTAGCCACTCAAAGAACAACAAGTCCATTCATGAACTTATGTTGTAAAATTTGTTTCACAAAATTTGCATCTAAAGCTCGATTGCATCTCAAGCTCGATGATTATATGAATTCACAAAATAATCCCCTAATACCCTTCACATGGTGAATCCTCACAAAGAGGCTCCATGAACATGACCAGTAACATGGAGAGCGAGTTGGTAGAGCGGTTGTTCCATCATTTTGCACCACTGAGTCCCGGGTTCAAGCCCCGTCCAGCATGTGCACTTGGTTTATTCTGATCCATGCTCGCAATCGCAGCTTTTCTCCGGGATCTCCAGTTTCCTCCTACTTTCAAAATTGGTGAATACTTTTGAATAGTAATTTGTTTGTTGGTGTATGTTACAATCTAAGTGCGGATAGGTTTGCACCGGATTTGGCTGCAACCGGCCTAGGTTGATACAATCTGATTCTGAGCATTCACCAATGGCAGCGATCCGACACAAAATCTGGTCGGGAAATGTTAATGACTATGTGTTGCGCAACAAGCAATACAAATTATTTTTGTATCGCTGGTATTGCATCGCATCACAGTTTGATGGATATCTAATATTTGACTAAATTTCCTTCCATTTTCCTGATGAGATTTTAAAGATTTATGTGAACAATGTTTCGGAAGAGGAGTCATCCTGGACACACAGACAAGCCTTAGCAAGAGCCTTGACCCAACAGACACAATTTAATCACTCCTGTGCTATGGCCAACCCATTCTCAATTTTGCCTGGGATTGAACCTGGGACCTCGCTTTCATTTCTCTCCAAGGAAAATATCTTTCCTGGTCACAAGCAGGGTCCCTGCTACAGTTTGGAGGCCTATCGGAGGCCTTTTGAAACAATAAAATGGTGACGGACGGTCGGACCCCATATTTTTCTTTTCATTCAACAGATACAAATGCCATTTAATTTAAAAGCTGGTAGTAACCGTAGGGCAGGCTAATCACACCAATATCTTATTAACCCAAGCACATCCTGGTTACGTACCGGGTCCACTACTATCATCACTGGCAAATTGACACCAACATTTATCAGATGAGTCAAATTTATGTCAAGTACACATTCACAAACACAAAATATTATGAAGTACACATATCGGTAGTGACTCCTAAGTGATAGCAAGCTTCATAGTGCATTGGGCTATTCAAGTTGAGATCCATACCCCTATGGAAGACATGACTTTAACCTCCCACATACATTGTTTAGGGGGACAGAAGGTATAAATTTCAAATGAGATTACCTGAATGGGTGACTACATTTGAAATCTACACCCCCTGTCTACACCCCCTGTATGGGAGAGTTTACATGTTTACCAAAGGGGGCTGTATGGATTTCAATTCTTATGCATGCATGGTGACATTCCATGGTGTGAATATACTATCATTGAGCTATGCTTTGTTCATAACCTTCAAAACATTCTTCTTGACAGGGCTGCCAATTTCAATACTGCTACTCCCTGTTCCATATCTTTGCATGTATGCGAAAGATGTGCACACACTGTTTCGATGTTAAATTTTATTTTCAAATAAGCAGGGCAGATGATGTACCGGTACACATGTTTTGGATCCGCTATTTGCCATCACAGCGAATACATCATACCTATACTGGTTCACGCTTAGCAACCCACTGACTTTGCTTGGCGATAGTTTTGATTGTGGTTCCGAACACAGATAGCGTGAACCAGCAGCTGACCTTGCAACAAACGGTTTTGATGTCCCACTACGATGGCGAAAAGATCTGTCAAGTGTCAACCTCAACCAGAAAGCTTTCCACGGCTTAGTCAGGGTACCGTATCTCACGTTTACATCTAAGAGAACACTTCAGACTCCAAATAACAATAACACAGTAAATCACCAATACTGAATTGTCACATCGGGGGACCAAAATAATGTACCTCCAACAATATTGGCAAAAATCACAATTTAATTGGTGCCTCTCAGCGTGAATGTTACAAAGGTTTGTGCATATTATATCGAGCACTCTCACCACAATGCACTTCACACAGGCGCTCACCTTCAATCTATGTTCGCCAAGTGCGTGGTGAAACAGTGAGAGGTACGCTGTTTTATCTGCCATGAGCGACACACTACCTGGCGAGGTTGCGTCTCTCTAAAATAAAACAACTTTGGAGTGTACTGCAACTTGCAAGAAGAACTTACGGTCATTGCAAATTAATTGTTTAGTTACGGTTCCCCACAACTCGAAAAGTGGTTGCAAAATAATTTGTAAACTTTATTTACTTTGCTTTTTGAACAATAAATCGCTCATACACTGTCTGGGACACTCTTAGGGCACCATCAATTGACGAAAATTGCAGTATGAAGAAGTTGGAAAATGACGACCAAAGATCCATGCATAAGGCGTCAATTTATTTCGCTGCGAAACCGGAGTTTTATAATACAAACATGGACATTAAAACTTTTTTGCATTTAGAATCTCTAATCACTTTTGCTCTCTCCAAGGGTCTGAGGGGAGTCTGTTGTAGCTATGGTTGGTCAAGGAACCCCTAACCAAACATTATTTTTCCACAGCCTTAATTACCGGCACCTTTTTTCATGAAATTTGGTTATGAACATAGCATAGTTCTGTAAGCGTTCACCTACCTGCTTTCCGATATCGTATTGCAATATAACATGCATGCATTTTATATTGCAGTGTTTTGCAGGGACTGCCTTTTGAGGAGAGCGAGAACAATCGCTGTCTAATGCGCTCCTTAAATCTGATAGAAGAGTGATTTTTAGCTCTCCTTAGTTGACCATGTTATCCTTACAAGTTACATCATGTTGTAATGCTCTATACAGTTCTCCTTGAAGGCTCCAGAAGAGTTGTTAAATGCTCTCCTGCAAATTCCAAAAGACAGTCCCTGGTATTGTCTACCCTATGTAAGAAAAACAAAGCTGGTATCCAAACAATAATTCATCAGTATGGCAGATACCCCTATATTATAGGCAAGGCCTATCATGCAAACAGCTATCTTGTTCCATGTATGAGTCCAATGGGTGACATGTTGCAGCAAGTGGCTACTCTCCAAGTCCAACAGACGAGAGTTTTTGACCAGTACGGACTACGGACGTACCTAGAAAAATCAACTTAAAAGACGGCATAAACAGTGCGCTGCATCTGTGTGAGTGAAACTGTAGTGTAAACAATGATCAATTTTAAATAAACATTACAATAAAGGCATAAAGCTGATCTTTATTACATCGCTGAGCGATAGCGATTGGTTTCTAGCCAATGAGATAGCTTGCTTTAGAGCGGACTACCTCATTGGTCGAATACCAATCGCTTGTTGCTCAGCGATGGAGTACAAATTCAGCTTAATTGATTTGTGCAGTTTTCAACTGTTGAACATTTGATAGCCTATTAGCCAACATCCATGGTCATGTGCGCATGCAGGGTCCATGACGTGTACCACAATCATGTAGGCTACACACATCTCTACAACACGACGTGACAGAGCGGACGTCAACGTTTAATTTGACAGTGTTCTTGTGACCGTCCTTGAGTTAACATGCTCACTAATGACATGCCTGTGCATCAAATGGTCAATAGTTGAAAATGTTCGCATCAGTTTCAATGATATTAGGAAACATTACATGTGTCAAAGGTCACATGTACATGTTAAAATACACTGACTGACACATTAGCGGACACCAATCTGCATTTTTTCCATCATAAAAATAAGCGGAAAAACTTAAAACCACAAATTTTGCAACAAAGTACTAAATTTGGTGTTGGAAATTGCGACTTAAAGAAGGGAAGTCAACCTATCAAGGCCACACTGTGTTTATGATCTTGGGTGGAAAATCCAAGATGGCAGCCAGGTGATAAACAGAGTGATGGAGGAAAAACATACACCCATGTTTTGTACCTTTTCTAGTGTATTTCTTCGTAATATTTAGCCATAATATGGTAATTTATCAATAGTTTTATGGTTTACCACCTAATTTGAGTTTTACAATGGGTTCCGACGAGCCAGATTCTTAAAATCATATTTACAAATACAAGGCGGTCCTAACATCATCATTTAAGATGCACTCAATTTAGGGTTGAACAGCACAAGGCTCACTTCCATCACAAAATAATCCTAAAACTGGTAATCTGGCGACGGTTTTCTGGTCCTTATATCACTCATTTGTGGTGTTAATGATGGAAAAACTTCAGATGGACGTGGACATAGGGTTTACATGCAGCAGATCATCATGGCTGTCGTGTTCCGTGTCAACATTAGCATAAGATGAAACCGTTAAAATTGCACGCCCGCACATACATGTACGGCACACACATTTTACACAGCCATTCCCGATCAAAATACACAAATATTTTCATGTAATACAGCGATGTGATGCCACAATTTTCACAATCTGTGTCCTTTACTTACCAAGCAATAGCAGTTTGAGCTCCCTACGTGCATCTCGTTTGTCTTTTCGGAGCTGTTTCTCAATTTCTTGATTGATACGTTTCTGTTCTTTCGCTTCTTCGCTGAGACAACACGCCATGATGTTGGGGCTGTGTAAAGCAGTACCCAGCGTCCAAAAGCTATAAACCTAGCTTCGTGCGGGTGAGTACTGCTGATAACACCGGCTTTTCTACCCTTTGAAGCCGGTCCAGAAGGCTACAAGTAAACCAAATCGATCCCCTAAAGTCCACAGAAAGCTGGGGTTTCCGATTTGGGCCCCCTTTACGCGAGGCGGCACCCAGTGTGACCCTATAATTCCTCAACAATCTACTGTCAGGAACCGTGAAGGGAGTCAGAAATGCAGGGTGTGGTGATGGAACGACTGTACTCGCTCACCCCACCGGAAAGTAGAAATGTTTTATTCTTATGGCGATATTTTACCAAATAATACGGAGAAAATTGCATAAGTAAGCTAACAAATATTGTTTTATATAAATATGTTCAAATATTTTGATAAATCTGGATAAAATCCAAAATATTAGGCTTTTTTAGTGAATTATACGTGCGGAAGAGCCTAATTCCACTATGATGGAAGAGCCAAAAATAAGTATTATGGGATGGCCAGTATGATAATGCATCTCGCGGAGATTTCGTACCAGAGCTCGGCTAGTCAATGTATGTAAAAAGCCATTGGAAAATCTACCAGAGAGCAATTTGTAAGACAGTTCACATAAAAATAGGCCGACATTTTTGCGTTGCTTCATTATATAGGCCTAGTTTTAAAAATTTGAATTTTAAAAGTACAGAAACATGACTTTGAGTTGTTGAAATCTTCAGAAAACCAGTTTTGAACAACCTTTTTCTGATAACTATCCAATCTTGAATTTTTGTAAATGCTATGTATACATGAAGTTGAAAATATTAAAATTAAATAATAATACATGTTAGAAGAAACCCTGTAAATGTTGTTTGTATCATTTTATTGGAATGCACTGCGTTGCAGACACGCTTGTGTCACTTTTCTAAAGAGTTCACTTTGAGCTTCAAAATTCTTTGAATATGTAAAATAAGTTTTCATACGGCCGGGTTTTCATAAAGCTGGCTGAATAATCATGTCAGCTTATAATATTTTAGCTCATCATCATCATTTCCGGTCATCATCACCACCATCAGCTACCATCACCATCATCATCAATATTGAGTCCCACCACATTAATTCCCGAGCATTTGATTTTTGTTTTTGTTTGTTTGTTTGTTTGTTTGTTTGTTTGTTTTGTTTTGTTTTTGTTAGTGTTTTGTTTTTTGTTTTTGTTTGTTTTGTTTTGTTTTGTTTTGTTTTGTTTTGTTTTGTTTTTGTTTGTTTGTTTGTTTGTTTTGTTTTGTTTTTGTTTTGTTTTTGTTAGTGTTTTGTTTTTTCTTTTGTTTTGTTTGTTTGTTTGTTTGTTTTGTTTTGTTTTTTGTTTTTTTTTGTTGGTTTTTCAGTGTTGTTGTTTTGTTTTGTTTT
Source organism: Amphiura filiformis (assembly GCF_039555335.1). Classification (NCBI taxonomy): domain Eukaryota; kingdom Metazoa; phylum Echinodermata; class Ophiuroidea; order Amphilepidida; family Amphiuridae; genus Amphiura; species Amphiura filiformis. The sequence goes on from NC_092647.1 coordinate 22,080,629, forward strand.
TGTTTTTTTTGTTTGTTTTTTGTTTGTTTTTTTTTGTTTTGTTTTTTGTTTTTTGATTAATAGGTTTTACAACCCTGCAAGTAACTTATGAAGATCATTTCCGTTGGGGTCCATTGGACACCCGGATAGCCTCATAACAGTGAGGCTCCCAAACTGTTCTCGAAACTGTCTGCGAGACACATTACATGTATGGCTCTCTTGATGGCCTATACGGGAAGTCTGTATTAAAGGAGTATTTCGTGATCCTAGCATCCTCTATTTATGTCATTTTTCATTAGATATCCACGAAAAACACCTATTCCCAAAATTTCAGTTGATTCCGATTTTGCGTTTGCGAGTTATGTATGATTATGTGTATTACACTGCTCCATAGATAATGCGTTGTAATTTCGTTCTGGTGCACCAGAACGAAATTCAAATTTCACGATATCTTTGCTAAACGAATTAATCTGCAAGAAATATTTTGTACATAAACATTATGTAGCCAGAGGTTTCCAGTGATATAAAATCTCAACTTTTTTTGAGAAAAGTGGGGAGATGCGGCTGTGGATCACGAAATGCCCCTTTAAAATCTGACGATGTCACAGTTACCTGTGAATTAAGTTTAGACTTTATTTTTTCCAGGCCAATTATCAGCAAGTTTCCAGTGGAATTGAAGGACCTCATGCACCAGTAACTGACGCTTACTTCCTTGGCCTCCTTTTCCTTTTTCTTTTCTCTTTCTTTTCCCTTATTTCTTCACTTAGTTTTTCTTCTCTGTGCTTCCTTTAATTTTTTAGTTGTTTCTTTTCCCGTTTATCTTCCTTTCTTTCTTTCTTTCTTTCTTTCTTTCTTTCTTTCTTAATTTCTTTCTTTCTTTCTTTCTTTCATTCATTCATTCATTCATTCATTCATTCATTCATTCATTCATTCATTCATTCATTCTTTATTTATTTATTTATTTATTTATTTCATTCTTTCTTTCTTTCTTTCTTTCTTTCTTTCTTTCTTTCTTTTTTTTTTCTTTCTTCCTTTCTTTCTTTTCTTCTTTCTTTCATTCTTTCTTTCTTTCTTTGAGTTTCTTTCCTCTTTCTTTCTTTCTTTCTTCCTTTCTTTGAATTAGTGAACCGTTTGAAGTCACTTTCTCAATAAGGACAAATTTACACTATTATAATCATCCCCAAATTGAAATTTTTCACATGCATTGAATTTTCAGGTAATGTTACATAGCGCCCTCTGTTATTTTAATCACATCTGCTTATACTGCTGTCTACAGTAGATAGCACTGTAATTTGGTAGTTATGGTACGGTGCATGGGTGCTGTGCTCAACAAACAAACAAAAAACACTCGAATAGTTAAGCATTTAACCAGCTTTGAAATTACTATATTTTATTCAATATGCAAAATTTTATCGGGTACCCAACAAACTTTAAATAATAATTGAGTAATTGACGACTTTTTTCTGCAATACCAAATTTAGGAATTAATGTCCTTTCAAGATCAAATTCTTTTCCCATGAATGGAACATCATCCTCCCTTTTGGGATCCTAAAAACGCCCATTCAGTGATCCCAGTCAGCGAAAGTGTACAGAAAAATGTACTGTGTATAAATTGCCTAAAAGTGAAGGTTAAATCCATAATATTATCATTAGGTATTTTGGAAATGAAATATTTGACCAACAAAAAAAAAAAAAAACAAAGAAAATTACAGTATTGACGCAGAAGTTGAAGCCATGTTTAAATACTATATGCCCACCTTATGAATGTATATATAATATCCTATTTAGGCTATATTATCACATTTTATGTATGCCACTAACATTTGAATTTTGATGATGATTTTTACGATTTCCCGAATGAGCAAATTGCTGAGTAGGCATTTAAAGGCGTGCTCTTTTATGGCATGTTTGAATATTAATCTGCATGCTTGCCATGACATAAAAAGTCCAAATTTTAAGATATTTTCTGAAAATATCACATGCTGTCTTCAGAGCCGCTGAACCAATACTAGACTTGTTTGTACTCATTTTAATGTATTTCTCATGCTGTTTCCAAATATGGTCATGAAAATTTACAATTCTGAAATTTTGGAATTTTTGAATTTTAAAAACCTGTCGTCTGCAGTCGACACCCGGGTGGAGAGAGATATAGACATCCACGAAAATCTAGAACAAAAGAGCAGCTATATACTTTACCAATTTACCATCATCAGATCATTCATGTTTAATGACGAATATAATTTGATACATAGGCCTACATCCAACAGCATTATTAGAATGTTTACTTCTGAAGTCCGATTAAGAAGAATTAAGAATCAGTCAAACTTAGACACAAAAAATGATACAAAAAATTATGGACCGCATGGTCAAGTATTTATGATACACCAGATAAAACCAACAAAACACAAAATATAGTTATTAACATCAGACTTATCACCATTTTCTGAAAAACAATAAATTATTTAATAATGCAAGAGCATTGCACGCAAAAGGAGCAGCCAATTTTAGAATTCCGATTAAGAAGAATTAAGAACCAGTCAAACTTAGACAAAAAACAAATGATACAAAAAAAAGTATTTAAGATACACCAGATAAGACCAACAAAATACAAAATATAGTTATTAACATCCGACCTATCACCATTTTCTGAAAAACAATAAATTATTTAATTATGCAAGAGCATCAAACAAAAGGAGCAGCCAATTAGAAGTCGTATACATGAAAACCAGTGACGTAGCTTCACAAATGTATGACTTCAGAACATAAGGCTTCACAAAATGTATGATAAGGCTTCACAAAAGGAAATGTATGAACATAGGGCTTCGCCAAATTAATGTATGATTTCCCAAAACCTGGGAATCAACAAATTTCAATTAAACACAAGGGGGGGTCTGAGAAAGGATATGCCCCCCCACACTCAGAAAAGGGAAAAAAGTCGAACTTGATGAATAAATTGAAACCATTTGGTGGACCATTTTTGTTGGAAAGAAGTTAGAAAATATTTGAAAATGAAAACCCAATTGAATTAAACCAGTAATTTTTCTGGACTATTTTATACTATTAATATTTAAAATCGCAAATATTAAATTGATTTAAATAATCCAATTTTAGTCAATTTACTGTAGTCTTCGTGTAGTCTCGCGGATTTATTGACCTTCGGGGTGATCGCACCTAATGACCCCAGCTTATTTTTGGTGTAAAATCTCTCGCCAAAAGACACCTTGTTTCGAACTGGTGGCCGCACACCAACTTCCAAAGTCGAGTGAAGTGGGGCCCCGACGCACCTATCCCCAGGGGCGTAGCCAGCTTTCTTGGTCAGGGGGGGCAAAATGAAATTTTGGGGCCACAGACGAAAAAAATTGCAGTTGCATCATACAATACATAGAGACTGTATGTCTTCGAGCGTCCCGAAAAGGGCCTTATTGAGATGATGTGCTCGCGTACCGCGAAAGTTTTTTGTATTTTACACTATTTTGGCCCTGAATTTTGCTAGAAAAATTAAAATTGGCTCCTTGCCCTTTTTCTTTTCATTTGCCCTCCTGATTTTCTCTTTCATTTTTTGTCAGAGGGCACTTTTCTTTCATTTTTTTTTTTTGTCAGGGGGCACTCTGCCCCCCCCCCGCTGGCTACGCTACTGCCTATCCCCCTCTCTTACTGTCTTCGTTATAGATAGCAAAAATAGCTAATAATTACACTTTCGTTTGGTTTAGTAATTATTACTTTCAGCTAGCCTGCCATGATCTTGAATTATTAGTAGCGGCCACTAATACCTCAAAAGTAAGGGTTTCAGGACAAATTACATTACTTTCAAGAATAGCATTATCCGACTGGCGTGAATAAAAACTGCTTTACATTCTTTATGCTAATAAATATAAACGCTCAAAACGAAATTGACATAATGAAGACCCCGTTGAATTGAACCATTATTTTTTCTGGACTATTTTATACTATTAATAGGCCTATTTAAAATCGCAAATATTAAATTGCTTTAAATAATTATATCAATTTTAGTTAATTTACTGTAGTCTTCGTGTAGTGTCACGGACTTTTGACCTTCGGGGGGATCCCACCTAATGACCCCAATTTATTTTTGGTGTAAAATCTCTCGCCAAAAGACACCTTTTCGAACTGGTGGCCGCACATCAACTTCCAAAGTCGAGTGAATTGGGGCCCGACTCACCTACACACTTTAAAATAGGTAGTCAAAAATGACTACATTTAGGGTTAAAAAACGATTTGACCCCTAACAGAGTCAGTTGAAAACTAACCCTACATTCAGGGGTCCCGGTTTGAAAATGACCCCGAAACGTGGGTCAAAAAATGACTATATTTGGGGTCATTTAAATATGACCCCTAACAGAGTCAGTTGAAAAATAACCCTAGTGTCAAAAAATGACTATATCCGGGGGTCATGATTAACAAATTACCCCTAACGTATTGAAATGACTACATTCAGGGGTCCCGGTTTGAAAATGACCCCGAAACGTGGGTCAAAAATGACTATATTTGGGGTCATTTGAAATATGACCCTTTTAGGGGTCAATTTAATATGATGTCAACAACTGAAAATGACCCCTATGGTGGTCAAATTTGACTTCATCAGGGTTATTTCAAATTGACCCCCTAAATTAGTCAAAATTTTGACTGCCTATTTTTAAGTGTGTATCTCCCTCTCTTACTGTCTTCGGTAGATAGCAAAAAATAGCTAATAATGACACTTTCGTTTGGTTTAGTAATTATTATTTTCAGCTAGCCTGCCATGATCTTGAATTATTAGTAGAGGCACAATACCTCAGAAGTAAGGGTTTCAGGACAAATTCCATTATTACTGACTTTCAAGAATAGCATTAAACCGACTGGCGTGAATGAAAGCTGCTTTGCATTCTTTATGCTAATATTAATGCTCAAGACGAAATTGACATAATGTTATGAAAACGAGGGCGCTATACACATTTTAGTAGAGTGGAGTATTACAACCCACACACTGCGACTTTCCTCAATCCATTCTAATTCATGTTTTAATGGCAAAAATTATGATTCACCGAGGCCCCATGTCATATAGGGAAATTGGAAATCGCACCTATTTCGCAGTATTTTTGCTCATTTAGTACCATCTTGCAGAATTTCTGTTTTTTTAGCATATAGGCCAAACAATTTCAACAGTCTCAGCTAATTTTGTCAAATGAGTTCTGGTTTTTTTTGCAACAAATGTGCTTTTCACATTAATGTAAATACTGAATAATTGTTGAAAACACATAATACATTTCAAAGTATCCCCGCATTCGTTGGAACCCGCTTTTTTGGGATACCCTGTATATAAAGCTTTTATGAGATTTACGTAATTTGTATTTTGATACCAGCGGAACGATTTTGAAACTGGGGTGCTCGCGTCACGCTTGCGCGACGCAGGGGGTCTGTGAGGGAGATGGCCCCCCTCAAAAGTGAGAAACTTTTGCAAACTGAAGGCCCAATAATTGGAGAAATCTGAAAATGAGTTAAATGAAGGCCCTAATTGAAGCCATAAGTTTTCACTATTATTGTATAAATTATTGCTTTTAATGTTGGGTGTCCAAAGCAGACGCGAAAAGGGGAATTTGTTTATCCATAGGCCTACACACTGTGTATTAACACAGGGGAGTTGGAAAATAGAATACTTTGCATTTTGCATCATTTTTACACTTTCCTAAGCATGTTAAGGGTCTAGAATAGAGATTTGATTATTTAATATTTATGTTCACCCAGACATGTTATATACACAGCACATTATGGGTTAAAAGTGTGGGGGGGGGGGCAGGTTTCAAATTCACTCGTTAGGGTCGCGGGCTGTCATTTTCGTTGGAAGGTGGTCCCAAATAATGGGGTCTTAATTATTTGATACAAATTTAGGCCCTTTACATAAAATTGTTAACTCAAAGATATGAGCATACTTTGATATGAGGTATGAAGTTATGGAACTTTTAAGGGAACTGGAATGAGCGTTTTGAGCGTTTCGACAGCATTTTTGTGGGACATGAGAGCACATCAGACCTATCGAATTGCATTCTGAATACGAAGAATGTCTTTCTGATATCAAATAATTTTCATTTTATGAAATTCACGATATATAATACTGACAAATTATCAAAATGTGATATTTTTCACATTTTGGAGATCATACAGTCCTCGAAGTAACTTTTATCAATTTAATGATATAGTCTTAAAGTGTTTGTAGCTGGGAGGAAAAACCGACGATCAATTGAAAATTTTGACCTTTCATATTGAAGATATGGATTTTTTTCTCAAAAAGACCTAATTTGTTTTGGTGTTTTGGGATCCCACCTACATACACTTTAGGTAGAAATCATCAGATTTATAAAGTTTACTTCGAGTACTGTTAAATATCAAAAATATCAATTTGTAATGATTTGCCATAAAATGTGTATTACATTGCGAATTTCAAAAAATCAAAATTATTTGATATCAGAAGGCCATTCTTCGTATTCAGAATGCAATTCGATATGTCTGATGTGCTGATACTGTCCAAACGTTCATACCCCTTCCCTTAAGCTGCCCGAAAAGTTCAACTTATCATAAATTAGGTTCAACTAATGCAATTTAATATCATAAATATCGACACATATATAAATACATGATGTTGGGACCGGTTATAAGGTTGTTCTCTTATCCTTCATCCGTCGACAAATAGTTTACTAAACCAAATCCGAAACCGGCGAATCAAGCAAAATCATTATATTCAATTAAAAGGAAAAATTTGTAAATTTGATAGGGCCTATAGACCAAATAACTTTTCCGTTGAAATTCAGTTGATTTCCGAGGCCTTGAGGGGGGTATTTTTGAATTTTTTAAAAGAATATCTTCGCCTACTAGTGAGACAAAAAAACAGGTCGCCCCACTGATGATTCAAAAACCGCCCACTAATAAGTAAAACAATGACGTTCCATGGCCGCTCCTACCTCGGAGGGCTGGAGTAAAGGTGCAATTTTGCTGCCCCTTCAACATCCCGAAAAAGTTTACCCATTATTTTTTCCGGTGGTTTGAAAAAGTGAAGAGGATAATATAAAGCGCTAGCAACCTAAAGAAAGTACGGTATTTAAACATTTTTTGACAATTCCGCCCTAACTGTTTTTGCCTCCCCTTCTTCTTCTGCTGCCCTTCCTAACTCACATGGACCATCCAGTATATTTTCTTTGAATGTTTTTGTTTGTTCTGTGTTTGGTCCCATATTCTTGTTTGCATTGAAAAGTTGGATAAAACAAAAAACAAAACAAAACAAAAAACAAAAGAAAAGGAAAAAGAGAAAAATGTCCATTCATTTGGAATTTCGGAATTTTGACAATTTTTCTCTGTGCCAAACGTTGAAATGTTGACAGGGCAAAAAAGGCAAATCCCCGGGCAAATCGTCATTCAACTAGTGAAAACCGGGGTGAAAACTAGCCAAGCTGTTACAAATCCGGAATTTTGAAAATGAAAACTATCCGAAAGATATCTGAGTGACATCTTTCAAAACTTTTTTGACAGACCGAGTCGGCAGACCATCGACCAGTCCTCTTCACGGTAAATCAAAGCGACCTCACTCTTTGCGTTTATGCAAGTACCTGTATGCACCTGCTACTTCCACACCACTCCACGCCATACATAAATTCTGCCAGTCACATTTCCCCAATATGAAATTTTTTAAAAGTAAAATTTTAATTTTAATTTTACTTCATTAAAGTTTGGCGGAGGCGGGGTTCGAACTCACGGCGGCGGACAGCTGTGGATACACTATGAACCCAGCGCCTTAGACCACTCGGCTACCTGTCTTCTTGGAATTCATTTGAAACTTATTGGAAGATATAATCGCAACTTCAACATAGGCCTACCACGTGACAAGCAAAGGCAGAAAACGTACCATATTTTGGAATTTTATTTGCCTAAAAACATTTATGTGTATTATTAGCGCTCAATTATTGTTAACTGCGTGTTTTATACAAAAAATCCAATAATGAACATGATAACTGGGCGTCTGTATGGACAATACATTATATCGATTTTGACACGTGCTTGTGTCTCAGTACATTTCCATGGTCAGTAAAATACTATAGAGGAAAACCTACCATTTTCTTGTATACACGTTCGATGTTTTTATCAATTACATAAAAATTCCATTTTAGACCCCAAATGTTTTTTTTCAGGAAATAAAAGATTAGATTACCATAAAAACGAAACAGTAATCTTTTGCCGGGTCTAATGTAATATTCACATAGGATTTTCAACGTTTTTTCTATCCTTATTCTTGCTCAATTAAAAAAATATTTTTGGCGTATATAAAATTGAAATAAAATTCTCTGCTTCTTAAACGACATCAAATGTGCCACAATTGGGTATCACGAATCGTTATATATGATGTGCAGTTAATATTCATATTTTCTTTTATACAGAGGATGCTTCAGTTTTGACAGGAAAAATATTATCTTGAAAACCCTCTCACTCGGTTATTTTAAAAGGTAACCACGCTTCCCTAGAATGTGCAATAAATTAGCATTAAAATTTTTCTTATTCTAACAGCAAGCGTTTCTAGAATGTATTTTGGCGAAATGTGGTGTATGCTACTTCATAGCAACAGAAGTCACATGATCAATCAATTAAAGGTGTTTTTAATCACATAATTTTTGCCACTCCTTAAATTGCGGACAAATTTTAACAGTTTATTTGTATCTATAGGAAATATTTTCACATAAGATTAAAAGTATTGACTCGCAAATGTTTCAAATAGCTAGATACTGGAATATTGGTGGATTTAGATGCATTATTTTCAAATTTTTCCCTCATTCTGGGAAACTGGTCTCTAGAAATACATAATTTGTGTATAAACAATATGGCGACTGCCTGGATGTGATTTCTTACGGAGATATCTCCTAGTTTTCCCTGTAAAATCTATAAAGAAGAGCAATATCTACTTTGATGACATGAATAAAATGACAATGTAGGCGTATATAACTTTATAGTAAGTTTATTAATCAAATTTCTGAAACTGTAAGTGTGCAGTTAATGTCAAAAAGAGAAAGTGTTCAACTTCGTCAGCTTCACACTGTGTGTGTAGGTATCCCAGCCTGGCACAGTGTAAATTTACCCATTACCAACTTCAAAGTAATGCGCCATATTGCCTTAGCTCCAAAGCTGCAGCACCCATATTTATCCAACAGTCATATATGTTGAAAAATCACTCATGAATTTTCATGTTCATTTATTTTCAGGTTCAAATTATTGTTTAAAAAAAACTTAAATTATTCAAATGCTTACCCCATAACGTATTTTAGATTAAACATTGACTTTGTTTTATATTTTACACCCTGCTACGATTGGTACACTCAGTCAGCAGTACTAGTGTTTATGCATGCAGGTCGTTATTATTATTAACAGAATCCATGCGTGCATAGCTGACCCCGTTCCCACACACACAGCGGCCATGCGGAAGATGGATTTTGAATGTCACAAAAAACAAAAGATCCGCCAAATTTGCAACGGATTCGCCTCACAAGCTTCAGCGCATTCAACGCTACGAAAATACACAAGGTTATAATTTGAGATAGACATGTCATTGACATTCATACACAAAAAAATTAAATATTTGCAATTAAAAATCGTGTTTTTGAACGATTTTGAATTTTATCAATGAAAATGCAGCGATGACATCATTGGGTTAACGTTTTTCCAACTGCTGATTGGTTGATTGCGTCACTATCAGTGATCTGTGCATGCACGGTACGGTCCGTACGGAATGATTTTTCGTATGGGTAAAATACACTGTGCCTGGGACCTAGGCATGCAGATGCAGGCAAACCTTTGCTAGTCAGCAAAATTCGCCTAGACCGGGGCCCAAACACAATGCATATTTACATAGAAATTTGAATTTTTTTCGAGAACAGGTCAGTGAAGGAAACCTACATAAATATGTTTTCTATACTTCACTTGACCCAAATATATGATTTTTTATGGTGATGAGCCACTTTCGCACATGGAATTTTAGAGGATTTTGATAGCAGTTCCATTAAAAAATCTGCTATCGCCATAAACCTAAGATCTAGAAACACCCCTAAATGCTGTTTTGGGCAATTTTGCTAGCAGAATCTTTTTGATGAAAGTCAATCTTTGACAAGATGTAACTTTGTTACGGAAAGTGCTATGACAAAAATGTTTTCAGTTTTGGCTTTCTTTACTCAAGGGCTTTAATTTGATATGTAAAATGATGCAGTTTGATGGCAAATTTGAATTCACCTAGCATACCTACACTGTGACTGTCACTGCAGTTCACATTCGATCACAAGCATGAGTGATTGAGTCGACATGCCAGAGTATAGGTAGCCCGAGGTACTCACACCTCCGTCACTACGATTTCCACTGGCCTTCTCCGTACGAAGGTCTAAGATTCCTGAGCATATCTGGTCCAGGGTAGGCCTACACATAAAATACCACTTTTTCTCATAAATACCACTTCCTACCATTCCTCATGTGAAGATGAGACTTAAACAAAACATATTTGGTGCAACAGCTAGCTTACACCACCCTCATGAGATCCCAACTTGAATATATGCTGGAGCCATATGGGACCCCTACAGACAGAATCAGGTAGATCAGCTTAAAAGAGTACAACGAAGAGCAGTGAGATTCATCTCTGGCAACTACAATCGTGAAGATAGTGTCACAGCCATGAGAGAGGAGCTTGGTCTACCACCTCTTCAAAAAAGAAGACAACACAGTAGATGGGTCATGATGCATACGATCATTCATGGACATGTGGCCATCCCCCTGCCAGATTACATTCAACCCAGGACTCGCACTACCAGAACTTACAGAAGCCAACAACAGTACCGTTTCACCAGACTAAGCACAAGCAGTGACTCCTACAAACATAGCTCTTCTTCCCCAGAACGTTGAAGGAATGGGATGGTCTTCCTCAAAATATCATTGAGCTGCCCTCAGTGGAGCAGTTCAAGGAGACCATCGCAACGCTCTAAGCAGTCCAGCATCTCCATGTACATAGTCACCAGCACAAGCACATGTACATAGTTTACACTTGCACCACACCGTCGTTCGTCGGCAGCACCCTCGTCCAGATGCTGAACAGGCTCTGACGAGAACCAACATAGATGTTCGTAAATTTTGAGCACATTTGAGGATGTAAAAGACTAGACTTGTGACTGTTATCGTCGCCGTGTTTTGAATTCTTCCTATAAATAGATGCCGTCAGTGTGACGTCATCACCGCAATGTGAGTTCACGGTGCCCCGTTTTTACGTACGTATGGCACTCATGGCCCTAGTGAGGAAGGAACAGGGCCATGATGTTTTGGGCTAGAGTAAAGGTACACTTGCATGCTTGGCTTGGAAGAAGCTCAATTGATCGAAAAGTCTATCATCAATCCAGGCCACTTATAACCGATGATGGATATGAGGATAGAACGTGGAGCTATCTAAAAAGCGTCAGAATCGGTGGGACGGCCTTTGCATGATTGATGCCATAAAGGAGCAATGGAAATTCGGAAGTAAACAACACTGAACATGTGATCACAATGGGTATAGCGCCTGTAAAAGTTGCTCAAATGACATGTTGGCGAATTGTTTACAGCATTTAAAATTGGTACACTTTGCTCACTCAGCTCTAAAGTAAAGATAAAGACAATAAGTCATCGAAATAAATGTTGGCAACTTCACAAAGAATTGTTTTAATATGTTTGAAAATTGGTGACAGTTCAGTGACCGAAGTAGTTTATATAGTTCCACACTCTATCTTCTATCCACACAGCAACTATCATGTCGTTGTAGATAGTAGCATCAAAACGTAGGTATGCCAGGCAAACCTTAGTTTTTTTTTGCTAGTCAGTTCAGAAGTAAATGCAGCCAATCATGACAGGCAATCGCCGATCGCATAAAAAAAAAGATATGTGGGCTCTTTCTTGGGCTCAAGGGTTGAATTAGGCACCGGAGGAAAATGCGATCGGGATATTTGCAGCTGCAATTGCATTTTTTGGGTGCAATTGCGTTTTTTCAACAACAAAATTTTTATTTTTTTACAAAATTTTAAAAAAAAGAAGAAGTTATAGACCCTAAGTTACTTGTTATTCAAGGCTGGAACCATAGAAACACTGCTGCTGCTGAAAAAATTAGTTTAAAATGTTGAGATTTTTTTTCAAAGCTGGATAAAGTTGTACATTTTAATTACTGGACATAGCTTCTATTGAACAGCCAGGGACACATAGAATTAGCATGTATTGCTAGCTGTTCAATACAAGCAACAGTAATTAAAATGTACAACTTTATCCTGCTCTGATAAAAACCCTCAGATTTTTTAACTGATTAAAAAACAATTAAATTAAAAAAAATTCTCCCAGGTGCAGCATTTCATCTAATACTTTGTATAATTTATACTTTTTCAAAATACATCTTTGTTGATTCCTAGTGCGCACCTACTGATCAATGTAACACCGCAAATACCACATCTCAGTAGCCCCTACGCAGAATATCAGAATGGAGGAGGACGATATAGATGAGACACTCATGGTGGGTGGAATCCCTATTAATGATCGTGGAGATGGACCAGCACAGATTGTCATTGAGAAGAATGCTCGTGCGCAGGCACAGAGGAGGGCGGACGTGACCAAAGAAGAGTTGGCGAAGATAACAAAGAGGATAGATAAGGTTAGTGTAGAGTCTGAAGTTTTCTGTTTTACGGAAAACAGAAAAAGGCATGAATCCCATATATCCCTCCAAACATTGTAATAGTCGGCCTATTGTCAGTGTGAGACAGTGAGAATATTCCAATCAGAGCATATTGATCACAACATTGAACACTTTATTGTGACATTAATGTCATTGTTTATACATTAGCTTTATTCAAGAAACATGGATTTACAAATTTTACAAAACGGATTACAACACAGAAAGTAGATTTTAGAAAAGCGGTAAACTTAGGACTCTAGGTTAGTACCGGTAGGTGATCCCAAATTAAGTTTATAGCCAAGGAAAGTAATATAGGGCTTGAGTCAAGTCATGGATGTGTCAAGTCAAGTTGACTCATTTGGGAATTGAGACTTGAGTCCTTAAGTTTGAGTCTGAGTCATTTGAGTCAATTCACATGTCCTAAAATGTGGAGTCGTGTTGTTCCAAGTCTCGTAATAGGGATTTATAACAGGAACTGGCTTGAACTTGGGCATCTTACCAACTGATTTGCCAATAGCGTTACCTATAGATTTAAAACAACTAAAAGTGCAATGAATTATTATAGTGCTCCATGCATTGCACATAAATAAAGCACACTTTACAGGAATTTTCTGACCACTGTGACCAAGACAAACCATATATAAACCATAGCAACAATTAGGGACTTGTAGCTAAAAAGCTCATACCCTATACATATCTGTATTACAAAAAAAATATTGCAGCCAGGATCAGCTCCATGACTTCTCATATGGGCAACAATCCAACTTTTAATGACATAATTTTATCCTTGAATATTTTTTGCAGACTATGGCTACCTTTGAGTTGAATGAACAGCTGATGGAAGATAACAAGGCAGCTTTCTTTGTTCCTGATTTGGTAAGTTTGCTTGCTATAATAAATAAGGTTGTGGTGAATGGCTGCCTTTAAGTTAAATGAATAGCTGATGATGGAAAATAATAAGGCAGCTTTCTAAGTAAAATTAGGTTATGCTGAATGGCTGCTTTTGAGTTGAATAACCAATTCCAGTTGAACATCCCCCTATGGAAGATTCCACACAGGGAGTGTGAATTTCAAATGGGGTTACCTGAAAGAATGATTCCATTTGAAATTTACACTCCCTGTGTGGGATATTAAAGTAATGTCTTCCATATGTGGTGTATGAATTTCAAATGGAATAGTCAATTTGCTTCTTTTTCTGGAATTTCCAAAATTAGCGTCTGTATTCTTTTATACAGCCAACAAAAAAACACACCTTTTTTTACAGATTTTCCAGATTATAATTTGGTTCATCTCAAGTTTGGTAGTGATGTCAATGCTTTTTCGCCAACAAACCGCCTCTGTAAGCGTGCGTGTACACTCAGCGCGTTTAACTTTACGCAGGCGATTTGATACTGCGGCGAGCAAAATACGCACATACATCACTACCGAACTTGAGGTGAACCAAATTATAGGGTCGGTCTTATAAGGACAATGTCTAGTTATCTTACTCATTCTATTGATAGGTAATGGTACCAATTGTTATTTGTTTTTTCTTCATAGATTGAGCTAGAGAAGATCATCAGCGATGCAATACAGAAGAGGCGTTATCAGCAGCAAGTCATGATCTTTATTGTCGGTTACGAAGATGTCTCTGATCAGCGCTTAAAGACACTTACGCAAATCAATGATGTAAGTAGATACTATATTTGGAGGACCTGGGGTCCATGACTAAACTTTACGAAGCTACGCAAGTCTCAAAATTGTTCGTAACTTACGAGGAGTCGTAACTTCCATTTCACTAAACTTACTTACAACCCGTCGTAAGTAATGGGTATTCGTAACTTTACGAACAGTTAATTGAGTTAAGAAGGATTAAAAGTTTAGTGAAATGGACCCCAGAGCTTGCAATATGTGACATGATCAAGGGGAATGAGCTACATTTCGACCCTGGACAAAAATGCGTTTTACACATGTTTCTAAGGAGGCCATTTAGATCTTTCAGAAACTGAAAATCCCATTTTGATACAACTTTTCTTTGTGAAGTTACATCAATTTGTCAATCGCTGAAAACAGTATAAAACTAAAGAATTTGAACACTTTCTTTTCCAGTAGTTCAATATCAACATTAGCAACATCCAACTCATTTCCCTTGATCGTGTCACATATATCCAAATATTTACTTTTTGAGAATTGCGAGTTTTTAAATTGTGATCTTTTGTGGGAAAATTGGAAATTCAAGCAAAAATTGTCTTTTTGAGTTTTAAATTTTGAAATCTATTGAAACTTGAATCTTACATTAGGGTGGTCTTAACCCTGGCCTGGAATTATGGAAACTTTCGGGCTCATAGCTGCTAAATTGTTGGTCTAAAGTATATAAAAGTATATGTATTTAGAATGGCAAAGACTTAATAACTTCATCAGTGAGGACAGATTTGGACCAAAATACTCATTTTTGGAGAAAATCCCAAAAATGATAATCCAAAAAAGTCTTGGGCCAAATTTTTTAAAATTAATTTTTATAGAACCATTTTTTTTTTTATTTTTGCAAAAAAATAAATATAAAAAACCGATTCCTAGCTATTTTTATCTAGTATTTAAAAATTAATAAAAAATGTTTTTTGGCCCAAGAATTTTTTGTTACATTGATCGAAACAATTTGGGCCTGGTTTAAACTGACAAAAATGGCAATAAATGGCAAAAACTCATATAGTCAGTCAATATTAAAAATTATCACAGAAAGCAGCACATAAATTAAAATAGAAACACACAACATTTAATGAATCATTCAACATATTTGTTTTGTCTCATCAAGTCTTGGAATTTTTTAATTTGATTTGACACATTTCAATATTTAATAGTGTACTAGCTAGCAATGAAAATCCATACCTTTAATTTCATAATATGTTACTTATAATTACCAAATCTTGCCGTATTACCACCCAAGAAATTATTTTGTTACTGTTTAATTTGTTTTGAAATGAATAAAGGAAACATATCTCACTTTTTAGTTTTTGCCAAGTGGAAAAAACTGTGATTAAAACGATGGCCTTTTCCAGCTGTGGCAAAAACCTGCAAAATCTGTCAGGACAGTTTTGTTTCAATATGGCCTAAAGTCCCCATTGCATTGTGGTCAAAATGATATTACAACAATAGGATCAAATGGCACTGGCTTGTTATTGTATCCAGATCAGTTTTCAGCTACACTTACAATCTCACTAATTAATTACTTGGTCATCTTCGGCTTATATCAATCACAGGGGGTTGCGTCAAATTTCACTTGAGTTTCCCATTACAGTTTATAGAGTAAATGTGATAAATATGATGTGACCCGTTCTGACAAAACCAAGATGTATGTGATGGATAAAATGATATCTTCAGTAGATAACAAGATGTATGTGATGGATAAAATGATATCTTCAGTAGATAGCAAGATGTATGTGATGGATAAAATGATATCTTCAGTAGATAGCAAGATGTATGTGATGGATAAAATGCTATCTTCAGTAGATAGCAAGATGTACAATGATGGATAAAATGCTATCTTCAGTAGATAGCAAAATGTATGTGATGGATAAAATGCTATCTTCAGTAGATAGCAAGATGTACAATGATGGATAAAATGATATCTTCAGTAGATAGCAAGATGTATGTGATGAGTAAAATGATATCTTCAGTAGATAGCAAGATGTATGTGATGGATAAAATGATATCTTCAGTAGATAGCAAGATGTACATGATGGATAAAATGCTATCTTCAGTAGATAACAAGATGTACAATGATGGATAAAATGATATCTTCAGTAGATAGCAACATGTATGTGATGGATAAAATGCCATCTTCAGTAGAAAGCAAGATGTACAATGATGGATAAAATGCCATCTTCAGTAGATAGCAAAATGACATGATGGATAAAATGCTATCTTCAGTAGATAGCAAGATGTATGTGATGGATAAAATGCTATCTTCAATAGATAGCAAGATATATGTGATGGATAAAATGCTGTCTTCAGGATATAACAAGATGTATGCGATGGATAAAATGCTATCTTCAGTAGATAGCAAGATGTACAATGATGGATAAAATGCTATCTTCAGTAGATAGCAAAATGTATGTGATGGATAAAATGCTATCTTCAGTAGATAGCAAGATGTACAATGATGGATAAAATGATATCTTCAGTAGATAGCAAGATGTATGTGATGAGTAAAATGATATCTTCAGTAGATAGCAAGATGTATGTGATGGATAAAATGCTATCTTCAGTAGATAACAAGATGTACAATGATGGATAAAATGATATCTTCAGTAGATAGCAACATGTATGTGATGGATAAAATGCCATCTTCAGTAGATAGCAAGATGTACAATGATGGATAAAATGCCATCTTCAGTAGATAGCAAAATGTACATGATGGATAAAATGCTATCTTCAGTAGATAGCAAGATGTATGTGATGGATAAAATGCTATCTTCAATAGATAGCAAGATATATGTGATGGATAAAATGCTGTCTTTAGGATATAACAAGATGTATGCGATGGATAAAATGCTATCTTCAGTAGATAGCAAGATATACAATGATGGATAAAATGATATCTTAAGTAGATAGCAAGATGTACATTGATGGATAAAATGCTATCTTCAGTAGATAGCAAGATGTACATGATGAATAAAATAATATTGTCAGTAGATAGCAAGATGTACATGATGGATTGAATGCTATCTTGAGTAGATAGCAAGATGTATGTGATGGATAAAATGATATCTTCAGTAGATAGCAAAATGTATGTGATGGATAAAATGCTATCTTCAATAGATAGCAAGATATATGTGATGGATAAAATGATATCTTCAGTAGATAGCAAAATGTATGTGATGGATAAAATGCTATCTTCAGTAGATAGCAAGATGTACAATGATGGATAAAATGATATCTTCAGTAGATAGCAAGATAGACATTGTGGCTAACTGCAGAAGATATACATTTGTTTGGTATATTATCCAACTCCTCCTTGTACAGCAACATTACATGGAGGAGTTGGACCCAATCACCAATGAAAGAGAGATGGGCACTTTGTTCACTGTTTATATACAGGTTCTGCTCATTTACCTTTTTCTTTTTGTTTGTTTGTCATTTCAGTTTTTACGCATTATGTCAACAACATAGACGAGAAGGACTTAGTACCTAGGATTGAAGTTGATCTAGATGAGGCATCAAATAAAGTACAAGAAGCCATGGAAACAGCTACCAAGGCAACAGAGAGATTGACAGAAATCAAGGATGAAATGTCATCTTTTGTAGACAAATTACAGGGAGGAAAATTGGCTTCAAAGTAAGTATGGGATCAAATGTCAAATTATGGCCAAAAATTTACTCACATTCTGGACGTTTCTTTTTCCGTGCAGTAGATTCCGTGAGCTGTTCCTTGCAGTTAGTTGTCCCCTCTGGTTCATATGCACAAAAGAGTTAGTGCGGGTCTAATGTTGGACCTGGTCTAAGTGGAATTTAGTCCCAGGAGAAAGGACGTTTTCCTTTACATTTGCTTTTACAAGATAACTTTCAAAAGTTATTTTGTATTATTTTTGAACATTGCATTACAATCTTTAGAATTTGCTAGCTACTCTAGGAAGGAAATAAGCTAGATTAGAGGACAATTCCTGATGGATCTAAATTCCAGTTAGACCAGGTCTAACTTGAGACCCGGTCTAACTCTTTTGTGCATACGGACCTCTGTGTCTTATCCAGATGGCTTTTCTGATCCATCTGGGGGACTTCAGGTCTGCGTGATGAAGACCAAAAGACCAAGAAGACCATGAAGTTATAATGAACAATAAGGGGGTTGTTGCCTTTAGCCTTAGTCATGCCTATGACCATATTTTCCTGAACACATCTGGAAACACCAGGAGTGCATCAAGAACCACTCATCCGTGATCAATAGACCAGACAAGTAGGTTTCAAAAATATTGAACTATAGAAAGCAGTTAAATTGTTATGTTTGCATTGCCCTCACAGGAGCAAGAAGAAACTAGAGAAAGCATTAGTACAGGCCAAAGAAGACATCATGAACCTGACGGAGAAACTCATGGCAGCTCACACTGGTAGGTTGTCTAGATAGCTTAAAACAAAAGAGAGTGTAAAGCAGGGTTTTCTTTACGCTTAAAGTGGGTTTTTTTTACCGCTTCAGCTACACACTTTACCCACTCAAATGCTCTTTACATGTTAAACATCATGAAAGGGTAAAAAATTTTAGATACATTGATTTTTTACCCCTAAGGAAAAAACTTACAGAAAACCCTGGTGTAAAGGTGTTTTGTCTGGGTGTGTGTAGGGGATGCACATGTGTTTACCATCAAATGTGGACACTTGCATGACATTCCACATTTAAACCAGGGACCTCTGCAACGGAGGCCGTCCTCGATTCAAGGAGATCTGCAAATGATCACAATTGGATGTATGATACATTTGCTATTTATGTCCTCTGTCGTACAATATACCGTCCGCAGTTGCAAGGCAAAATTTCATTTTATACACATACAAAAATGGTGGAAAAATTACCTCGGTATGTAGATATAATGCAGATTCAGATGTCTGGCACCAGAGCTGCCAACCCTTCTTGATCCTGCAGAAGACTTCTTCATTTGCTGACAATCTTCTGTCTTCTGAAAAACATATTAAATCTTCTACATTTGCAGCCATCTGGCTAAATCTTTTGCATTTACAGCCATCTGGCTAAAAAATCAAAACAAAATCAATTACTACTACTACTACTACTACTAATTGAAATTTAATACCGCGCCAAAAACCAAAACAATTTGCACTAAGGCGCATGAAAACATAAACAATGGATGAAAACAAGAATAATATAATACATAAAACATAACATCAGATAAAGTCCAAAATCAAGCAAAATGAATACAGTTACTGATTGAAAGCAATATTGAAGAGATGTTGTTTAAGCAGTTTCATGAAAATGTCAATTGAAGAGGCGGTTTTGATATGTTCTGGTAATGCATTCCATAGTTTTGGTCCATAACATGAAAATGATCTGTCTGCAAAGGTTGAATTCTTGGTCTTGTGCTCAGTGAGTATGAAAGAGGCAGTCGAAGTTGAACGAAGACGAAGATGAGATGTTGAAACATGAAGCAAATCTGAAAGGTACTCTGGTGCTGTCTGGTGAAGACATTTGTAGACTATGACAAGTATCTTAAAGTCAATGCACTGCTTAATCGGCTACCAGTGCAACTCAACGAGGTCTTTGGAAATTGAGTCATATTTTCGCTTCCTAGTTACAATACGTACTGAGGTACGTTGGATGTTAACTAGCTGTTTATACGCCCACTGTCCTGTCCTTTTGAAAACAAAAAGGTTGAGTAGCCTTGGAAAGGCATTTTTAATGGTCTCAAAAACTAACATCCAGGCGCCACATTCTAAGCTTTTTTTGTACTTCTCTTCTGCATTTACATATATTCCAATGTTGGCAGTTCTGGTTTGCATTTGCATAGTACTAAACTTTGTCCGCGGTTGTAGGCAAACACCAGTAGGGGTGGCTGTGGGGGGTTATTTTCTGTAACCAAGGTTTAGGGAGGCATCCACCAGACAACTTTATGGGACAAATGGGGGAAATAACATATGAAGAGGTCAGATACAAAATGTGGTAAATGACATTTTCAATTTGTTTGAGATTGGCCTTCAACATGTTGCCTATAATGTTCACTGTAAATTGTCACTTTACTTTAAAAAATAAGGTAAATTTGTAAAAACATGCTCCAAGGGAGCACATATTTTCTTTTTATATTTTGATCAGTTATATTTGCTAATATCTCAAATTGAGAAAACTGGATATATGAGGGTTTTTATGCATCTGAATTCTTCATTATATTTTTGCTTAAATCTAACCACTTGTAATTATCACCCTTAGAGCTACAAAAGATTACCATACCAGTCTATAAATATAGAACATATCGAATAAACCAATGGGAATGGTGTAACAATTGAAATGGCAGCCTTGGTGGTGGTCAGTCCTGAAGGCCACTACAGACTTTTTACTAGATTTAGAATATTCGATGAAACATGTATTTGTTATATAATCTATTCCCATCCTATTTTCCAGTAATGTTTAAAGTTATAACAAATGTTTGATGATGTAAAATCGATAATATATATCCACCAGCCATTCTATGTAACATATTATCAATTTTACGTCATCAAACATTCATTGGAAGTTAAGTATTACTGGAAATAAAATAGGAATAGATTAAATAACGAAGATATGTTACACCGAATATTCTATGTTGAATACTCAGAGTCTGTATGGTCCTTAAGTGTCAGAGGGACAGGTCTCTAGTTTGATTCCACAACCATTCATACATATCACTTGTTTTATTATAATATCATGAGAATTACCCAGTGGAGGCCTCCTGGTAGACAGTATTTTATTTAAATGATGATGAGTGACATCGTACTGCGTAGGGTCTACAATAGAATAAATGTTGTTTTTTGTTGTTACAGATATTGAAGATAAAGAAGACGCAATGACAAAACTATATAAGCAGTTGGATTTAAAGAACATAGAGGTGATGAAGTATAAAAACCTAGCTGAGAAAGCTAAGGTGAGTTCAATTCAGAAAAAAGGGGTCATGTCATACTAAAATTACCATATCTCTAAAATTGTAAATCCATTGGTGATGGTTTTTCATCAAAATGTAGCTCTGATTATGGCACATATGAACTTGAAAACTGGATTATGGATTTGTTCAACAATTCACTCATTTTGCTTGATCGTATTGCATATGGCACTTTTGAAGAACTCTCTTTTTTATTCAAATTGCTATAAGTTAGTGAAATAAATCTCATTATGCAGAATGAGGTATAAAAATTACGCAGAACAAAATTCTCTTGTTATTTGGTTTTAGTGTCTTTAAGAAATCGCTTTTGTTTTAAGTGTTCAGATACCTTTTGTGTGCAGTATTTATGCTAATTGGATACAATGAGTGGTTAATGAGGTATATTTTTTCTACTTTTTAATAAACAACTTGTATCATGGAATCAAGTAAGTATGAATAAAATTGCATGCTACATGTATTGGCCAACTTTACATGTGTACGGTACTCGGTATCTCTGCTTTATTACCCCTCCCCCTCCCCTCTGTACCTCTGTATAACTAGATACCTGTTACACCCAGGCATAGAATTTTATCTCACCTTGCGAGAATCCATTTGAATTCTGGTAATAGCAGTCAAGTAACTCAATTGATAAGGCATTCGACTATGGTGCGAGAGGTTGCGGGTTCGAACCCTGGTGGTGGTTTAGTACGCTCTCATGGAAAATTGAGTTAGCTTGAAATTCCCCTGGACAAGGAATTTACTGCTTATTGTTTCATTGTAACCCGTACGAAACTCGGGGAGCTGATCTTGGTTGTGATGGCCATTTGTGGAATGTCTATAAGATATGCGCTCTTGAAGCTGCAAAGTCCTTGTGTTGTTAAATGGTTTGTGGATTGATGTGGGGTCGTAGTGGTCATCGATCAGTTTAGGAGAATCTTGGCGAGAAATATGTGTATGCTGGTTTGATACTTTCTCCCACTTGCCGCTGAGCGGCGTGCAACATCATCATGCTGCTTGAACTTTTCTGCAAGTGGAGCGGCATGACTATGAAAGCCAATGTTGCTACTGCAGCACCGCCAAAAATTGTTTCCTGTTCTCATATGCCGGGGGTAGGTTCAAGACTTCCATTGATACCTGCATAAGTGTATGATAATTCAAGCGGGATTACACCTAAAAGGCTCAATTTTACAATTGGGCTATTCCAGTTGAAATCCATATACCCCCTATGGAAGACATGACCATATTAAATCTTCCATACAGGGAGTGTGAATTTCAAATGGGGTTACATGAAAGTTTGACTCCATTTGAAATCTACACCCCCTGTAGTAGGAAATTAAGGTCATGTCTTCCATAGGGTTGTATGACTGTCAACTGGAATAGCCTATTGATTCATTTATGACTCTCAATTGTCATTGTCAATAGTTTTGTTACCAACAATGATTGATGTCCATGTTTGTATCTGTTAATATTTGCTTTTGGATGTGTAAATAATTTTTTTATGTGTTGATCCATAGTTCCCTGATATTCCTCAATTCGAAAGTCCCTGATTTTTGATCGTACACTGTTGCTTTGCTAAACTTTAAAATATTTGTGAACACTTTGTAGTCATTATGTATTTGTGTATATTTAAGTTTAAACCAACAGTAGTTGTAGGGATATATATAGTTTATGCAAGGGTTTCTGTTAGAAGAATGTCAAAAGCTTAAGACAGGTTTAATCAGTGGCGTTGCCAGGGGGAGGGCAGGCAAATTCCCCCCAGTTAGAACTCTTGTCCCTGCTGTTTCCCCCAGTAAAAACCTAAAATTACAAAAATTTCCACTTCTTGCTACAATTTTGCGCAAAACTTGTTGATTTTGCCCACCTGAAATTCATTTCCCCCCATGCCCCCCAACAAAAAGATTCCTGGCACCGCCACTGGGTTTAATAGAAGAACTATTTCAACCTGTGAAGAAAAGAAAGAAACAGGGTTTAAGATAGATAAATCAAAGAGAAAAAAGAGTATTAAGTCAAAAGAAATGAAATTTAATCTTTGGTAAAGTTTTTTATGTCATGTGTCATACATTCAAGGAAGATTCCAACCAAATCAAATACTTTTAAATCCAAGTTAAAATAACTTTCAAACTATGAACAACCTTCAAAAACATCCAGAACAAAATCAAAGAGGAAAAAAAAGTTTTTCAAGCCACTCTCGTGAGATCATCTGCATGGATTTGTTGCACCTTTTAACTCCTTTGTATCATCAATTCCAGCAAAACACCGGTCAGTATGCTGATGACCTGTCGTCCCAGCTAGAGGAGAAGGATGAGGTCATCAATGACCTGAACAAGGTGGTATCTGACCAGGATCTGACCATTAAACAGATGGAAACCATGCGAGACAATAGCACCGTTAAACTACAAAATGCTGTGGAGGAAAATCAGGTAAGAAGATTATGAGCATTACCTGCCGATCTTATATTGCATCTGATTGGTTAATTACATGATATTTTCACTTTAATCACCAATCAGAATGGAGCTTTGTAAATAATTCACCCCAATTTTTTTTGTGTGGTGAATTTATTCTAACAATGTTGCTGATTGGGCCAATTGATAATGAAAACTCCTTTTTGTCCAATCGGCAGGTAGTTCTCATGGGGTTAAAAAATGGATAAATAATTATACAGGGTGAAATGGTCTGTACCCATCTTAACAAAAATCTGTAAAATTTTATATAGCAGTAAGCAAGTCATTAGCAATTGCAGGAAATGATATACTATAGTCCGTATACCTTCCTTGAGTCAGTAAATTAAAATCAGATTTTGAGATTTTCTCAAACTTTTTGCAGGAATCTTGTTATGCTTGTTGAATTCCTTGCACCATTTCCTTTCTGAAAATGTATACTTTTATATACTTCTCATGATCATTACATTTAGAGGTATACAGATATAATATGTTGTTCATTATCTATGAAAGTTTTATGAATGAACCTCTTTCATTTTGCAAAACAAGATCATTTAAAAATGATACCGAAAAGTAAAAGGAGGTTAATTTTTATTCAGGGTGTTCCAAGTTGTGAGAAAAAAGTACAGTGTACAGATCATTTTGGCTCACCCTGTAAACATGATTTCACCTATTAATCTTAGTATAGTTATAAACTTGACCTTTAAAATTGTTTTGTGATTTTTTTTTCAAATGATTTTATGGATGCCCTTTATAAATGCGCTACCTTAACTATATATATTTTATCTGCGTAACTGACATGGAAAAAAAAAAGTAAATAATTATATTTAGATTTTACTCAGATGTAAAAGTGATATTGTTTACTCAAAAGTGATATGAATCACTGCTTCTGCTATGATAACTGGATTTAGCCTCAGTTTATGTTCAATAATGATTATGGAAATTATCAAGCATATGAGATTGTGCTATTCCAGTACGTTGAAATCCATACACCCCCTATAGAAGACATGGCCTTAATCTTCCAGACAGGGGGTGTAAATTTCAAATAGAGTTACCTGAGTGGGTGACTCCATTTGAAATTCACACTCCCTGTGTGGGATATTAAGGTCATGTATTCCATAGGGTGTGTATGGATTTCAACTGGAATGGCCCAACCAAAATAGCGTACCTCAGGCTTCAGCATATTTTTTTGCCCAAAATTGACCAAAATTTGACTCAAATATGTGTTCATCTTTAACAAAGGTCTGCATGTGTAAGACTTAACCTGTGTATTTGGTAGACAACAATCCGCTATCTCTGATGCGGCCCATACACGATCAATTTGATTGATCAATATTGGGGATCCTAGATGCAGGATTGGATACAAAATAATATTTCTCTTCAATATTATTGAAGAGATCTATTCTAGTTCGATTTTATTGACGGTTTGACAATAAATTCTCTATTGAAGTTTGTGTACAATGGCAGATTTTGTATCCTCTCTTGTATCTAGGGGCTGTGATATTGATCAATCAAATTGGTCGTGTATAGGCTGCATAAGTTTCGCTATCTCTAAGGTTTGCTATCACTAACATGTAAATCCAATGGGGATAAAATGTTTGCTATTTCTAATAGAGAAAAGGTTTCGCTATCCCTAAAAAACGGTCTGCTACTTCTAAGGTTTGATATCACTAATTAGGATTAAAGTTCACTAGTTCTAAAGTTTGATATCAATAATTTTAAATCAAGTTCGCTATCCTTAATTTTAATCAAGGTTCGCTATCTCTAGTTTTAAATAAGGCTCGCTATCTCTAATTTTAGAACCTTATTTGAAATTAGAGAAAGTATAAATCTTGTATGAAATTTGAGATAGGGAACCTTATTTGAAATAAGAGATAGCGAACTTTATTTGAAATTAGTGATATTGAACTCTATAATTCAAGAACCTTATTTGTAATAAATAATATCAAACCTTAGGAATAAAGGACCTCTTTTGTAATCAGTGATAGCAAACCTTAGATGACGAACCTTAGGTATAGCAGTCCATAGAGATAGACATGCAAACATGGCAAACTCTAAACCCTCCTAGTCTAGTTTTAATCTTTGTTAATATCACAAAAGAACACTGCATGATATATTTTCTTATTATTTGTTGCTGTGCATCATGGGAATTAATACAACACAGGAAAAACAGGTGATTATAACAAAAGTACATTTAAGTTTCAAATAATGTCATGCACATTTATTTTGAATAATACGGTATGTTTTTTTCACCTTCCCCATCACTGCACTAATCATGACCAGTCACAGCACTATATTCCGAAGGTCCATCCATTATTCTAAACATTTAGTCGGACCTGGACTTACTTTTACAAGCCAGGACTCACTTTTGTTTTATTAACAGAGGGCAGTCCACCCCAGGACATCGTAAATAATGATCATATAACATTAGGGACCGTTCACAAATACTTGTTAGGGGGGCCTGATGCAAAAAAATTTCATTGCAAAATTTTTTGGGCCCCCCTTTGCAGGTCTCCAAAATTTCAGGGTCCCCCTTTTTTACATGAAAATTACGGGTCAACCCCATAGAAAAGCATGTAAACTCAATTTTCCCAGGAAAATCAGTGGTCATTTTTTTCAGCCCCCCCTAGGAGGGTCAAAATTTTAAGCGCCCCTATTTTACATCAGGCCCCCTAACAAGTGTTTGTGAACGGGCCCTTTTGAACAAGTTTAAAATACTCATTAGTCACCACCATTATTGGACCCTTGAACCCTTCGCAACATCACATTGTAACAATTCAATCTGGACATTGAAATTGAATAAATGTTGCACATTGTGTTTCAAAGTTATGCACCTTATGAAGGGTCCACAAATTCGTAATTCAAGGCTTTTTAAAATAAATCCAAAAAGTTTTTGATGAAATTAAAACATGTTTAAAAAGATATTGGTAGCATATTTTGTGCTCAGTCACAATGGCTCATTTTGTAAGACAAGATGCAGTTTTAAAAGTTGCACTTTGGTCTAATCAACTCTCACAAAGCATGCAGATATTGGACTATTCCATTTACAATCCACACTACCCCTGTGGAAGATTTTGGGAATATCTTCAACAGGGGGAGTGTGAATATCAAATGGAATGAACATATTAGCAGCTTCATTTGAAACTCACCCTCCCTCTGTGGACGATTCGGGTTGAATCATTCTTAGAGGGTGTATGAAATTCAAGTGGAGCTGCCATATGTGTTCATTCCATTTGAAATTCAATATCCCCCTGTGGAAGATATTTCCAAAGTCTTCCAAAGGGGTAGTGTGGATTTTAAATGGAATAACCCAATGTAATATTAAGTTTAGAATACATTCTGCATGCTTTGTGAGAGTTGATTGGACCAAAGCTACCAATAACTTTTTAATTTCGTAAAACACTTTATGGGGAACTGTGGACTTGTGGACGCTCTATTTCACTGACCCATCACTGCACCGTAATAATGCATTATTATACTAGTACACAAACATCAACTGTGTACTATGCCCATTCATTGATTTGCTCATCCGGACGATCGTAAAAATCATCAAAATTCAGATTTTGGTACCTTTGTCATTGTCATACATTTCTGTTTTCAATTTAAAAAAAAAACCAAATGACAATTTGAATGACTTATCGTTCACTTTTAAGCAATTAATAAACAATTTTAAATTTTTACACTTTTGCTGGGATCACTGAATGGGAATTTAACATACAAGGTGAAAGATTTAACTGAGTGAAAGTCTTTCCAGTTATTTCCAGTCATTTTAGCTCATTAAATATATTGATTATTGATAAAAACAATAGGATACAAAGAAAATATAAATTGGTGTATTATGAAATATGTATGTTTCCGATTTGCTTCAAACAAAAGGCATATTGATCAGTGTACTTTGCCCTATTAATTAATCTGTTTAAAACATACTCAGGAGCATTTCCTAAAAGTTCAAGAAATATCCTCATATGTGACACGATCTGCTTCATGGGGGCCAAAGGAGGTATATTTGAAAATTGAGTTACTATTATTATTACCTTATACAAACATCAGGCTATCATATACTGAAAACACCAAAGGACTAGTATTTTTGGTTCTAAAGTTATGAAGCTTTATGATCACTATTTTATTGTTTTTTTGCCTGTATCTCAATTTAAAATTTGCCGTCTTTGGCCTCCATGGACATGATCGATTAAGTTGATACCTTTGATTAGACTACTCAAAAGACCCTGAATCTTTTTGTCTTCAATCAATCAATCACTGACATTTATAGAGCGCCAAAAACCAAAAAAGAATTTGCACTAAGGCACAAAAAGCAATGAAAAAAACAATGATTATACAATGAAGGTGAATACTACTACTACAACATATATATTGTATACATTTGTATCACTTTCACTTATAAAATTTACAAAATGATGCAAAATTTGGGAGGGGGAAGCAAAAAAGAAATCTGTGAAGTTTAAATAGAACATTAAAATTGTCTGGATTGTTGTACTCATGTGTTCGTAAGTACCCCTGCTGCAAGGACATCTAATGCTATATATTGTGACAATTACAGGCACTTGAAAAAGTTGCTCAAGGTATTCTTATGTTGTACAAACTTTGTTATTTGTGAGTGAAATGTGTTTATACAAAAATCTTTTGTTTAAATTGTTTGAATTGGGCTCCTATACCAAACATTCATGGTAGGTATCCAGTACCTGTGGGCATCTTGAACTGAGATTTAACATTTGTTATATCAGATAAACACATGCATGTAGAAACAGTTTATTCATCCACTATTAGACTTGTTTTGAGACAAGCATAGTCATTAGGAATTCCAGAACATTTCCACAGCTTTTTAAAGTTCCAAAAGCCCAGAGGGGGGTACTATGTGTGTGCCACTGAGAATTTGAAAGTGGACCTATAAATGTACCAATTTTTCAAGAAATTTGGACCCAGCGATATACCACAATTCAAAATTGTCAGCTAAATTTAACACAAATTGTCTTAATTTTTCCCCTCAAATTTTGGTTACAGTGATTAAAATATGGGCCTTTTTCTATTTTTGATAAAAGGACCCATCCATATACCAAAATTGACCTAGTATAGAAAAAGGGGTCATTGATATACCACAAGGCTGAAAATGCTACCCATGTTTGCAACATGTCCCCTGTATGGAATTTGTGCTGAGTATGTCCTAGTTACAAAGGTCTTAGGAAATATAAAAAAGATGTTAAATAAACCAAATCAAGAAAGGAAAGATTGAAGGAAAGCAAAATAAAAAGAAGGGGAAAATAATGAAAGAAAAATAATGATAGTCCCAAAAATCTTCCACTTTTTTAAGATGCCTGATAATTTGGGTTCAATCATATGTCAAAACATAATTGTCAAGATTTTCACTGTATTTAGCTCATCCATGTCCACATATACATGTACGTAAAGAAATAACATGGACTTAATCCAAAAAATTGTTTGTTTGCCCTTTCAAGCTAAAAATTTTGAGGGTTTGTAGGTCAATCGTTTTTTTCACAGGCTCTTCCTCCATTTTGAAAAGGCTAGTATTGACAAATGCTTGAACATTTTACGGTAAAACTTTGTGCATTTGGAAATACTTCTTGTTTTTAATTAAATATGCATTTAATGAATAAAGTGAGTGAATAACAAATATAAAATGTCCTTATATAATAATACTGTCAAAATTTTTTGATTGAAAAAAAAAACACCCAAGATTTCTAACTTTTTTGGTCGGTCACAGAGGGTAATCAAACATGTGTTTTTGCCTATAAACTTAATTATAGTACAAACTTCAGATTAATATTTAAAACAATATCATCGATATATATATAACAACCCATTGCATCATATGTAATTCACTATCAATATATTGATCATATTGGTGTTCAATCAAGCTCCATGGTAATAATTATTGATCATTAGGCCTGTAGCAGACTTCCCCTCAGTCTAACTGACCCTGTCTTGCCAGGGACTAAAGAAAAATATTGACCACTGTCACTTATGTTTTGTCCAGTCACTTGTTCACTAATATCAATAATCAGTATCACATGCACTAAGAAATTGAAAAATAACATCACACAGGGTTGCCAAACCTGCAATTTAGTAGCCCAATTGGGTGGCTTTTGAAGATTTTCCCCATGGCTTTTGATAATTTGCTGTCCTATAGAAACCAATGGTTACGAACAAAATTGGGCGGCTTTTCAACATTGGCTCCTGTAACTTCCATTAGTTTCCTGCCCTATAGAAACCAATGGTTAAGAGAAAAATTGGGTGACTTTTGGATTCTTTGACTGGCGTTTTGAGCTGAAAGTTTTTGGCAACCCTGGTTGCGTTAAGGCACTGCAGCTTGACAACATAAAATTAAGTGTGCACTCTTAACTTTGTGTGGAATAGCACTGGATTTTAATGGAATATGTTAATAACTTTGTGTGGAATAGTACTGGATTTTAATGGAATATATTAAATTTTAATGGAATAATACATTTTGATATACTGGATTTTAATGGAATATGTTGTTTTGTATTATGTAGAGTACCATCGAGAAGTTGCAACTAAAAATCAAAAACCTTGAGGTGCTTAACGAGGATACCAAATCAAGTAAGTTTAGTGTAGAATAATTTAAGTGTGTATGTGATATGTTGTCTTGTCTGTGTTTTCCCTTGAACTTATTTGGTGCATCAGCTATTTTATAGTTTATTTGTCAAGACCAAGTGAAAAACTTATGTTTTTCTGCTGACAGTTTCGCCAAAAACCTTCTGGCTTTCTCAAAGCATTGATGATGTTATTTGTTGCATAATGTGTGCAAGATGTTTGTGTGTGTGTGAGTCTTAGGGGCTGTGCAATATTTATGAGCCATGGGAAGGGTAATTGGGGAGGGGTAAGAAATGTTTGGCAAGCCTGAAGTGGGGGCTAAGCAATTTTTGGTAGGTTGAAGTGGTGGGGGGAGCGATTTTTGGCATACACATATACAGGGCTCTTTTTAATAAACTCTAAAAAGGCTTGGGAAAACAGTACAGGAATGTTCAAATACATGTATGCAAAATTCCTGCTCACTACTATGCTTGCATTACATATCTAGACCATGTATAAGTTTCGCAAATTGGAACTCAAACATTTGGCATGTGTGAAGGTGCGGCAATTTTTTCAGGGCGAGATAGGGGAAGCAATTTTTGGCAGGCCGAAAAGGGTGTGAGGAGGGGGATTGGCACACCATTTGGAAATAACTCAGTCATATTCTTATTTCACAGCCTGGTACTATGATAATATGTGTCTATGTCTGGGTGCAGGTGTAGCACCAGAGTAAATAGGTAGGGGTGAAAAATAAATGCAAGGAGCCAAACAACCAAATGTCCTTTTATGAAATCTCCATCAGATATGTGAAGGGTAAAAATAATTGAAAATGTGCATTTGGTATAAATATACATTTGATAAATTTTGTATTGATTCCAAGTTATTTTTGGGTTGAAAAGAATGGAATATAAGAAAATAAACAAAATTAGTATTTGTGACTTATAATATATATGAAATGTCCTATTATGAAATCTCCATCAGAAATGTGAAGGGTGAAAATAATTGACAATGTGCATTTGGTATAAATATACATTTGATAAATTTTGTATTGATTCCAAGTTATTTTTGGGTTAAAAAGAATGGAGTAAAAGTTAAAACAAAAGAAACATACTTTTTATTTGTGCCTTATATGTGACCCGCTCTGACGAAACCCGTCATAAGTCCCACTCGGCTATTTGGAGATACAGCGAGTCAAAGTTGAGGGAGGGGTGAAAGACCTTGCAGATTTTGTTTTTCAGTTTTTAATATTGTTTGATTCCTTAATATGTTTACTTTAACCTACCATTGAAAACAAAATATTCTTTTACGTCTAAAGCACCCAAATCTAGCATTTCCTGAGCTAAAACAAGTCCTTTAACATGTCATTTTACAACTTTAGATCCATTTTTCTAGCATTTGCCTTTTCTTTATGTGTTGCTTCCCCCCTTCCTGTTGAAAGACAGTAGAATGATGACCACTTGCCCCAGAAACATAATTTTGGTATCAAATGAAAGCTGAAGACCTATACTAAATGATGACATCAAAAACTCAATTGTCAAAATTAGTGCCTTATGTCTGGTTTTGTAGCTTTTTGTGGGAGCGGGTCACATATGAAATGTCCTTTTATGAAATATTCTCCATTAGAAATGTGAAGGGTGCAAACAATTGTTAAAAGTTATTTTTGGGTTGAAAGAATGGAATAAAAAACAAAAGAAACATAATTATTACTTGTGCCTTATATGAAACATCATTTTATGAAAGCTTATAATTCACAATGTGCATTGGTATAAATATACCTTTGATCAATTTTGTATTGATCGATTCAAAGTTTTATTTAGGTTGAAAAGAATGGAATGAAAGAAAAGAAATAGAATTATTATTTCTGCCTTATCATAGCTAAGCTTGGAACTATTATTTATTTCTTGAGAAAATAAGTCAAATTTCAAAAAGTAACAACATTCCAACTGTTTCTTTGTAAGAATTCTTTATTTGGGATGTAAAATTGCCTTCAAAATGCCAACATTCCTTAGAAAAGAACTTCATGGGTTCCCAATATTTCCTGCCCTGATTATAGTGAAACAAAATCTTTTCAAGTGACTCCAACATTGCAATTTTCTTTTTAATAAATAACCTGATGGGTACCAATCATTTTGATGTACATTGTAATATCTTCCTAGTGGCAGCACCAGGAATATCTGGGAAGGGGGACATGTGGGTAAAGTGCATTTGTGGGGGTGGCAAAATATATAAAAAATCCTAAAATTGTGGATTTGTTGTGATTTTATGTCCAGACTGGGGGAGGGGCAAAGAAAATATAATTGGGGAGGGGTCATGAGGATGGGGGAAATGCCCCTCCTGTCCATGTGGCACCATGAATACAATATACATTGTATCTTTCCAATGATTATGTTTATACTGTATTTTGCTTTTATTACAAAACTTCAAATATTATTGATAAATCTGAAGAAAATATTATTTAAAGTATTAAACTCCACTGACATGGCCATGTGTATGAAGTGAAGCATAGTAACACTTAATTTCCTATGTTTCCTTTCAAGAGTTTCCCTTTGTTAAATATTGTTATTGATTTGAGGAGTGGGGAAATAATGTGTGTCAGTATGGAGAAGGGATTTATTGAGTTGTGTAATGATCTGTGATGATAAGGTCCCCCAAAAAAACTTTTCGTCTCAAAGCTCACGAGTGGTTTGAAAACAAATGCGAAATGCAATTTTTTTAATTCCCGACTTGGTATTTTTATGCTATTTTGAGAAAAAAAGTCTGATTTTCGCCGAATTTTTCCAGAAATTTTTTTCTGCATTTCTTTTTTTTTCAAATCTCGCGATTTTACAAATGCACACACAAGCTTTGAGACAAACCTTTTTTGGCCTAATGATAATGATGATCAATCTGATGATAGCTGGCGGAATGTGTGAGGAGAATTTATAAGTGAACCTATCCATATACCAATATTACATGAAATTTAGACCAATCGCTATACCAAAAGTTAAAATTTATGGCCAAATTTAATGCAAAAGTTTTTGCAACTTTTCCCAAAAATGTAGGTAACTTTAAAATTTTTGGCTAAAGTTAGGCAAAATTGGACTATTTTCCAGAAATTTTTTAAAATTTTGGCCCCTGTGTGTCCAAAAAAAGTGAAGCCCTCCAAAATTTGACCTTTTGCTTACAACTCAAGAACGGTATGGCACAGGTAAGTCAAACTATACTTTTTCTGAATCCGTGCAATGAGAGGAAGAATTTGGCGTGCTTGTCAACCAGATTTGAGAAACTTTGAAATTTGACCACTGTGTTGACCTTTAACCTTGAATATGGCCGGAGTGCCAGGAAATATTTTTTGTTATAATGAAAGACAAAGATAAAGAGAATTTATCGCGTCTGACATCATCTGTCAATCAAACTCGAGCACGGTTTGTTTACAAGTGTCGTGATGATGACTTGCTGAACGCGGATTTATAAGCGGGCACCTTATTGTTAATTTTGCACCTTTCGACATGCAAACCATCTCAAAAGTTAGGTCTTTATAGCAGGAAACTTTCTAACCGAAGGCACCATGTCCATAATGCCTAGAAAAGCTGCTTTTTGGCTTGTAAAAGTACGTAATTTTTCGCCATTTGCTGCTATTCCTTTTCTCCGATCAGCACCAGATAGATCGGTCTTCCTTTTACATGCTGATTAACCTGTGTAAACCAATCAAGGATCGTAATTGACAGTGACATCAGACACGATAAATTCTTTTTATCTCTGTCTTTAATTATAACATCTTGAATGTGTTATAGGACCATAAAAGGATAGCTTCCTTTTAGGTTGGTTTTGTAGAGTCCTGAGGGGATGCACATTAAACTCTGGTAGATACTGGACTATGATGAGGAAGAGGATGATGATGACAATGACCATGAGGATGACAGTGGTGTAGCATGATTCATCCTAGGGGGGGGGTCACTGACCATGATTCAGGGGAACTGGGCCTGATGGTGGTGGGGCGGGCACAAGCTATTTTCAGCAATTTTCCTATGGGATTTTCTAAATTTTCAAATCGATTGTGGAGGCACATGCCCGACTGGAGGGTGATGAGGAGGTGAAAGAGGATGGTGATGAGGAATATCATCTACCAAATAAACTAATAATCAATGTGTCCTTTATCCCCTATACCAGACCTTTACAAGCAGCACAAGAAGGAGCAAGAGGCTATTAGACAGGACCATTTACAGGAGATAGAACTGCTCAAAGTTGAATACCAAGAGAAGATAGATACAATAGAGGTAATAGTGATAATATCACAGCAAAAACAAAATGTTTTGGTCTACCCCAGAGAAGATTTATAAGCAGTCCCATGATGCTACTGAAACATCCGGGTACTTCAGAACCAGTCTAGTAATCACACAGTTTCACACAATTCTTCACTTTTGATTCCAAAGTTCCAAAGACGCAACTTTCAAACACTCAAAATATGTCAAAAACTTCGGTCGATAAGCATTTTGAGGTGATCCCTGAAAAGAACATTAGTACCCTGTTCAAATGAGCTCTTTTTTGTTACTATCGACCCACATTTGAATGAGGAATAAAAGTCTGAAAGTACAAGAAATCGGTATACTAAAAGTAGGGATGACCATCATAATTTCATGTTGCCCCTATTGCTACAAAAGATTGTTTTCTGAAAAGAACTCATCAACAGAAGTATTTTGGTGGTTAAATGCAGGGGCGTACCCAGCTTTCATGGTCAGGGGGGGGCAAAATAAAATTTTTGGAAAAAAAAAAAAAAAAAATTGCAGTTGCATCATACAATACATAGAGACTGTATGTCTTCAAGCAACCCGAAAAAGGCCTTATTGGGATGATGTGCGCAGCGAAGCGTGAAAAAAATGGTATTTTACAATATTTTCGGCCATTATCCGCTAAAAAGGGCTTTATTGTTTACAATGTGCGCAGCGAAAGCTGGAAATTTTTTGTATTTTACACTATTTTGGCCCTGAATTTTGCTAGAAAAGGGCTCCTTGCCTTTTTTTTTTTCCTTTGCCCTCCTGATTTTCTCTTTCATTTTTTTTGCCAGAGGGGCACTTTTTCTTTCATTTTTTGTCAGGGGGGGCACTCTGCCCCCCGCTGGCTACGCTACTGGTTAAATGGTCAAAATCGGTCAAAAACTTTTCGAATTATGAATTTTTAAAGTTTCCCATTCTGACCGGTCATTGGAACGAAATAAATTGACAAAGTCTAAAAATAGCAATGTGAGCAAAATTGGTATAAGCATATATTTACCTTTTTATATTTCTTTATTTTAATATATATGCAAACATGAAACAAGCATATTTTTAAAGTATTATAGGGACTTCTTATGAAATGGCACTTTACTAGTCAATAGCATTAAGTATTTCTTCAAACCGAGGCACTGAAGTGAAAGTATCAAAGGGGTTTCTTATGAAATGGCACTTTATTAGTCAATAGCATTAAGTATTTCTTCAAACCGAGGCACTGAAATCATGCTTTTAGAAAACATTTGCCAAAAATCATCCATAATGGCGAAGTGGCACAAAATCAAAAGTCCAGGTGAACTTTTTTCCACAACAATATACACTACACATAAGAAAAATACTAATGTACTACAAGGGATTTTCAACATAGGAATCCAAACAATCAAGTACCAACATGCACAGCTTTGTCCTGATATCACTTCTGGGGTTTTAACAAAATGTTTAACCTCTATTGTGATTGGCAGCAGCATAAGGTATCTCTTTGATAGCTGATAATGCCCAGCCATTCAGCAAGTGGCTAATAACTGACCTTGATAGGCTTGAATGAATACTGTCATCTGCTACAAAACCATCACACTCTTTGACTCTAGGACCTGGTCACTCCATATGCTACAGGGAGCACAGTACTTTAACAATGGAGTGAAAGACTCATTATTCATACATACTCACGATATAACGACGTTTCTGATTGGATTTGCGCCCTTTTTTGCTGGTCATAAATACCGTTTATGACCAGTACGCAGGGCATAAACAAGCTGCGTCATGCAGCTTTGGAACCCAATTAACACGATCCACGATTTGCTAGTGTTGCGTACACGCGCATGTCACCGCGCCCATCTCACGCGGAGCGCAAAAGATGACGCGTATCACGCGTTGACTCCCGGCCGTTGACCTCATGAGCCGAGCTGCTTCCTGCAAGTAGGCCTACTCATTTTCTTCCAATTTATGATGGAAAACGGTATGGAAATGTTATTTTAACTTGTAAACCCTTATTATTTTCATCTGTATTGAATTGCTAAGAATGTTGGGTATGTATGAACAGGGGTTCATTCATAGGATTTCGGGCATGATCGCTGTTTATGCCCTCGCTCTCGCCTCGGGCATAAACAGCGATCATGCCCTCAATCCTATGAAGGAACCCCTAATTGATTAGGCGCGAATTTTAAAAGTACAGCTCCTGTGCGTGTATAGCAGCAAGTCAGTGCAGATGGTATAAATATAAGAAAATGTTTAGGGTAGAGATCAGGTGAAAAATACAACAAATGAGCACGAAACTTCACATTTATGTCTATTTAGGTGTATGGAAATTCCAAAGGGAATCTGGTGATTTAATTTTTAACTCGAGATCTACTTGTCCATTTTTTTAACCTTTTTACAGAGGGTATGATAGTGGTAATAACGACAACTCTGCCAAATTACAGCTCAGTAGGTCAAGGTGTTCACCTGATCTTATTCATCTGAATATTTTGTGCCATTCTGAGCAGTGCTGCACTTGGCCACTGGCAATTAAGGGCACTGTGGCGATGGACCAATTTTGACTCACACTAACAGAAAAACCAAATAAGTTATGTTGCTGTAATTTGCAGGATAGTTACAAAACATAATTGGCATTAACATCTCCAATGTTTACAGAAAAATTATGAAAAATAAAAGAATGAGCTCAATTTAGAAATGTCTGTGCAAGCAGTGCAAAGTTGAGCTCCCTGCATGTCTATGGGAGTGTTCTAATCAAGTTGATGGTTCATTGGTCATCCCTACTAAAAGTAAAAATTCCAATTTAATGGCCACAGCTGCCAACAGCTGTACGCGATATGCGACCGATTTTGTATGTCGCGTATTTCAAAGTACAACACGAACGCACGACCATGGATACAATAATGAAAATACTAACCAATCATGAGCAAGGTTTGATTCACTTGCGTGTTACGCACACGCGGGCGTTCATCACACGGTGTACGCAGAGAATCATTACACTGTTGACAGCTGTGTTCATTCAATTGAAATTTCTAGTTGACTGGTTCTCAAGTACCCGGATGTTTCACTAGTATCATATGCTTGCCTATAAATCTTCTCTGGGTCTACCCTAAACAAGTATTGCCCCCGGCAATTACAAGGAAAAACAGTTGCATGAGTGACGGTAATTGCATAATTAAAAAAAAAATACCACAAGGCAGCAATTATGTTTATCACCTGAACTCTTCAAATGATAATTGGCTATTCCAGTTGATATCCATATACCCCCTATGGAATACATGACCTTAGTTCCATACACAGGGGGTATAGATTTCAAATGGAATCGCCTGAATGGGTGGCTCCATTTGAAATATACACCCTCTGTGTGGAAGATTAAGATCATGTCTTCCAAATGGATTTCAAATGGAATTAAGATCATGATTTCTGAATGGATTTCAAATGGAGTGGCAAAATGTAATTTAACAATATAAACATGTTTTTCTTGCAGCAAGAGAATCAAATTAAGCAGTGGGCTTCTGATTCAGAGGACGAGTCTGATATACACTCATCATTAGGCAGAAAATCTAATCTTGAGAGCCGAAGATCCAACAGGGTAAGAGAAATGAACAGAACAGCGAAGAAATGTAATTGTATTTTTACCAGAAGAAACATTTATATCAGTCATTTGTGAAAACAAGAACTTTTTCCATGATGGTTTTGTTGATTAACAATAAAGCTGTCTCAAAATCGGATGTACAAAATGTATGGTGTTTGGTCATTTACTAAATAAGTAGAGCTCTGAATTGCTAATGTATTCAAACCTATACTATGTCAAAATATTGTCCCTTCAAATATAAGTTTCATATAGGTGGCCTAAAAAGTTTAAAACGCTTTTTCTTCTTTTTTTAGGTCAGAAATTATCCCCGAATATGCATCAAACTGCACATATTGATGATAAAGTCAATTATAAAATTGTAATACAAAAAGTTTGTACAACTCGGAGGGATGATTTTTATTGATGTTGTATTTTTAGATATTTTTTCCAAAATGTTTTTTAATTTGTACTTTTTTGCATGAAAATAGCAATTGTAAACAAAAAAAATTAAAAATTCAATGCTGTACAATATTGCACCAAAAAACTAAATGTGTGTGACCTAAGGGAAAAAACACACTTTGCCTAACATTCGTCATTGTAAGAAAAATTAAAGAGTTCAATCTTTTTGCTAAAGTTTTGATTTTTATTGAAGTAATTTCAACAGCTTACAGTAGGCCAGGGTAAATTGGTGTATTAAAATATCTTGTGGTTCGTGCCATATTTTTCTAATGAAATTTGGGTCACATGAAATAAATTTGGGAAGCCCTATAATTAAAGACAGAGATAAAAAGAATTTATCGCGTCTGATGTCACAGTCAATTACGATCCTTGATTGGTTAACACATAGAGCGTAAAAGGAAGACCGATCTATCTGGTGCTGATCGGAGAAAAGGAATAGCAGCAAATGGCGAAAAAATTCCGTACTTTTACAAGGCAAAAAGCAGCTTTTCTAGGCATTGTGGACATGGTGACTTCGGTTAAGAAAGTTTCCTACTATAAAGACCTAACTTTTGAGATGGTTTGCATGTCGAAAGGTGCAAAATTAACAATAAGGCGCCCGGTTATAAATCCGCGTTCAGCAAGTCATCATCACGACACTTGTAAACAAACCGTGCTCGAATTTGATTGACAGATGACGTCAGACGCGGTAAATTCTTTTTATCTGTGTCTTTTATTATACCCTTTTAGACTAATGATCCATTGGACTAATGGGATGTTCCCCTTTATCTTATATACTTGTTTGCCTTCATATTTTAATATCATATTGGTACTAATTTGCCTGCATTCCTATTTGGATTGGTTAGTCTGCACACTCAGACAATTCACCAGTGGATTCTGAAGTAAGTATCATGTGGCAGCTATGTAAGCTGTATGCTGTGGTATTGCTAATAGATATGCACCAGATAATTGTGTGATATCCCCCAATAACTGGTAACATAAAAGCTGCCTTGAGATGAAGTAATTTTGCTCTGGCAGAAAAGGAACTTTTTGAAAGAAGGAACTGTTTATGAATGTTCTCAGTCATCCAGTTGTAGAAACATGAAATTTGGAATTGAATCAAAATACTGGACTTACTATTTTTAGCAATGCTACGTTGACCAGTCCAGCAGGTCAGTTGCCTGATGAAGTATGATGGTATCGCACGCAACGTAGCATTGCTAAAAATAGTAAGTCAAGTATTTTGATTCAATTCAAATTTCACGAAGGAACTGGTTGTTTCTAGTTTTTAAAAAAGAAACCGTTTTAAGTAGTTTTAATTTTTAAAGTACACCCAGTAACTAAGCAGACATGCCAACCCTCCCTGATTCTCATGGAGGCTCCGTGAAATTAATGAATTTGTGTACATTCCTGCCAACAAATTTGGCAACCTCCCTGATTCAGGAATAGGGTTTTGTACCCATTAGGTTGGGTGTATTTCTGAAAACCTCCCTGATTTATGTTTGAAACCACCCTGATTACTGAATGTAAGCTGAACTAAGGCTCACTGGAAATGATTGTGTGCCCATAGTAGTCTAATAGGGCATTGTATAAAGCCTACAGTGTAGGTTGAACTTGGTTATGTCTTGTTTATTATTATACATTGAGTAGTTACGTCAATGTTATTTTGTGGTTGCACTGCAAGTGTACCAACAAACCGCCCAATTAACTTAATGAGTAGGATTCACTACTGCAGCCAGCGAAATATGCACATACGTCACTGCGAATTTGTCGTGAACCAAATAATAGACTTGTACTTCCCGACTTCTTAGTTTGTAGATGACAGCTGATGTTGTACCCTTGTGGCCTTGAATGTACATTAGATTAAATAGATGAAAATAGTTTCATGTGTTTTCATTAGATTAGCCCCCCCCCCAGTTTACTGACATGACTTATACGGTAGGCCTATACTGTATCATACCTGCTGAGCGCATATCGACACGCATATCATGTTAATAAGGATATGTGCATTCATGGTTCTGTGTGCATAACATATCGCACAGCGACTTGGATTACATCTAGTCGTGGAGTCCGTATCAGGCTCTTGCTATAGCCCTCGCCTGATACGGACTTCTCTACTGTCTGTTCAATTAGCTTAGATTCTTGAATTTTTAAGATATTTGAAAAAATAACAAATTGTGGCCATAGTCATCAAAGAAAAATGTTAACACAGCCTTAGACCTAACATGATTTATACTTTTCAAATGCCAAAGTTCAATTTAAAACCCCATTTCTTTTGAATTTTGCCTCATTTTAGGCAGTTACTTGGGTCCACCGAAAGGGTTCGCGACCTTTTACAAATCGAGTGGGACGGTCCATTATCAACTTAGGGCATAGACCCTATCCAATTTAGCAAAACAATCTGTCCACCAATCTGTCCTGCCATTTCAATTGTTATACCGTTCCGGTTATTGGATAGGTTCTATAGGTGATGATGGTCCATCGGTTTTGTTACACGAAATTGAATGGCGCGATTACGCTTTTTATGCATAACATTATTCTGAGCATTTTTTTTTCCTAAACAATTACATTAAAATTATGGATTTCATTTTTATTTCAACTGGTTTACAAATGTAAGATTATTTTAAAGGGGCATTTCGTGATCCACAGCCTCATCCCCCCACTTTTTATATCACTGGAAACCTCTGGCTACATAATGTTTATGTACAAAATATTTCTTGCAGATTAATTCGTTTTGCAAAGATATCGTGACATTTGAATTTCGTTATGGTGCACCAGAACGAAATTACAACGCATTGTCTATGGAGCAGTGTAATACACATAATCATGCATAACTCGCAAACGCAAAATCGGAATCAACTGAAATTTTGGGAATAGGCTTTTTTCGTGGAAATGTACTGAAAAATGTCATAAAAAGAGGATGCTCGGATCACGAAACACTCCTTTAAATAATATTTTCTTGTACAAAAGTTCATTAATTTCACAGTTTTTCAGTTTGTATTCAACAAGCAAAGCGAAATAACAAATTGAAAATAAATGTGTAGTTTTATAATAGCCTACACCTTCTCAGACCCATTCTCAGACCCATTCGCACAATAAATAAATAAATAAATAAATAAATAAATAAATAAATAAATAAATAAATAAATAAATAAATAAATAAATAAATAAATAAATAAATAAATAAATAAATAAATAAATAAATAAATAAATAAATAAATAAATAAATAAATAAATAAATAAATAAATAAATAAATAAATAAATAAATAAATATGCATGGAATATATTTATATAAGCTGGGCCTATAAAAATCCTCAGTTCATAAATAATAACGTAATGTTTCAACAGACGGGTTTCAACACAAATTAGGCATACTGGCAAATATTTTGCTGGACAATACTTCCTGATGCGGATGGTCGAATAAATACCATCTCTGCGCATTGTGACATTCGTCCCCATGCTCTAAATGGATTGATTCAATAAAGTTTATGGTACCTGACGTTCTACGGCTTTTTATAAAAATATCGCGGGAAAAGACCAAAATTGAAAAGAAATGGGGTTTTAAATTGAACTTTAGAATTTGAAAGGTATAAATCACGTTAGGTCTAAGGCTGTGCTAACACTTTTCTTTGATGACTTTGACCACAATTTTATATTTTTCAAATATCTTAAAAATTCAAGAATCTAAGCTAATTGAACAGACAGTAGTTACAATCATGCAGTATCACCCCCGAAACCTCGCCTAATAATTAATAGTGTTACCCCAGTGTTTCCTTTATTACATATAGTATATACCATATTTCGTCAAATAGTCGCCCCCCCCCCCTCAAATAAACGCCCCCCACCACTTTTTTCAACCAAGATGTTTCAAAAATGCCAAAATTTCCATGCTATCTTGTGTAGTAAGCTTACCAAGTTGCACACATGGTCGATAATAGCATCACTTTTCGGCGAAAATCTGGATTGGAAACCCAGAAGTGAACTAGTTCATAGTTCATCATTTTAGCGTGAGTTTTAAGTTTACCTAATGATTTTAACGGGAATTATCGTTCTAAAATTGACCTTGAATAAACGCCCTGTTTGGAAATTGTAAGCGCCCGAGGCGTTTATTTGACAAATACGGTAGTTACTTGTGCTTAAAAATCCCTTATGCAATCAATCCTATAGAAAAAGATTTTATCAAATACTGTAATGTGATATTGAAATGATACTGAAAAGTGAAATAGTTTGTGTGATTAATTTTGTGCACTTTGACAAGTTTTAACTGCTTCACAAATAGTTTTTTAATTTGCAATTCTAATATTCCTTACATTGACTTATACAAAAGGAATAATATATTCACGCATTGTTGGTTTTGTGGTAGTTTGTTTGGAACGTGAAGAGCGGGAAAATAAATGTAGCGCAAAAATGCCCACTTTTACAATAAAGTATCAGACAAGTCCAACTAACAGGCTGAACTTTTTCCCCTTAGTCCATAGAACTAAATAAAAAAAGCATCTGCCAGGTTGGACTTTGCCATTGTACATTATTGAAGTTGTGTGATGGTTACGAATCATTTAAGTCAGACAATGCACTACACAGCTCAGACAATGCACTACACAACCCAAATTCCTTCCTCTCAAATTTCACTGATATCAGTTTATTAATAGCTTTATCACAACTAACATTGTAGGCCTACACCTTGTGTAATTTGTAAGGTTTGCACATGTAGACTTATTTCCTCTCCGGAGTTTAAGTTTAAGTGACCGCTTATGGGTTCGAATTTCAAACAGCCTAATCATGAAGCTCCTGTGGCCGAGTGGTTAAGGCACAGGTCTCATAAACCTGAGGTCCTGGGTTCGATTCCCAGGCGGGATCACTTTTTCTACTTGTCTCCTAAATGCCACAGCAATTGCAGCTCATTGCTGAGATGATTTTCCTGTCATTGTTCTCTGTTTAGTCCCTGTTTAATGCTAGAAAGGTACTGAGAGGTCACTTAAGTAGGTGCCAGTTCAAAAATTTTACAGGGTCACTAATTTAATAGGGTATGGTATTAATTAGGTCAAACACGGTATTGATAAAATAAACAGTACTGATCTGACGTACTGATAAAACAGTACTGATTTTGGTAACTATTTTCCTAATTTGTGTTCTCTTTTTCCATAACACAGTCTAGAAAAGATGGCAAGCTTAGCCGCCAATCATCATCGGTACACAAGAAGTCGGTAAGTCATTATTACCTCCTCTTTTTCTTTTTCTCTCTCTCCCGCTCACTTCTCTTTCCCTCTTTTCTCGTTTTCACTATTATTCCCACTCTTATGCTGTTCCTTCTTGATCTCCTTTTCTCTCCATCTCTGTCTCCCTTTCTCCCACTTTCTCTCCCATCTCTCTCCCTCATGTATTAAATAAATGTAGACATTTATATAGCGCTTTATGCCGTAAACAGCCTCAAAGCACTTTACATTTATTCCGCCGTCATTAGATTATGCCGGAACCACATTTGCACCCTATAAATGGCGCAGGGTTCATCAGTACAACGACTGTGACTATCCCTAACAGCTTCC
Organism: Amphiura filiformis; assembly: GCF_039555335.1. Lineage (NCBI taxonomy): Eukaryota > Metazoa > Echinodermata > Ophiuroidea > Amphilepidida > Amphiuridae > Amphiura > Amphiura filiformis. The sequence continues at coordinate 22,124,668 of NC_092647.1, forward strand.
CAATTGCACCTGGGCGGGGTGAGGCAAGCAAGGTAAAGCGCCTTGCCCAAGGGCGCAACACGGTGGTGGGACGGGGACTCGAACCCACGCACGTCAAGCAAGCTCTCAGATTATGAGCCCAAGGCCATAACTACTGAGCCACCGTGCCCTTAATGCACCGTATTGTCTTTCTTAGTCTCTTCACTTGATTTATGAACATTTTCCAAGGGGTCAACTGTGCTTAGTACAATAAGCTAAGAAAACAAACATTTGATGAAACCTTTGAAAAAAATAAGATGAAAGTTTATTATAACATAAATGTTACAACTATGGATAAAAATACATGTAAGTGGAACTATAATATTGATCACCATGACACTAGATATTAATATTATACCAAGGCCTAAAATTTGTCTTGGTTCGTGAGAATCCAAATCCATCATAGTCACTGCACTTACTATATGATACAATGAGAGAAGTTGATTCTCGCAACCAAATCTTTGGAGAATCATTACAAAAATTGATTATGTGATTCTCATCAAAATCTAGGCCCTGTAGTACATTCTTTACAGTTTGGATAAATTTGTAATTTCATTTTAAAAGATAAAAATAGTTATGGCTTTAGAGATAACATCCAATGTCCCTTGTGAAGTGCATTGTTTTTACCATAATTTTTGCCGTTCTTTGGACTATACAAATTTTGATGTTTACCTTCTCTTGTACATAGAGAGTGGGTAGTAGGAACGAAGTGAAATTGCCTGCTAAGGTAGGAAGGGGTGATATTTATAATAACTTCATACATTCATATAGAAGCCAGAGCATGAGTAAAATTATACAATTATCCATAGAGAGTAACATGCATAACATTTCATTACTTGTGACACTATCTGGTCCAAAGGAGCCATTTTGAAAATTGAGTTATTTACTTATTATTACATTATACATACAATAGGCTATCATTTACAAACACAAAAGGTCTAGCACACTTGGTTCTAAAGTTATGAAGTTTTTTGATGTGTATTTTCTTTTGTATTTTATTGTTTTTTTACTCCATATTTGTACCTTTTCTCAGTTTCAAATTTGCCGCCTTTGGCCCCCATGGACCAGATTGTGTCACGTTTTATGTTCTGCTCAGTGCATGTACGATCATTTGCATTGGTCGGTGCATGTATGATCATCACTGCATTTTGATCTGTTGAAATTGTTTATCACCACAGTTTTCCAAATGATTATTCATATTCAAAATGGATAAGGACCATTGTGTTGTGTTATGTAGGCTTTTACCATTCTCATGACAGCAAGACTAGCATACTTCTTTTATTGGTTCTTGATCACCACTTATTGTCCAGGATCATAAGAAATTGAATCACCATATAGCGGCACTATTGATCATTTACTATCACCACACCACACACAAGATCTTGGTCATTTAACTTAGCTGTAGATATCCAATTTAGAAGAGCCCCGCAGGGCTAGAAAAATTAAAACAATTAACCCTGACCCTAGTTGATTGTCTAATATGCTGGTACTGTATACATTATTATAAGTATTATAAAAGAATGAGCTTATGGTGGCTCAGACTGTATGGTGTAGTGGTATAGGACTTGGTCTCGTGATCCGAAGATCAGTGGTTCGAGTCTTGGTGGAATTTTCTGATTATCATTTTTTGGTTATGTTAGAGAGGTGAAACCAACTTGAAGTATCAATTCAGAAAAATTACATTTCCATTATAATAATGAATAGCTGCTCTATGAGGTATGTCGTCAAATTATGCTCCAGGACAATAAGTGATGGTCAAAAACTAACATAAGCTGCATTTATACTAATGTGATAGTTTACAGCATATTGGCCTAGCTGATTTCCACATACTTACAAATAGTAATCACCATGAACCATCTTTGAAGTGTCTTACATGATTTGCTGAACATGGGTAACGACCTAAGCAAATTTAGTTTGCGCTGTAAAAAGTTATATAATGAGATGGTTTATGGTTTGTCATTATTAGAAAACATAATTGTTATGTTAGGTATCTGCTTATTCCATTGCAAGGTGTTTAAATTGCAAGATTTAACATTATCCATCTCGATATTATTAATATCATTGTATATTGTATCTTTAATATCAATTGTATTGGTTTGGTTATGCCGCCTAAGCAGTATTACTCTTTTGTTGTTCTCATATTCTTCACCATCAAGCCACTTACAGAGAACCATTGTTTTTCAATCACCAAGGATCTGCTCAAAAATTGGGAATTATTTTTCACTATTTTGTGCAAAACCAATGGGCTTTTCTATTTGAAATCCACACTCCCTGTTTGGAAGACATGACCTTAATCTCCTACACAGGGGGTGTAGATTTCAAATATAGTCAACCATTCAGGTAACACAATTTGAAATTCACACTCCCTGTGTGGAAGATAAGGTCATGGGGGTGTATGGATCTAAAATGGAATAGCCCAATTGACCATCTTTATGGCATACATAAACCAAAATGTCATCTACATATATGTCACACTTTCATTAAAAGTAAAAATAAAAAGTGGTCCAAGAATTGAGTCTTGTGGAATTCCTGACAATAATATTTGGGACTGAGACACATAAACACATTGTGAACTTTTTAGCCAGAATAATTGCAGGTCAATTTCCCCAAATCACCCAAATTTTCTCTTAAGCTGTTGTTTTTATACTTTTTTTTCGCTTTGATATGTGTATTTCACTAGCCACAGTATTGGATCACCCAGAGTGCAAACAAATATGTACATATATGTACATATGCTGCATAAAACCACAGATGTCAGTACCAAACCTAAGGTGAAACGAAATATAGTGGACAGTAAATGACCAAAACAATGGTAGCCAAGGATGAAAAGGAGCACAATTTTAATCATTTCTTTCTATGGAAAAGGAAATGCTGACCTTCAAAACTTGGCCAGGTGGGCTTCTGAAATTGTAGGGTGTTTCAAACAACTTGTGTTAAACTCTAAAATAGAGTTTGTGTAAACAAACAAAAATATTGCTAACCCTAACAATTTGTGTAATTTCTCTACCACAGGCTGCCAGTAGCAGACAGACCAGTGCACTAACTGCTAAAACCCAGCCGCAATCTACTACAGGTGACACATTGTCTAAACCCATACCAGACCCAGCTAAAGTTGTAGTTAGACCAAAGGGTAATATAGATGGGGCTATTCAGTTGAAATCCTTACACCCCTATGGAAGACATGACCTTAATCTTCCATATGAGTGTGAATTTCAAATGGCGTTACCTGAATTGGGTGACTCAATTTGAAATATTCACCCCTGTGTGGGAGATTAATGTCATGTCTTCCACAGGGGTATATGGATTTCAACTAGAATAGCCCTTTCCTGCTTTCACCTCACCTCTCTTGCATATACTCTGATCAGCTCGTAATTTGTGGGACTAATAACATCATGGATTGATATAGAGTGGCGTAAACACAGCTGAGCGCAGCACCTACGCGAACTGCACTTTGTGTATTGCGTGATTGACGCGTGCACGTACCAACGCGAAATGCACTTTGTGTATTGCGTGATTGATGCGTGCATTTGTGAATTTACGAGGGCGTAAGTTGGGACTTTATTCACTATTGCAGTAACAAAAACAAATCTTGCCTGTTACGAGCTGATCATACATGTAGTATATCCTCTTACCTGCACCGCTCATCCCTAATATGGTAATAAGGTGTATCTTCTATTTGCATCACTAACAGTTACTTCCTTTTGGCATAGTTAAGTTGATTTGACTCACATGTGAAATGGGTGTAACATACAAAGAGATTAAAGCAGACTCATCATCATCATCAGTCGGCTGTGGAGCAGGCGACTGCAACCTTTCTCCAACTATTGCGATGTTGGGCAAGCGAAACTATTTTGTTTGGCTGCAGCATCCCTTCAGTATCTCCCGGGAGGTGCTGGACATACTGTAAGTACAGTATGCGCGGCCGGCCTGGTTTCCTCTTCCCATGTGGTGGAATATAAAGGGCATATTCTTTCACAGGTTCGTTGTCTTCCAAGACGCAGTCAGTATATGGCCGAGAAATTTGAGTTGAATCAGTTGATGAATCTTGATTCTGGCAACCAGTGGAGTGGTGTTGGTCAGATTGTAGATGGTTTCATTTGGAATCCGATCCACACGCAGACTCCGGGAGGCAGACTACTTTGATAAAAGAAAGTATCTTCCTCTTATCGTCTTTACAAGTTACATCATTTTATACCAAAGGGTCATTAACAAGTATTAGGCACAAGGAAGTAACATGTCAGTGAAGTATATATAAGATACACTCTTTTAACATATTGAGCAGCACTAGACTGAACCCTTTATTGTCTGCCAACTGCGCATGTTGTTGCATTTTGCTTGATGGTGACTGTTGAAAAACAAAGCATTCCAAAAGTGCTGGACACAAGAAAATTATACACATAGGGCTGGAAAAAAAAATAAGTTGACTTGTCCTTTGCGACCGACTCAAAAATCTGAAAAAACATGGTCGCTATTTTTTAATGTCATATTTTGGATTATAATATTCAAACAACCCTGTTGGAACTGATATGTTTTATCTATGTTTAACTGTGGTATAAACATATAAAATCGTCAATTACTCACAAATTCTGACTCGATTTCTGTGTTAATGTTTGCTAGCGTAAACATATAGACCCTGGCGCCATTGGAAACCAGCGAGTGTTGGCGACAGTCGGTGTCCAAGGGTTATTCACAGCGCAGTGATTTAAACATGGCATCCTGTGACAGCCACAAAAATTACGCTGTAACTTTAACAGGGAAATGCAGGATGAAAAATGCGTTCAGTCGCGTTTCCTGCATTGATTTGAATCGCACCTGTAGTATTTTTGATAAATATGCACTTGAAGATGTTGACCTTCAGAAAGTTCAAGTATCGGCAAGTCCTAATGTACATTATAAAATCATGGTTAAAATGAAGTAAAAACACAATGGATGATGAAGTTGAAACATGTCAGCATTCAGAAATTGCAAAATAAAAAAATAGACCGACCGACGCAGATGTTGGCACGTAAATGGCAAGTCAACTATTTTTTTTAGCGTAACTTCAAATACACCTGTTTACCCACTGTTGTGTCAGGATCACATGCTTGATTGATGTTCTAATGTACATCATGCTATTCCAGTTGAAATTCATACTCCCTATGTGGGTGATTAAGGTCATGTTTCCACAGGGGGTGTATGGATTTGAACTGGAATAGCCCATTTCAAATTTCAGACACAGGTTGAAAGGTCACTTTTGATATAACTGCACAGAATCAGGTCCCCAGATTCTAAAAAAATAATTTTCCCAGTTGTCAACCATAATGATGACTAACCAAGAGCGGTAATCTGCTTTGTTGCACTAATTCCATTTTTGCCTGTCTTATGCACAGTTCTATTGCTTTGTCTGCTGTCCACTCTGCTTCCTTTCTTAATCCACTTGGTCCTACTATGGTAAAATGGTGTTTCTTGTATTTACATCATTAAAATGTTGCTTCCTTTTGTCATATCTTAGGTCAACTGTTTTCATTGACCCTCCCATGGTGAAAAGATGAAACTTAAAAAGACAATAGGAAGAAGATGCTTTCTTTTGCCAAAGTAGACTATATATCATATAGTTTAAGCAACCTATGGCAAAAGACAGTGAACTTGTTAAAATCTTGTCATTATGTTACAACCTTTTTCCATGTGAGTCAAACAGAATAGTTAACCTTGACCATGTCAATAGGAAGTAAATTGTCAGTGATGTAATTAGACGATACACCGTTACCATATATTAGGACCGCACTGCCAGTCTCCGTGATATATTACGCTTTTCAACCTTTTGCTTTTAGACAGTGGGCTTCATATAATACCCCATTCCTGTAGAAATACCGCTATTACAGAAACTAGAAATGCTTACTGGCCCATTTGAAAGTATATAAAAATATTTAAAAATGCAACAATGAACTCTGCCAAGATCTATTAACTAATACCTGCATATAATCACGGTTATTTCTTATTATATACAGTAGAGTTTCCATGAAACAAGAATGGTTCTTAAACCAGGGGCTTGAACTGGCTGTCTCAATTTGTAAAAGCATTTGGGGAATGGGCCCCTCTTTATTTCTTTTTTTTTCTTCTTTTTTTTCTTTGTATTTTAATGTTTGTTTTTTTAATTTATTTTTTTCTTCTTTATTTTCAATATTATTTTAATTTGTTTTTAATGCGACAAACAATTAATTTTGCTTAATGTCACATTTGTGCGTTTCCAATCTGCCCTCCATTAGATGATATGGATAAGGTAGGCACACCAAAGAGGACAACTCGTGCTACCTCCAACCTGGAACCAGTCCATGAGGTCCCCTTTGAAGGCAAGATTCCTATAGAGAATGAAGAGCAATGGGAGGAAATCCCAAAGGAGCAGATGCCATCTGCATTCAAGCAATACAGGAAAGAGGTAATTGGGATGAGGGGTTATAAATGGGGAAATGTCTTTGAATCAGTAACATGGTGGGTAGAACTGTAACCAGAGGGGTGCGGAGAGTAGGACACGTCCAACATAATTGACCAAGGTTGTGTAAATTATCAAGAAAGTTAGCAAAGGGATCAAAATTTTAGTGTCTTGGTAAAAATCCTTGGGAGTGTGTTAAATGGTGTATCAGGGTCAGTTGTCTGATGAGGCAAAGATTATAGTCTATATATCTACCTCCAGTCAGCGGTACTAACTTTAAAGTTCTGCTGCGTTGGTTTAGTGTTGTTTCTTGCATATACATAAGTATGTACACACACCAAGCAATGCTAAACTAACATAGAACACGCTTAACTTCAAAGCTAGTGCCACTGACTGGAGGTAGATATATACGAGGGGGTATCCAAAAGTTTTTGACAGCACCCAGAAGTGAAAGAGCTATACCGATGAAATTTTGTCAGTGTAATCACTGGTCCTTATGTACATTATGGTCCAAAAATGGTCTCATAATTAAGTATGTTTACTTTCTTCACAGGTGGCGCTAGATGGGAAGTAGGCGCATAACCTTTTCATGATAAGATCCTCCACTTTCTTGAGTTTTTTCATTGTTGCCGCATCATCCGTAAGTGATGGACGTCCACTTCTTGGCTCATCTGTGAGGGACATGTGGCCAGTTTGGAAATTCCTTTTTCAAAAAGCAATAGTGCCATATGATGGGCAATCATCACCGTAGATTGCTTTCATTTTATCATAGAGCATTGTAGGCCTAACCCTTCAAATGCAGGAACTTAATCACGCTGCGTGCCTCAATTTTCACCATCTTGCAGGTTATGCGCCTACTGCCCATCTAGCGCCACCTGTAAAGAAAGTAAACATACTTATGAGACCATTTTTGGACCATAATGTACATAAGGACCAGTGATTACACTGACAAAATTTCATCGGTATAGCTCTTTCACTTCTGGGTGATGTCAAAAACTTTTGGATACCCCCTCGTATATATATTAGGGTGGGCGAAAAACACTTTTTTTCTCTGATCGACTTGGAACTCTCGGAGAATTTTACTAGGGTACATACTACTATTGTGCTAAAATATCAGTAAGATCGGAGGATGTTTCGCCCAGGCAGTAGATTTTCACAAAATCCCTACTTATTTGCTATTTCTTACTGTATAACTCTATATAGAGAAATCAGTAGAAACAACCTGGGGAAAGAAGGCATTGAGATGACATAGTAGCCAATGTTAAACAATTTGGGTAGTTTGTGTAGACCCTCTAGAACATCACCAAATAGCAAGGAGTCTCCAATTGGTTACCATTATTTTTTGCTAAAGACATGTATTTAGTTAAAGATTGATGATATTTGAGTTGCTAATTTAAGGGGTAGGGGTAGCATTATGGAGCATTTCCCCCGTTATACTGAGTCAAATTTCACAATCTTGGTCTTGTTGCGTAGATATGAACTGCAAAAGTAGAAACAATACATGATATGTGATTTTAGAACAGCTTTGACTTGACCAGAGGTTAAAGGGTCATGTGACGCCTGATTTGGAGTAATTTTCAAGGCCGTGTGACCTTTTGACCTCTGGTTAAAACAAGGATTGCCGAAAATCATATGTCATTTATTTTTGGCAATGCTGCAGTTCATATTTATGCAACAATACCACATTTGGGAAATTTGACTGAGTCAAACTGGGGAAATGCTCCATAATAATGCTACCCCTACCCCTTAATATAGCAACTCAAATATCATTAATATTTAGCTTACATAGGTGTAACCAATTGGAGACTGCTTGCTATTTGGTGATGCTCTAGAGGATCCAAACAAACTACCCAAAGTGTTTAAGGCCAGAGTAATGGGAGACACATTCGTCCATGCCAGAATTTGAGATTTCTTGATATTTATCAACACTAAGATGTATTCTTTCACTTGAAGCTGATAAAATACAACTTTCTAATATTTACTCATATTTTTGTTTGATTTATTTCACTCTTTTCAACTTTAAAAAGTCATATGGCTCAAGACAACTTAGTAAATTGTCGGGAAATATTGATTCAGAAATGCGTGAATGCGAAATATTGTGATTACTGCTAGCGATTCGCGTTCGCGTGACCTGGCGCAACTCTGCAGCGTATGCCCAACGCAGTCAAGGCGCATTCAGTATGTTGTTAACGCCAGCAAATGTGGTGTAAACAAAACAAAAATTTGCAGTCAAAATGCCACTTAGATTTTTTAATTATTTTGAATTTTGGCGCACTGAAAGCAGACATAATAGATTCATTGATGCAAAAAGATGCATATTTAGACCATGCACCAGATACAGCTTTTACAAGCGTGAAAGTCTTACCGTTTTAAAATATAAGGACGTTTTGTGCATAATTTTGACAATTTTTTACTAAAACATCGATTTTTCAGAGTTCACTTTTGACAATATTGCACGATTTTTGTGACAAGATAAATCGAAAAATATGCAAGCAAATGGTAAACTTTTTGCACTATCATTTAGAGTACATCAAAGTCTAGGGAAGGTTTTCTCATTTTTTCAAAATATTTGTTTTAAACAAAAATATACACTATTATGTGCAATTTTTAGCTTAATAGAGTGACAAAATTGCTTTTTTCACATGTTTTTTTCAATATTTCGAAAAAAGAGACAAATTTCAAAAAAATAAAAAAACCTTCCCTAAGTTCATGTCTCTTCTTCATGAAAAGCTAACTGAATTTTTTTTACTCCGAACGGATTTTTTTCTAAGTTGTCACAAAAAAATTGGGGTAAAAAAAGTGAATTTTTGTGATTTTTTCAAAAACTCGAGATTTTTGAACAAATCTGACGTCACCATGGGATTCCTTGACTCATTTCCTTTCCAAAAATATATAGTTTTATATACTTTGGACATACAATTAAGAAATAATGATGCTCGAAAAGGTCCATGTTCTCTCCCATTACTCTGCCCTTAATATTGGTTAGGATGGCATCTGAATGCCTACTTTTACCCGATTGTTTCTACTGATTTCTCTATATAGAGTTATACAGTAAGAAATAGCAAAAAAGTAGGCATTTTGTGAAAATCTACTGCCTGGGTGAAACATGCTTCGATCTTACTGATATTTCAGCACAATACTAGTATGTACCCCAGTAAAATTTTCTGAGAGTTCCAAGTTGATCCGAGAAAAAAAGTGTTTTTCGCCCCACCCTACATTATATATAGACTATAGCCAAATAAACGTGAAACTTAAATTTTACACTATTCTAGCCCAAAATAAAAGTGAAATTTTGTGTTTACCTGGCCAATTTTAGATTTTACACTATTAGGGGTAGGGGTGTTGATATTTTCTTTGGGGTTTGGTTTGGGATAAAGGTGAAATTTTCTTTTGGGAGGGTTGAGTTAACAAATCAAATCATTTGGAGGGGGTAACTCCAAACCTCTGAACTTCTCTGCATAGACCGCACTGCCATCCACTCTTGACTACAAACTTGTAGGTCTAAAGTTTCTGGCAGAGAAGAATGGCAATTGTTTACATTTTGAGAGCGTGCAGAGCGTAAACACGGAAGTGGGGTTCTGATTGGCCGAATCAATCGTCTGACAATCATAGCAACAGACCGATAATCTGATTGGCCGATTGTACGTCAACATATCTTCAAGGGAACACAGAGCTCTGCATATGTCGCTCATTAATAGGGCGCTCGCTTCAATCTGAGCAAGGGACTGCCGTTTTTTTGCCGAGTGTAGCAACTTGATAGCCAAGCAATACTTGAAACTGTATTTTGGTTCATTTCAGGCTCTATTCATAGTTAAAGGACTGCAGACTGAGATCCAGAAAACAAAGGAGGAAACCCACCAGCAAGTCACTAAACTCAAGGCAAAAGTCAAAGAAAAAGAAGAAAAATTCGAAGGGGTAAGTGTCATATAAGTCACATGAGATGGCTCAGCGGCAGAAAGACGTATCTCCAATAGCTGCCATGTGTATGATTACCTGTGTGATAGTCATTTTCACACTGTATATCACTTATGCACTTTAGCAGTCAAGTTAGCTCAATCGATAAGGCGTTCGACTATGGTGCGAGAGGTTGCGAATTCGAACACTGGTGGTGCCCATTACACTCTCGTGGAAAATTGAATTAGCTTGAAATTCCCCTGGACAAGGACCTTACTGCTAATTGTCTCATTGTAACCCGTACGAAACTCAGGGAGCTGATCCTGGTTGCGATGGTTACTTGTGGAATGTCTAGGGTGTGCGCTCCTGAAGCTGCAAAATCCCTGTGTTGTTGTTAAATGGTTTATGGAATGATGTGGGGCCGTAGTGGTCAGCGACAACCTGTAAAGTGTGCTTAGGCTTGTGGATCAACGTCTAGGCGTTGTGCCTGTGCGTAGCGCACTATAAATCACTGCGCACTTGTATAGGGTATTCACTGTATTGAGAGAATTTCAATATATCATACTTATAGCACTGAGCTAATGGAGATATGTCCTTTTGCTGCTGAATCACCAAATATGTTTTTCTTGTTTTTGTGCTCAATCCAGCATAGTGAGGTTTTGTCAAAACTTCAGATTTATTTCCTGTAAAGATAAGAGAGTCATCGCATAGTCAAGTTACTAAAAATGGTTTATTTGCCAAATAACTTCTTAATCAGACTTTGTTAAGGTGGTACTACACCCCTTGATAAATTTGTGACTATTTTTGCATTTTCTCCAAAAATAATAACACACTGGTAACAAAAGTTATGTATATTATAGGGCAAGGAATCCAGTTATTACACTGGGATTTCAGTGACTCAAGACAAGGGGTATATTATTTATGTTAAGAAAAGAGGTACAGCTAGAATGTACCTCATTTCTTTACATATATAATCAACCACTTGTCTTGAATCACTGGAATTTCAGTGAAGTAATTGGATTCCTTGCCCCTATAATATACATAGCTTTGTTACCAGTATGTAGTTATTTTTGAGAAAAATGCAAAATTAGTCACAAAATTTATCAGGGGTGTAGTACCACCTAAGCCAAGTAACAACATAATGATTGCTTACTGTAAGTGCCATAGACAGTACAGCCAGCAATGTGCTATGTAGTTTGGTGCGCTAGGCTATCAGTTAAAAGTTGTAAGTTTTCTCATTTCTCCTCTATCCCACTCATTGTGGCCCTAAGTGGGTGTATGAATTCAATATAAAAAGCATAGAATTCAATTTCAAAACTCATCAAAGCCATATTATGTAAATAGTGTAAATTTGCCATAATAACACAACTTGATATAGTACTGCAGATAGGTGAACCAAATGTTCCCAATACGATACAAGTAACAGAATTGGCATATACCCTTCTTGTAGATTACTTACTAGCTAGGGGAAATACGGAAGTCAATTGGCATCCCTTGTGCAATCCCAGAATTCGTAGGTCAACAATCATACAGGAGCCAAAATTTAAAATTGCTGAATTTATTAAAAAGCAATTCCAAAATATTCCTCTGGTCATGTCATAAGGATTCAGTAAATATATAGTTTAACTTATATGTGACACGATCAAGGGGAATGAGTCAGATGTCGCTGACATTGGTTTTGAGATATTGGCAAAGAAAGTGTTAAAATTCTTTTGTTTTCTATTGTTTTCAGCGATTGATAAAGTGATGTAACTTCCCAAAGAAAAGTCGTATCAACTTGGGGTTTTCAGTTTCTGAAAGCTCTAAATGTCCTCTTTAGAAACGTATGTAAAACTCATTTTTGACCAGGGTCGACATGTGACTCATTCCCCTTGATCATGTCACATATATGCAGGGTTCGAATTCGTGGGGTTTTTTTGCATAGCAAAAACTGCTATGCAAGTTTTATCTTGCATAGCAGTTCCAAAATTTTGTATAGCAGTTTAAACTGCTAGGCAAAAGATGTTTTGCATAGCATTTTTTTAAATTGCAAAAACTGCTATGCAAAATATCTTTTGTGTAGCAAATTTACTTTTATAATGTTATGTATTATTATGTTAAATGATTGTTGTGACTTATAATCACTTATTAAAGATACTGATTAAAATATTGTTATTTGTTAAAAACAAGTTTTAATAAACATTTCAATTTGTCATTGCAAAAGTGCAAACATTCAGACTTTTCACTTCTTGACTGCCAGTTAGCTTGACTAATAAACAGATTTCAGTAACAGACAGCAGCCAAATTTGGCCAACACAACACGGCTGAAGAAAAATGGCTGAATGATGAGTGATGATTCAAGAATCAAGACTAAAGACTGTCAAAACTAAAAGTATTATTATGGCCAAGTGTTAGGCCTACTAAAAATAAAATTCGGTTTCCTGTAACCCGCCCGTCCCTCTTTTTTTGGTGCCGCAAAAAAAAATTTTATGCCACTTTTGGAAAAATAAAATTTTTCAAGAGTCGTCCGTGTCGAAATTCTGACATGAAGTTGTTGGAAATCACATATATTTTATTTTTCCCCCGACTTTCTGCCATTCAATGATTAAAGAAATACAGTTGAATTGATAGATAATATTTATCGCGATATAGGCCAGTGCACAACTTTTTTATTTTATGAAAACAGCGTGCAGCAGGACTCGTAATATTAAGTAGGCCTACAACTATTGAAAACCACTGAACTATTTTGTCTGTGAAAAAATTAAAGCACCAAACATCCGCACAAAACCAACCAAATAGGCCTTGTAGCATAAAACCCGCAAAAAATTTAATAAAAACGGTAATAGTAAAACTAATTCCCATAAAGCTCGTATTAAAAAGAGCAAGTAGGGCCTAATAAAAAAGTTAAAATGCTAAAAATGATGTAGGCCGAAAAATTGTGTAATCTTCGTTGTCCTAGACACTCAACGATAAACCCCTATCAAGTATGAATAAAAGACTGTTCATTGTCCAAATATTTCAATTTATAAACGTTGAGGAAGTTGTGCATTTTGTTAGCACCGAAATAACAAAAATTAAAATAACTAACCTGGCAGATTTCAGGATTAACCAACATTTATTTTCTCATGCCGCCGCCCATGCCTGCATATTTATATCCCGTCAAGAAACTCAACCCTAGGCCTACATTTTTCAACATGTAAATATAATTCCATAGTGATAAATAGTGAACGTTGCATTGGAGTCTTTTTTTGGAGATGAGGATGCTTGGATGATAGGCCTACAGATATTAAGCACATGTTAATTGGGGGTATGGGGATGTCCCATATCTGTATTATTAGGCTAATGAAAGTCGATTCCCAGTTTCCCGTTACCCTACTCCGCTCAAAACAATTTGCTGGTAAAATATTTCATTATTTTGAATAAAATGTTGATTTGTAACAAACTTTAACATAAAAATAAATAATTGTGGTTTTAAATATATCATAAATCTCTTTCTGTTGATTTTCAGGGATTATCTTTGCAGTAGGAGCGTGGTATATGGTTAATAATGAATTATTAATGAATACCTACTCAATTCTCTGTTCCGCACTTTTTGATCTGCACTGATCTCATCCCATAAAAAATATTGTGAAACTTTTGATTGATCACCTTCATGTGGTTGTAAACTACATCTGTAAACTACAAACTGTGATTTATCACATGTATACATGGGTAGTTATTGGTTTACACCTGTAACAGATGCAATAATGAAATGGTATAAGATAATGAATAATGAATAATGAAATGTTCACCTACACAGTCATGAAAAATTATGTAACGGGAAACTGGGCATTGACTTTCATTAGCCTTATAGGTCTACGTTATTTGTTTAATTTTGTAATGATAATGCTAAAAATAAATAAGACCCCGGGAAATACCCATGCCGATGGAATGGCTAAAATATGCGTCCAAATTAAAAAATTGTGCAACCATGTAAAATTAGGCAGGCTAAGATCATGATACAACTAAGCAAAACTTGCCGCTGATCCCGATGATTTTTGTTCGATCAACCCCATGGGAACAAACGGTCAAACAAATGTCCCGACCGTCATATTGGAATCGCGCACTTTGGCGCTTATCCTGTTGAGGACGATTTCATCTCTTAATCTCCCAACACATGAATTCTGTAAACAGCTTTGCACAACCAACCAATCACGAAGGGAATTCCTAGGTATTCCCTAGTACGTCATATGAATAAATTATTATAATGTCGATGGAGCTGCAGTTGTTAAAATCAGCTGTCGGACAAGACAAGCAAGGTATTAAGCAAATGTTTTTATTAAAATTTCCCTTTATTTAAAACTTTTCTCACTGACGCGACGTCAACATGATTAAATTTACATAGTGAGTCAACATTTGTCAGATTTTGCAAGATACACATTCTGAGCATGCCGCATCAAGTTTCTACAATGCGGACCATGGACGTTCATTGTATGAAAGGGGAGATTTGGGAATCCGGCCGGCGCGATAATTATTTAAAATAAAATAATGAACTCATTACCAGCGCTATTAATTATAGTTCATAACGGGCAATTAGTCCATAAAATGTCAACTGATACAAAGTAAGACCGTATTTCATATTTAAAGGGCATTTCGTGATCCACAGCCTCATCCCCCACTTTTCTCAAAAAAAGTTGAGATTTTTATATCACTGGAATACTCTGGCTACATAATGTTTATGTACAAAATATTTCTTGCAGATTAATTCGTTTAGCAAAGATATCGCGAAATTTGAATTTCGTTCTGGTGCACCAGAACGAAATTACAACGTATTGTCTATGGAGCAGTGTAATACACATAATCATGCATAACTCGCATAAGCGCAAAATCGGAATCAACTGAAATTTTGGGAATATGCTTTTTTCGTGGATATGTACTGAAAAATGTCATAAAAAGAGGATGCTAGGATCACGAAATACTCCTTTAAATTATGTTTTACTTAATTTTTCTCCACAACCCTCGTTCACGCCACGCCGCACCATACATGCCTTACCCATGCCAAATAGTGAATCGTCCCAAAAGCATCACTCAATATACTCATGCATGATGCATATATGCTAATTAACTGCCGAAGTCAAGTTTGGCTGTGTACGATATCGTTTAGCAAAGATATCGCGAAATTTGAATTTCGTTCTGGTGCAACATGTATTATGAAACGCAGTACACTGCTTAGCATCAGCGGGGGTAGAGATAGAGAATATAAAAGCATAAACAAGGTAAAAAAAGAGGGTATCGAATGAGTCGTTCAGTAGCACAACACAGGTGGTCAAAATGATTTTAAAACTGTTTATTGTTATTGTACAAGCGTTCACGCGAAGTATGGATGAATTTCAGGAACCCAGTCGGCTATTTGGATGAATAATTTGGTAAGCTTATTTAGGAATTTATAGGAGAAATTATGCATCGCACATGTTGCGATGTATAGCAGGGAAGTGTTTAGCAATTGACAAGTTTTGCATCGCATTCTGCGATGCGATACGGGCGAATTCGAACCCTGCATATATGACCTATCAATCTGTAGTTATTGGCATAAAGGTCAAAGGTAGGTGAATGTTTGACCACCACACAGGTCAAAACAGAAAATATCCTCTGATTTTAATTAAAAACCTGACTAATATGCAGTACTAATAATCATAATCATATTTTGTTCTGTAGAAAAAGCATTAATAGGCAAGTAGGGACAGCAACAAAAATACAAGAAGAGCAGAGAATTCAAAACCATGTTATATACTAGCACAACTTGTTAACACAACATATTTTTTGTTTTTTAGGAGAAACAAACCTTAATGAGGCAAGTAGGGACGATAGAGAAATTAAGACAAGAAGCAGAGAAGGAAGCAGACCAAGCTGTCGCACAACTGGAAGAATTTGTCAAGGAGCAAGAAAAAGTGGTAAGAATAGGCAATGGTTTAAAAGAGGATTATTATTATTATATTATTATGTACCAAATCTATATAGCACATAATGTGAAAACCACCTCAAAGCGTCACTGTATATTGAAGTTCAGGGGCAGTTCACATCCTCCATGCATGTGAATGTAGTACACCGTACTTGGATTGTGAACATTGGGACAGTCAGGGTTTAACACCCTACTCTTTTCAAAACTGACTGCGATATACATGTACAGGTAAGGGCTCTCTGTACCTGGAAATGACAGATATCAAATGGAATCATCCATTTAGGTAACCCCATTTGAAATTCACACTCCCTGTGTGGAAGATTAAGGACGTACCAAAAAGATTTGCCTAATGGAGCTATGGGGGTCACTTGACATGAAATGGAATTTTAGGCGCAACCTAAAAGTACCCTCCCGTAAAATTCCCACTAGCAAATAAGGGCACAGAAACTTTATTATTGTTGGGATTTCAGAGGAGGGAGCTCTCTATTTGCACATGAAATTTACCTCAAGGCAAAGGAGCCCAAGTGCGCCATTAGGTGAATATTTACGGTATATTCTGTAGGGGGGGTATGGATTTCAACTGGTATAACACTATGTCATTATTTCATTGACAGGCTGAACTAGCAGAGGTCCAGGAGAAGAAAGTCCTGAAGAAACTGACTCCTGAACAGAGGGCAAAATATATGAATGATTTCCAACCTAATATTCCCAGCATTCAGGAGATCAGTGGTGAGAATAATGAACAGACTGACGGCAAAGAAGAAAAACAACCAGAACCAGCAAAAGAGAAAAAGAAAGAGGTAAGATTACAATCACATTATGGTTAACTAATATGTAAGTTAAAATTTGGTTAATGGCCTGAGCTTTTGATCCTAGCAGGATCTTTATCAAAGGCAGATTGACAAGGCAAAACACGTAATATTATTTTAAAGTCCCATTCAGTGATCCCAGCGCAAGTGTAAAAAAAAATTAAAATTGTTTATAAATTGCTTAAAAGTGTCATTTGGTATTTTTGAAATGAAAAATTTGGCAAAGAAAACAGCAGTATTGACAAAGTTGAAGCCCCATTCAAATACATGTAGCTAATTAATATACTGTTAAATTATAGATTCATGTAAATGCCTTATTTTGTCTTAAATATGCTTTTAACCGAAGCACTAGCAGGCTATGTTAGCACATTTACGACAATGACAAATATATCAAAATCTGAATTTTTGATGATTTTACAATCGTTAGGATGAGCAAACCACTGAATAGGCCTTGAAGTTCATAACATAATACCAATAAGAATAAGGAAAACACCAAAAACTGCATTCAAACAATGTCAAACACCCATTATTTGTATTCATAATGATTCACTGTACATTATGATTTAGGAACTTGGGACACACATTAAGATGGTTAAGCAGATGTCAAGCATCACTGATCACATCAATGATACTAAATAAATAAAGTAAATAAAGATACTCCAAATAAGCAACAAAGCATTTATAACCCTGGTATAAAAAGCGCAGTAGAAAGGGAGGAAAGCATGAAGGCAACCAATAGCCCACTATAAAACGCAGTAGAAAGTGGAGACAATCTACTGACGAGATTCTTCAGGTTTTGAAGAAACTCCACCACCCTCAATAAAAGCGCAGTAGAAAGTGGAGACAATCTACTGACGAGATTCTTCAGGTTTTGAAGAAACTCCACCACCCTCTATAAAAACGCAGTAGAAAGTGGAGACAATCTACTGACGAGATTCTTCAGGTTTTGAAGAAACGCCATACAAAGCAACCAATAGCCCAATAAAACCAACCAATACCATAAAACGCAGTAGAAAGTGGAGACAATCTACTGACGAGATTCTTCAGGTTTTGAAGAAACTCCATACAAAGCAACCAATAGCCCAATAAAACCAACCAATACCATAAAACGCAGTAGAAAGTGGAGACAATCTACTGACGAGATTCTTCAGGTTTTGAAGAAACTCCATACAAAGCTTTCAATAGCCCAATAAAACCATTCAATACCGTAAAACGCGAGTAGAAAGTGGAGACAATCTACTGACGAGGTTCTTCAGGTTTTGAAGAAACTCCATTCAAAGCAATCAATAGCCCAATAAAACCAACCAATACCATAAAACGCAGTAGAAAGTGGAGACAATCTACTGACGAGATTCTTCAGGTTTTGAAGAAACTCCACCACCCTCTATAAAAACGCAGTAGAAAGTGGAGACAATCTACTGACGAGATTCTTCAGGTTTTGAAGAAACTCCACCACCCTCTATAAAAATTCTTCAGGTTTTGAAGAAACTCCACCACCCTCTATAAAAACGCAGTAGAAAGTGGAGACAATCTACTTACGAGATTCTTCAGGTTTTGAAGAAACTCCATACAAAGCTTTCAATAGCCCAATAAACACATTCAATACCATAAAACGCAGTAGAAAGTGGAGACAATCTACTGACGAGATTCTTCAGGTTTTGAAGAAACTCCACCACCCTCTATAAAAAGCGCAGTAGAAAGTGGAGACAATCTACTGACGAGATTCTTCAGGTTTTGAAGAAACTCCATACAAAGCATACATTCCCCTTCTATAAAACGCAGTAGAAAGTGGAGACAATCTACTAATGATATTCTTCAAGATTTCAAGAAATTCCATACAAAGCCTCTATTTTTAAGCATAAAGCAGCATAATTGGACATACCATTTTATTGGAGTATCTTTAACCATATTTAGTTACTGAATCACCCTTCCAGCTTTTGGGAGGGTGGGTGGGATTTTTGGTCCATCAAGATCGAAGGAACAATTGCAAGTGCATCACTAGGAGAACTATGGACATAACAAAGGAATTAAAAATAAGACGGAGACCTGAATGGCTGCACACCACTAAAGTGACAGCTGACTGGACAGAAAAACTGAGCTTGTTGCTATAACAACATAACAACAACCCCTAAATTAAAACTGACTTGACCAGGAGACCAAAACACTTTAAGTGTACTTGAGAATGCTCAAGTGGTAATAAGAGGATAAGCCTCTACACCTAGATGCACATGACAGCCTAATGTCCCCTGCTGCTGAGACAATCTAGTTTTTAAAAGATTTGCAACTTTAAAAAACGGAATTAACAAAATGGGTGTGGTATGCCTGTTCCGTCCAGAATTATCTTTGTGCCCAACTTTATCTCTAGCTTCAGTAGGTTTAGGTTAAATTGCAGATTTCATCATTCTTTTTTTGATCTTTCCTTCAAATGTGCAGGAAATACTAATTTTCATCAGTGATTTTCTCATAATGTCAGGAGAATCTATGCTGCTGTAAAATGTTGGGCCAAAATAAGTAACAACAAACAAATATTGTACACAGTGTACCAAATTCTAGAAACAAATAAACTTCATTTCCTCATTCACTTAAAAAATTTTGGTCTGAATTGGTGCAGGCTCTACCCAAAACAACTAAGAAAGAGGATGAACATTCACCGGAAAAAGAAGATGAGACACAGACACCAGGTGAACGGGAGGAAAAACCATCAGATGAGTCCAGAGAGAATGGTGTAGATACAGAGCAGCAGACCACACCTGTGGAGACGATGGCTAAATCATTACAGACGTCCAGACAAGGATCTGAAACTGTAAGTACAAAACATGTTTTGCACATGAAAACTTGTTCTTTGTTGTAATTAAAATGGGATCGGGAAGATTAACATCACTGTTTATGTATTGTATGATCAAGGGTGATACAAAAGTACATTAAATTTGTTTTGAGTGATTGTAAAGCATGACCATTTGTCATATGTATCATCATATTGATTGCTCAGTGGCAGAAAGACTTATCTCCATTAGCTGCTGTCTGTATGATAGGCAGTACTATGCATGAGATCAAATCACTCATGCTATGGAGATATGTCTTTGTGCTGCTGAGTTATCCTTGTTTATGGTAACTATTATCCCAGTCATCCACCGAGTTACATTGAGGATAGTATATTTTGTAGAGAAGTGAATAATTAAAATATAAACAAGCAAAACTGTGTTAATTATTTAACCATAATCCTTAGAAAATCACTTTTTTGTCTCACATTTTGTATATGTCTCCCAATATTTTATATTGTTACAATGAAATCTGTTTACCCCTCTAATTATTATCAATTAATGAATCAAGTTGATAAACTTAGTATTTAAGAGTAGTCGCCCCAACTCATTCTTTTGCATGACTTGCATATGAAGTATTTAAAAATCTTTAGATTAACATTTATTCATATTCAAGATTAAAATCAATAGGCTATTCCAGTTGCAATCCTGCCCCCTATGGAAGACACTACCTTAATCTCCCACACAGGGGGTGTAGAATTCAAATGGAGTCACCCATTCAGGTAACCCCATTTGAAATTCACACTTCTTGTGTGGAAGATTAAGGGCATATCTTCCACGGGGGATTTACATGTATGAATTTCAACTGGAATAGCCTAATAGATGTATGTAAATTCTGTTTATAGTCAACAAATCAAAGAAGTGACAAACTTAATATTTAGAGTAGTTACCCAAACACTCGAACCATGACCCTAACTTTAATTTTCAAATATAATTAGATTAACTTTTATTCACTTTTTATGAGATAAATATGCAACAAAAGATCAAAGAATATTAATATTATGAGAAAGTTTTTTAACATTGATATAATGAAAAAGATTTTTAACACAAGAAACATTGATATTTATCTAAAACGAAATTTGTGGTAGTAAAATATTTACCTCTTGTCTTGTCACATTCAGTAAACTGAATATTTATTTTGTCAGAAAGATTTCACTAATGTTTTCCTGTGGAATTAATTAATATTCATACATGTGTATGATCCCTGTTTATCCTTCAAATCTACATGCGCAAAAACATAAAGGATTGTCACAAAACTGAAAAGGAATCCAAGCTTGAGGAGCTTAGAAGGATCGTGAGAGCAGCCCAGGAGATCAAATCCACTCCAGTGGAGCTTCCTCGGTCTCTTTCAATGGAATTGGAAGAAAAAATTTCAAAAATTGACGAGTTAAAAAGTCGACTCAACTCCACCGGTAAAATGAAGCCATTGGTGGTTCATTTGCCGGTGGCAGAAGTTACTCCTTTGAACCGGGATTTGACTATGTTGAGTTTACCGGAAATGGTAAGAAGATTTGTTGCATGGATGTAATATGCATGGTGCATGGATGGATCAACTTGTTAGATGTAACTAACTTATCATATACATGTATTCTCAGCATGGAAGATGTGCATGAACATTATAACCGGAGTTTCCTGATAATATCATTTAAGCCTGAAAAATTGTTTGATTGGCGTAACCCGAACGACCCTAATAATAGGCCTGACCTTAGATGTTTTTCTTATTTTTTTTTGCAAAAAAATTTGAAAAATTTAAAAAAATTAAATTAAAAAAAAAAAAAAACAAAAAGTTCCAAGGCCTATATCATATGCAATTTACCTCTTAATTAAAAAAAATAATTTGAAAATGCCTACCGACCTACCCTAATTTTTTTTATGTTACACCAATCAAACAATTTTTTTTCTAGGCTTTGTTTCTTGTTTCAAGTTTATATATTGTACCATCATAATATTCTTAATTTTATTATTGTATCATCATCGTATTCATGACCAAGTTCATAAGGCAATGTATGATCTTTAAAAAAATGTGTATGTATAGCTGATATTTAACATGCATGAATCAAGACAAATTTACCGACAAATCATCTAAATGTTATGTTACTTCGCTATTGAATGATTAGAAAGGAATACTAAACTTTGTTATTTGTGTGATTGTGCATGATTATGTTCTATAAACTAAAAACATTGTATATGTCTGGTAATTTAATATTTGTTTGTTGTAGATAATTCTTGATTATGCTAATTTTGATATTGTGAATAATTAATATGCATGGATAGTAATATGATTATTTAAATTCTAAAATAAATGATTTATTTATTTCTGTATATGTGTCATTTTGTCCGTCTGTGTCTTTCTTTTGTTCAGTTCTTTTGTTTGTTTGTTTCTTCCTTCCTTTCTTTCCTTCCTTCCTTCTTTCCTTCTTTCTATTTCCATCTGTTTTTTTCTCTCTTTCTTTTTATGTGATTTTGAATGGTACCTCTAAAACTGCTTTTTATTTGTAACCATACCGTTGTACCGTTGTATCTTGTTGGGTGTCGTAAAAAGGGTTATTTTAATTGGAACATTGAATTAAATTTTTTTAATGGAAATAGTTATAGTATTGTAAATTTACATCGATGTCAGTTTATAGCATGCTTGTATATCAATGGGGCTATTCCAGTTGAAATCTATATTCCCCTATGGAAGACATGATTTTCATCTTCTACACAGGGAGTGTGAATTTCAAATACGTGAATGGATGATATCTAGACCCTCTTTGTGCACGATTATGGTCATGTCTTCCATAGGGGGTGTATGGATTTCAATTAGAATAGCCCTTATGTTAGTTGAATGAAAATAATACCATCATTTATCCCAAAAACTGTAAAAGGTACAATTTAAAATGTTCATACCACATTGTGCCCTTTTATTCCATTCTAACAATAGAAGAATAAAGCAGTACAAGTCACTACAAAGATATCACCAACCATCCAACCTAAAATGGCTGCCCCATGTATGGTTGCTATAGCAACACAGACAGATTCCTTCCCATCATACATCACTCCAGCCATCACCATGGAGTATCTAGACTCAGACTCAACCAATACCCAACAACGTCACGCATACAGGAAGTGTAGGTACTACTCTACTAGCTCTTCAGAATCACCTGTGTCGTTAAGAGGGGACTCTAGATTACGAAATGGAATATCTGGAGAAGAGGGGGATATTGAAGACGAGGGAGAGTCGGAAGAGGTGCATCTGGAAGACAAAGATAATGTCATTGGTGATCAGGATGAAAGACCTAAGTCAACCAATGAGAGTGGCATTGAGGGCTTAGTGGAAGGGAAGTTGGTGGAAGGGGGTGGAATGGTAAGGCAACCTTGTGCATGGGGATTTCCAGCATTGACTTGTAGTGCATGATATGGCATAGCATGGATGGCTTGAATATGGAATGTGCTTCTGCATTGGTGATAAATGGAAAGCTTAATAAGTTAACCAGCAGCAACACTAACAATTTTATTGGAGAATGGGAAATGTTTGATATGATGTGAAGTTGTAAATATCGCTATATATTATGCAGATGAAGAGCATGCAACTGATCTCATCAACTGGCATAATGAGCTATTATATTTAAAAGCCATACTACCTCTGTGGAAGATTTTGTAAATATCTTCCACAGGGGGAGTATGAATTTCGGATGGAATTAGCACACTTGGCAGTTCCATTTGAATTTCATACCCCTTCTGAAAAAGATTCAATCTGAATCGTCCGCAGAGGGAGGGCAAGTTTCAAAATGGAGCTGCCTAATGTGTTAATTCCATTTGAAATTTATACCCCCCTGTGGAAGATATTTCCAAAATCCTCTACAGGGGTAGTGTGGATTTTAAATGGAATAGCCCAATGCATGCTTGGGATTCTAAATCTAATAATCTTGCCCAACTTTTCAGCTTTTGCATGTTTTAATATGTGGGTGATGGATGGAACATTATGTCATTGAGCTGCTAAACTAATATTGCATTGGCTAGCCCAGAATGGAAAAATCTGACAAAGAGTTGCTTGCTTATGAGTGTTAGTATTTTAACCCCAGGGGGCTCTATTGTTTTTTTACAGTGCCATTGATTGGTAATTTACATAATATTATCATCTTAAGAACCAATCAAAATAGTTTTTAGATCTTTTAGCAAGTTTAATCCTCTTCAGTCCTACTGACTGATCTTACCATATCTCTGATTGGCTCAATATGTGATATAGCCCTATTTGTAACCAATCACAAGGGTTATTAGAGGCTGGTAATTTGTTCATTTGTGCCTATGGGGTTAACTTGAATATCTTAAAAGATACATAAGCTCTAGGTTTGGCCACTGCAATGAGTAGGTGCAATGATATTACTTCAACAGCAAGACTAATTTCTGCTTGATTGAGTTGTAAATCTGCTCAAGAATTGCTAACAGGCCATTTTGGTAAATCCCAAAAGCCTTCTCAATTGAATTATTATAAATACTATTGATACACACATTTTCAATGCACAATAAAGGGGGCATAGTCAGAAGGGAGCTAGGGGGTCAGCAAACTACTCTCACAGAAAATTGTCAGGGATAAAATTGGGGTGGCAAAGAGTAAAGTGTTTTTAAGGTGACTAAAAATGGGGATAAAATTTAGCTTTGCCCCCCGCCCACTTAAATTATGACCACGCTTGTGGCACAATACTGTGGAATTTAATGTGCACAGTTAAGGTGAGTGCAATAAGGATGTAGGCATTGACAAAATGCATTCTGGGATTCAATTGTAAAGGCTTTCGTGATTTACCGTAATGGTCTATTAAAGAGAGCTTTTCCCAACTTACTCAGTCCACAAGAACTTTTTAATGAATGTATACTAACAAAAGCAAGATTCCTTGTATGAATTAATAACTACTTTAGAATTAGTATTCTTTGGAAAAAGATATAAATTCCTCATCAGCACAGCATCACAGAGTTGTACTAGTCACTAAAACATGCTGGTGGACTGAGACTTTTGCAAGTTGGTATAAAGGGTAAATCCTCCATCTAATGCTTGCTTGCAGAGAGATGCTCACATTGTTAGCCTATGCATGTTTGTGAATGAGTAATGGAAAAAAGGTTGTTTTTATCTGAACTATCACTTGGTTAGAAGTGAGCAAGTTTGAGACAAAAAACACAAAAAAAGATTCATAACTTTTTCAAACTGGTAAACGAAGGGATTGGGAAAGGTAATGGTTATAAAACATTTTATGAACATTTTGAGCATTTAACATAAAATGTCTCTTAAAAATGTTTAACAGTAATATCGTGTCAACGAACGTTATAAAAATGTTGTTTGGTAATGGTTATAAAACTTTTTTTTTTTTTCAAACAGTTTGGGCATCTTACAAAAATGTCCATAAAAATGTTTAACAGTAACATTTTGTCAATGTTATAAAACTGTTTTTTGGTAAATGGTTATTTTTTTCAAACAGTTTGAGCATTTTACAAAAATGTCCATTAAAAATGTTTAACAGTAACATTTTGTCAAATGGGTTTTTTTTGTAGTTTTTTTTATGCATGAACGATTTTACCGCCATACTCAATTGTAATTTTTGTCCACAAGCCACCGTATTTTGAATGAGAACAAACAATGCTCAAGAAAGACACCAGATCTGAAACTGACTTATATATGGTCAAGTTTCAGTATTAAAAGAGCGAGAACTAAAATTTTATGCAGAAAAAATTAAAAAATGTATTTTATAGAAATGTTACAATTATTCATCAATTTCTAGTAAAAAATGAAAGGTTTATGTTTCTGATACTATGCTAGTTATAAGAAAATGTAAATATTTTTTAATAAATAAGCCCAAATATATGCATTTAGCTGAACTGACACATCTTTGTTAAGTGCACACTTTCAATTCATATCTTTGTTGTCCAAAATGGTCATATAAGTGGCGACAATCAAATTGTGAAAAATTCTAAAAGACAAGTAATACTGTCCAAAATGGTCATATAAGTGGCGACAATCAAATCGTGAAAAATTCTAAAAGACAAGTAATACTTTAAAAAAAATTAAAGCTCAGATATTGCCGACTGATAATGCACATCCAGGGTTGCCATAAATTGTAAGCCCAAATTATGGGGCAAATCATTGAAAGTGGCCCAATTTTTTTCTTAACCTTGCTTTAATTTATATGACAGAAACACAAAAAAGTTTTTGGAGCCAATGTTGGAAAAAACACCCAATTAATGTCGGAAAGTCACCCAATTTTTCTCTTAACCATTGCTTTCTATATGATAGAAATACGAATAAAAATTTGGAGCCAATGTTGGAAAATCACCCAATTAATGTCGGAAATTCACCCAATATTTTTCTTAACCATTGGTTTCTATGGGACAAGAAATGTTGGAAAAGTTGCTGGGAAAATCTTCAAAAGTTGCCCAATTGAGCTACCAAATCACAAGTATGGCAACCCTGCACATGTTTCTCTCATGCAGACACACAGTTTGTGTAAGACATGACCATATATGGTAAAAGAAATTTGTCGTAGCAAAATTGATTGAATGGCGGTGATTGCTATTGTCTGAGGAACAAATGAATGTTGACCTTGACAGAAGTGGTGGAATAACCATTTGTCTGCTTCTATGGTAGCCATTTACCAATAAAAGCTGACCATTTTAGTATGCAGACTCATGTTAAGTTATGCCTGGCATGAGGTATTAGCCAGTGCATCATACCGCTCAGCAATACTAACATTTCTATGTAAAGAGAAGAAAAAGTAACATATAGTAACCAAGCTGAAAGGAGAGTAACCCAATGTAAATAGGCACAAATGTAGCAATCTTATTGATAGGGAGGGATGATAAGGACAAAAAAAAAACAAGTTTGTTTCCTGTAGCCCGCGCATTTTGTTTTTGACGGCTTATGTGCGCATTTGAATTTTTTTTTTTTTTTTCACTTACAAAGAAAAAAAAGAAAAAAAAACCTGGAAAAAATCGCAAAAAAAAATAATATAAAACACTACTGGAGTAAACATTTACACATTACACAACAAATAAACATTATAAATATTCTTGAATGTGAAGAAATATGATTTTTTTTGTGTCAGAGAAACCCACTGTAAATTCCCATTCCAATTTGCAGCGAAAAGGGTTTTTTTTTTTCATTTCAAGATATGGATTTAAAAAACCCAAAAAAACACATTTTCGCATTTGACTTTTTGGACCTGCTACAGGAAACAAACATGTTTTTTTTTTGGCCTAATTCACATTTTTTTACTTCTAAAATTTGAAGGGCATTGGTAGAATATTGGGTGAAATTTGTTGTTGTTTTTTACCCTTAACCCACATGTACATAAGGTCTGAATACTCCTCGGATTCCTGCAACCCCTGTAGACTCTATGAAAAATTAAATAAAAAATAACAACTTTATTCTGGTAAAGGTCAAAACTGCTTCTGTAGACTTACAGAATGATTTAGTCCCAAAAAAACTGGCTATTTTTTTTTGCTTATTATATGTGACTGGACGCGGCGAATCAGCCGTAAAGTCGGCCCGGTCAATTTTGTTTTATTTCGTGTTTAGAAAATATATGCCATAAGCTTTAAAATGGTATATCATTTGACTTCTAACGATATCCAAAAGCAGGGTTATGATTTGTTGAACTCTGTTCCTTCGACAAAATTGTATTTTTTATGGGTTCTACGTGTGTCTCTTTTTCTACATTTCCGGTAATAAATATCCAACAGTCATAATTGGCGGTCATTTCAAATCATCCCCAAGTCAACGAGGTTCAGAAATATCCTCTCATTGTTCATTGTTGATTATACATACCTAGACAAAATACCATGCTTTGTTATATACCACTTGAACAGGATTTAGCCAAAGCAAACAAAGACAAGAACTATTCTATAGAAATAGGTGGAAGCTTATTATCCTCTTCAGCAGTTAGTATTATTGATTGATTTAAACAGCGTTTGATAAGATACTTGTCGCAACGAATTGATACACCTATGAATACGACCTTCACATACATTTTACACTTTAACTCAGAATACAATTTGCCGAGTTTACGGCTGATTCGCCGCGTCCACTCACATATGATCAAAGCATATTACATGTACGTAATGAAATGGTGTCAAAACCCTCACAAATACCGCTTGAAATTTTTTTATTCATTTCATTTGAACCATTCCTATAATAAAATTGTGCATTTTGATATTTTGCATTTTCCATAGACTCTACAGGGGGTTTAGGGATATTCATACCCTATGTACAGGGGGTGACCATCAACTGATTACAAAAAAAAATCCCTTGACATTCTACCTTCTGACAATTTGAACTCCAAAAAAGTAATAAAAGTGGAATTATTTTATCACCCCTCCCTATGCTTGCGATCGGTTCATACTGTTTTTATGTTGCATTTTACTCATATTGGGCCTCAATTTGAAATCTGACACAACATAACCCTGCTGAAGATTTAAGAAAAGTTTTCTACAGAGGGAGTATGTTTTTCAAATAGAATTATCTAGGGTTAATTATTTTGAAATGCACACTTCTTCTGTAAATGACTTTACCTATATCTTCCACAACTGGAGTGAGTATTTCAAATGGAAGTTACCCTATTGTATATTCTATTTGAAACCCATGCTCCCTCTGTGGAAGACTTTAGTGATATCTTCCACAGGGGTAGTGTGGATTTTAGTTAGAATAGCACATTTCAATCTTGATGAATAGGAAGAAAATAGAAATATTGTAAACCCGGTTGCATACTGCAAAGGTGGACATTTTTTTCTAATTATTTTCACGCTTTTTGCGCTCTACACAGCTACTGCAAAAATAAAAACACAAGTCATAAATTTCAAAGGGCATTTCCTGATCCACAGCCTCATCCCCCACTTTTCTCCAAAAAAGTTGAGATTTTTATACCACTGGAAACCTCTGGCTACATAATGTTTATCTACCAAAAATTTCTTGCAGATTAATTCATTTAGCAAAAATATCGTCAAATTTTAATATCATTCTGGTATCATACCAGAATGAAATTACAACAGTGGCCTATGGAGCAGTATAATACACTGCATAACTGGCAAATGCAAAATCGGAATCAACTGAAATTTTGGGAATCAGCTTTTTTTGTGGATATCTACTGAAAATTGTCATAAAAAGTGGATGCTAGGATCATGAAATCCTCCTTTAAGAACAAGCGAAGTAGTACAAAATCAGGAAAGGATAAAAAAATAACATTAGCAAAATGATCAATTTTGTAAAAGAATGCTTTTTATTGCAGACTTTTTCAATTTTATTGAGCAATTCCATTTGAATTCCATATACCCTCTGGAAGACATGACCTAATACAATGTATACCACATGGGGGATGTAGATTTCAAATTGAGTCACCTGTTCAGGTAACCCCATTTGTGATACGATCTGGTCCATGGAGGCTAAAGGCAGCAAATTTGAGATAAAAGACAAAAATATTTAGTAAAAAATTTATGAAATATATACAAAAATAGACATCAGTATATGATAGCCTAATGTTTGTAGGTGATAATTACAGAAACTCAATTGTCAAAAATGCCTTCTTTGGCCTCCATCCATGACCAGGTCATGTCACATTTGAAATTTACACTCCCTGTGTGGAATATTAAGGTTGTGTCTTCCACAGGGGGTGTAGGGATTTCATCTGGAACAACCCAAACTGCTTCTTCCAATTCTCTCAAATAAGCCTCAGCTTCTGCTTCATTTTAACCAAACTTGGAAACATTTATTAACATGTATATATTTACATTAATATTTTTGCTTTTCAGTCGCACAATGACATCTTTGCATTTTTGTTTTCCAGTCAGATGATAACATCTTAGCGCCAAGTTTTTTTTATAAACTTGAACCAACCTTAGAACATTTATTAACAATTTTTGACCATTCTTACTTTTCAGTCCGATGACGACGCGATAGCGCCAGGTTTTGACAAAGAGCGCCCTCTATCAGCTTCCAGTCAACGCTCCATATTTGAGAAGTACAAAGCCCAATTGGAGCTGAGAAAAGCAGAGATGGTAGAGAGACGATCAAGGGCTACTTCCATGCATGGGTCATTGCTTAGTGCGGCCAGCGGGAAATCTGGAGAGGCTTTTCTGCCAGATGAGCCATTTCCTCATGAGGATGGTAGGTAGAGTAATTGGGCTATTCCATTTAAAATCCACACTCTTCCTGTGGAAGATTTTGGAAATATCTTCTACAAAGGGAGTATGAATTTCAAATGGAATGAACACATTAGAAGCTCCATTTGAAACTCATCCTCCCTGTGTGGAAGATTCAGGCTGCCTAATGCAATTACTGTATAAGTGGTAATTTTCGCGTACAATTATTTTCGCGATTTGGAGTGAGAGACACATTTTCGCGAATGTTATTTTCGCGATTGCCCAGTCCTTCCCTATACTTGTAATACATTATTGCATAAATTCGCGAGGTGTTATTTTAGCGGTTGGAGCTCTAATCATGAAATTCGCGAAAATAAAACCCTCGCGAAAATTACCACTTATACAGTATTCCATTTGAAATTCTTACTCCCCCTGTGGCAGGTATTTCCAAAATCTTCCACAGGGGTAGTGTGGATTTTAAATGGAATGGAATGGCCCATTATTAGCATTATGAATGAAGTATGATTTAAATTGTGTAAGAAATTATTTGATGTTACTTGTTCTGAAATATTTCATCATGAATAAGGATTCATTGTGTCCAAAAAGCAGTGAAGTGTGGTGTTTTTTGCCACCAGACAAGAGTTAAAAACACTTACTTTTTTTAAGGGGTAGTATTTCTTAGTGATCATGCTTAACTTGCTTTGGGTATAATGATGTATGTTCGTACAAATTAATAATAAATAGAATGAAGCAATTTTAACATTTGTTTCCACTCACCGGATGCTTCACCGGCTCAACCGGTGGCTTCAGCGGATGTTATTGCTTTGAAGATCTGGTGTTGCTAACAATGTTGAGATACCTCTGATAATGTCACAAGTGTTAATGATATCATCCCAGAATATCTGTGACAGGTACCTCAACATCACTAACAACAACAAATCTTTCAGAGCAGTAGCATCTGCTAAAGATGCCAATTGCGCTGGTGAAAGCGTTGTGGTGAGTGTACCCAAAATATAGTATCGTAGATGTTTAAAATTATTTCCTTTTGTTTAGGGTAGTGCGTTCAAAAAGGATTTTTTTGGGACCAAAAACTTGTTTTGAGTCCAAAATTTGAATATTTTTGTTGAAAGAGTAAAACTTGTTTTGGGGATCACTTGGAAAAAAAAATTGGTCATTCATGTATGCCTTATCATACTTGAGAAGTTAAACCTAAAGGCCCATTTAGTGATTTGCTCATGCGGACAATGGTGAAAATGATCAAAATTCAGATTTTGGTACATTTGTCATTGTCATACGCTAACATAGCCTGCAAGTGGTTCAGCGGAAAGCTGTATATTTAAGACAAAATATGACATTCATACAAATCTGTAATTCATATACTGACAGTATATAAATTAGCTACATGTATTTGAATAGGGCTTCAACTTCGCCAATACTGATGTTTTCTTCGTTTTTTGCCAAATTTTTCATGTTACAAATATCAAATGACAATTTGAATGAATTATCCTTCATTTTAAAGTAATTTATAAACAATTTAAATTTTTCACACTTGCGCTGGGATCACTGAATGGGACTTTAAAAGGGTACACCATGTATTGTTGGTCGAAGCAACCCAAAAAAATTGATTTTCATTATCAAAATCAATATATTATTAAAAAATAACACTTTGGTTTTGCAAAAGTTCATTCTACAAATAATATACTTTGAAAATGTATTTGATTTGTTGTTGTTAATGAGTTATGTACGTTTTACAAAAGTGCTGTTGTTTCAGCCCTCTTTACAACATAACTCAAGAACCACAGGACCTACAAAAGTATATGTGATATTTGAATTCTTCTACATGCTCGCTATGAAATGATCAATGCAATTTTTGCCAAAGCTCACTACCATTCACAAGATGCTGTGAACTACCAAATCGCAACAGTTTAAAATAGTTGTTAACCTTAATTTAATCCAGTGAACTGAGCCTTTTTTTTCAAACCATGTGGATTTCTTGCATGATATGAGAGTAACTGACTGGATTTCATTTACAGGTGCGCAATCTGCAGGTCAAACATCCAAACTCATGAGTGCAGCAACAAGCTACCATAGAGATCCTGGCTCTGTGATGCTCTATAGCAGAGCGCCCTCTGTGTCCGAGAGTGGCGTATCGATGAATGAAGAGGAAGAAGAAGAAGAGTTCTTGTTTCTCCCTATAGCCCCTGCTTATAGTAGTATAGGGTGCATGGCGGATGGTAGGGTTATGGTGTGCATGAGTGTGAATTTAAAGAGATACTGAGGGGTTTTGTTGAAGATTTTATCTCATAAACCGTAAAAGAACCTTGATTGTCCTCATCTGACCGACTCTAATCTGGAATAAAGGGGTTTTTTGTGGGTGTGTTTTTTTTTACTGTACAAAAGAGTACCAACCCTAGGTTTGTAAATTCCAGAAATGTTTTTTTTTTTTTTTCAAAATGTTTAACATCCTGAAAAGTTTTTTTGAAGTTTCTTTACACTTCTAAACTGTTTTAAAACCTTAATAAAGTGTAGCGAAATATACCAATTCACACCTATTTGGGATATTTATTAAGCTAATTAGTCCTCTTCATGTTTTGGCTATGACATTTAAAAACATTAGTTTAAAAAAAATTTTACGCCCAACCAACCGACCCTACAACTGTTTGGGGATCTATAGACAATCAAACAATTTTTTCCCCTAATTTTTTTGGAAATTATTCCAAATTGGTCAATATAATTGAGAATCATATCAAGACAATTTTTACAGACAATCTTTTAGTATCTCTTTAAATAATCAAATTATATGGAGTTTTGCACATTGTGTGATGTTTAAGATTCACCATTAACATAACTGTATTACTTACCAATTGTAGAGTAGAGAGATGGTTTGATTTTAACGTACAGGTTACCGCTGCCAAAAAGATGAGACGGTTCTTACTGTTAAGAACAATAACAGCAGTTTTCTTTTACACTTACCTTGATGTGATTAGATTGGCACTGTTGTTTTTTAACACCTGTTTCACTTTACAGATGACTTCGAGGCGGAGCAGTGATATGAGTCATGGAGAACTGTACATTGGATTTATCAACAAACTGTTTTGTTTCAGGAGAGGTTATTAGCGAGTTTTCATTTTGAATGGATGATTCTGTGATGATAAATTGATAATTTGAGCCATGTGCACATGCATCAACTTTGCAGTGTCATCGTCCTCAAGTTTCGAAGACAATACTTGGGACAAATCTGCATTGTTGTGAAAACAACAACTTTTCGATGACTGTTGTGATAATTAATTTTTAGCATCACAGAACCCACCTTAGTCAAAAACGAAAACTCACTATTGAATGTAAAGGGACAGAGACTTGCAGATGTTCTGACAAGCTATACCAACTTTGTAGTGAATTTAAGCTCATAAATCATGGACCTGAAGTCCATGGTTGTGTGTGAAAGTAGATGCACCCACCCCTACACACATCTCAAGCACACTGATACATCTTCAGCTGGATGCTGTAGATGTAGTATATTCTATTCACTATTTCTTATCTTTTCTTTCCTTTACCTTTTCTTAGTTGATACAAAGGATATTGCATTATCACCAATTGCACTGTCTACATCAAGCCAAGAAGGGTCTGAAGGATCAAAGTAAGTATTGTACATGAAGCTCTACCGTAAAAACTTGATAGTTAGCATATGTGCTTACTATCGAGTGCTTTTGAAAACATGAAATTACACCAAAGTCTGGCGCTTTACCAACTGAGCTAATTGGGTTGAGACACACATTTGCAGGTTTACTTGTTCGTATATACCGTATTTCGTCAAATAGTCGCCCCCCCTCAAATAAACGCCCCCACCACTTTTTTCAACCAAGATGTTTCAAAAATGCCGATATTTCCATGCCATCTTATGTAGTAAGCTTACCAAGTTCCCCACATGGTCAATAATAGCGTCAATAATTGGCGAAAATCTGGATTGGAAACCCGGAAGTGAGCCAGAAGTCAGTGTTTCTAGTTCATATTTCATCATTTTAGCGTTTTTTATCGTTCTAAAATTGACCTTGAATAAACGCCCCCCCCCTTGGGAAAATGTAACGCCCCCGGGGGCGTTTATTTGACGAAATACGGTAACTATGTGTATCGATGATTTGCCCAAAACCCAGCCTTTACACTTTTGTGGATGGGGCACTTCATGTTAGCATGTTTTAAAAGCACTTGAAAGTAAGCACATATGCTAACTATCAAGTTTTAACGGTATATATGGCTCTATGGGCTGGCTCTGTAGCACTAAGGGTAGCGTATTCCCTGAGCATTGTGGGTAATATGGTGACTTCCAGTACGAAGTTGCCCAGAAAGTTTGTTCCTGCTAGGATTTGTGCCTAAAATTCTGACAATTTCAGTGTTGTATAATGAGAATCATGGGATCCTTAGATTCAAAAATAAATAGGGAGAAGAAACATGTCTGTATTCAATTCCAGTGTAAATGTAGGCCCCAGGATTATTACATCCTATAGTGGGAATTTTAATTGAATGAACACAGCTTTCAATAGCGTGACGATTTTTTGTGATGTACGCCAGCGTGTACGACTGTGCGTTGAGTAACACGGAAGTGAATCCAACCATGCCGACACACTTGTTACTGGTTAGCATTGTATCCAAGGTTGTGCGTTCGCGTTGTAGTTTGAAATACGCGAATTACGATCGTGGTTGGGTCGAGTACAGCTGTTGAAAGTTGCGTTCATTCATTTGGAATTCCTACTATAGATAGATCATCTATACAATTTCTGAATCCTTGTGACTGGAGGAATACATAGGAATGGCTTTTAACACAAGTTGAACAAGTTTGAAATTTGACCTTGTGTAAAGTTCAATGACCTTTTCCTGCCAAAAGCTACTCCGGTTCAATTGCCATCAGGCATTTTTGTGTAGCCTATGATGTCAACTACCTATGGCAGTAGTGCAGCTTTGCCCCCCCCCTAACTGGTACCAAACACCCCCATCTGAGGGGGTTGGGATCATACACTATTAAATTAAATTTGTGGCATCTTCAGATTAAATTCAGAAAAACTGTTTGCAGGTTCAAAAGTAGCAGTGGAAAATGAACAGTGACCCGCACTGAATCAATGGATATGTGCATAGAGAATAATATTATGCTATGTATCTTTTTTTTAAATTTTGCAGGAAATCTTTATCAGAAGTGGCAGACCACCCTATAGTGCTGGATTATTTGAAAACTTATGGTATCGTCAATGAATTCAAAGAAGCATTGGCTAAAATGCTGGCTGATAAAGGTGAGATGTTGGAATATGAAATTATGCAATTTAAACACACTTCAATTCTGCAATTCATGTATTTAGTATTTTAATTTCAAAAATCAATATAACAGAACTACAGTGCTAATTCTTATCCCACTCCTGTAAACATTGGCCTAATCCTAGCCAGGGCAATGTGCATGAGGTGTCAGTGAAGTTAGAACATAATTAGATACCGTATTTCCTTGAATAGTCGCTCCCCCTCACTTTTTTCAACCAAGATGTTTCAAAAATGCTGATATTTCCATGCTATCTTGTGTAGTAAGCTTACCAAGTTGCTCACATGCCACATGGTTGATAAAAGCAGCAATAATTGGCAAAAATCTGCATCGGAAACCCGGAAGTGAACCAAAAGTCAGTGTTTCTAGTTCATAGTTTGTCATTTTAGCGTGAGTTTTAAGCTTACCTAATGGTTTTAATGGGAATTGTCGTGCTAAAAATGACCTCTAATAACCCCCCCCCCCCTCAGTTTGGAAAATGCAATGCCCCCGGGGGTGTTTATTCGAGGAAATACGGTAATGATTACATTTAATATATTTCCTGACCTTCCCCATTTGCGTACACTATTGATACCATGTATGCCACCCATGTGCTGTACTGTATCCAGTATATGATGCACAATTCACGAAAGATGGTCAGACAGGAGTGGTACTAGCAAGTGGCATACCACATTCTACAAGTCTAATTTTTAAAACTCTTCAATCCTTTTATTTTTGTTGTTGCTACATTCAACAGAGTTGATGTCAGCATCAGAGCAGCTTACAGATATAAAGGAACTAGAATTTGACAAAGAGAAGAATGTGAGATACCAGGTAGCTGAAATGACCATGAATGTACAAGCATGTAAGTAAACTACTAATACCTATACTCAAAATAATAACAGCATTCTCAAAAAAGAGAACAATCACCTTGCTTTCCATTGAATTGAACATTAAAATTCAACTTTGATTTTGTTCCTTCCATGGGTTTTTGATTGTTGTTTCTTTAATTCTCAACTGATTTCAACAGGTCTTAAATCAGAGCTATAATTTTGACATTTGTCTTTTCTAGGACATGGTACTTAACTGGTACTTAAATTCTTTAGTTGTTTGTAGTTGTGTCAATATTTAATATTTCTTGCATTTTGAAATAAATTATTTGATTGGTTTTTTTTTCCATTGCAGTTATGAAAGAAGCTTCAGGGATCTTCAGCACGCTTTTGTCAAATGAAAACTATGTAAGTATACAGATGATTGAAGTCATTGAGTGATTTGTTTTTGATACATTAATTGTCCAAATGGGCTATTCCATTTACAATCCACACTACCCCTGTGGAAGATTTTGGGAATATAATTCAAAGGGGCAGTATTTTTTTTGTAGGGCACGGTGGCTCAGTGGTAACGGCCTTGGACTCATAATCTGAGAGCTTGCTTGATGTGCATGGGTTCAAGTCCCCGTCCCACCACCGTGTTGCACCCTTGAGCAAGGTGCTTTGCCTCGCTTGCCTCACCCCACCCAGGTGCAATGGGAAGCTGTTAGGGGTTGTCACAGTTGTTGTACTGATGAACCCTGCGCCAATTGTAGGCTGCAAACGTGGTTCCGACATATTCTAATGACGGCGGAATAAATGTAAAGCGCTATATAAATATCTACATTTATTTTATTTATTTTTCAAATGATTAATCATTTTGAAACCCATACTCCTCCTGTATTATGGCTTTGCTATATGTTTCACAACTGGAGTGAGTATTTCAAATGGAAGTTACTCAATTGTCTATTCTATTCAAAACTTATACACCCTCTGTGGAAGACTTTAGCTAAATCTTCCATAGGGAGAATATGGATCTCTTTCTAAGCTTTGATAAACTTTTGCTCAAATTGAGCTAAAATATGTGAGGAAAATAAAATAGTAGTCAAAGGTGTGCAGTTAATATCATTCAAGTCTGAAATGTTCATTGCTTTAGTTTTGCTGGAATGGGTCATTGAAATGCAACAGAAACCACTATTGAACTTGTTAAAAGAATTACATTTTTTATTCAAAACAAAAAAAAAAAGCAAAAGGTGAAATCTTTCATCTACTGTAATTTTGTAGGAGCGATAATTTTCACCAGGTTAATTTTTGTCATAATAATTTTGTTAAAACTAAAATTTTACAAATATACCAGCATACAGAAAGGTCCCCTTGGTCAGAAATCTGAAAAAATCTATATACAAAAATAACCAACACAGAAAGAGGGAGGTAAAATAGAGACCCCACAAGGTGCTCAAGCGTGATTTTTGAATCGGACCTGCCGGATTTGAGATCAGGTCATAACTCAGTGGGAGGGCCTTTTTCATGTTTTTTAGGAACCACCAGTGGGGTGTCATTGAAAGGCCAAATGTCAAAAATCAAAATTTATGAACATAAAATAATTGATCAATGTATTCAAAGGATTGTTTACTTAGCAACGACTTTTTTGTTCGGTATCAAATTTAATAAAAAGGTGTGAATGCAGAGGTCATTTGGTAAGGTCATGTTGTCAATCAATTACAAGTACAGGATATTGACATGACCCAAAACAGCCTCATTCACCATGACATAGTTCAAAAACATTTATTTGATAGTGTTAGCACAACTTTTGACCTCATTTTGTAGAGTATGATATTTTGTTTCCAGTGCATTCAAAGGGCATTCTGTACATGTACAAGCAGATTGGGGTTAAAACATTGTGTGTATAGAGATTGGTATGGGATATTCTAGTTGATATCCTTACACCCCCTGTGGATAACATGACCTTAATCTCCCACCCAGGGAGTGTAGATTTCAAATGGAGTCACCCATTTAGGTAACCCAATTTGAAATTCACACTCCCTGTGTGGGATATTAAGGTCATGTCTTCCACAGGGGGTGTATGGATTTCAACTGTAATAGCCCATTGGGGTTACAAAATTGTGTGCATGGGTAGATATTGGCATGCACTAGGATCCACAACATGCTCATCTATCAAGGCACAGTTCTTTAACCCCAGTACATTTGTACATTCATTTGAATAACCTTTGAAAATTTGAGTACAAAAACTCATACTCTGCAAATTGGGGTCAAAATTCGCACTATGATTGTTTAATTGAGGTTATTGAACTATGCCATTAGGATGAGACCATTATGGTATATAGTGATGTATGATGCACTAGTGAAGGAGGTGGCCTACATTAGTAGGTGCTTTCCCGTGGAACTTATGTACAGTTAGTGCTTGAATGAAATACATCTCTTCATGTGCCTAACAACTTTGCTTCAGATAATAAGCTTTGGGGTGCATTGTCATCAGTGTTTGAATGCAAAGTAATGTTCAATTTGGCAAATCACAAGACAGGGTATCTCTGAACTGCACTGCTGCTAATTGTCATATGTAAGTTAGGACTGAATATGAAATTGCATAGTAAGACAGTTGTACATTTTTTGAATTTTGAACATTGACCGCTTTGATCTGTAAATAGTTAAATGATAACAAGGTGTGATGGAGGGGCCATTTTCAAAATTTGCAACATATGTGCAGCTTATTACATCAACTACTTAGTTGTGTTTGTTTCAGGAATTGAGCTATTCTGTTTGAAATTTGCCATACAATTTTTCACCAACGGAAAATGCAAGAATTTGCTTGAGAAATTAATGATGAACATACTGGATTATGTTTAAATCTTCCACAGATGGCGTATGTGGCTTTACGGTACCTATTTCTTCCACAAATGGAATGAGTATTTCTACTGGCTATTCTTTTTGAATCCCATACCCCCTTTGTGGTAGTGTGGATTTCAAATTGAATATGTAGCCCATTTTAAAACACTTTCTTTTCGCTATTTTGATCAACTTTTTTGATGATTTCACCGTTTGCAGGAGGCTTCACTGTCAGACTTTGTCTCCAGAGCCAACACCAGCAAGACCAGGTTAGGAGTGGATGTGACAGAGCGAGAGTCTACTGGATTATCACCAGGTGGCATTGAGTCCCATTATCCATCTTCTGGACCTGATCCTACTGCAATCAAACAATTACAGGACAAATATGACAACATGTAAGTAAAAGACATTTTGGTATATGAATTTTTTTAGTCCCTTGCCAAGAATTGTCAAAGGCTGTATGAATGCTGGGCATCTGTGTGTACGTCTGTATGTCACCATTGTGCGCCTGATAACGTGATATCTTTTGATCTAAGCAAGTATGGGTGTCCATCTTTGCAAGCATAGATGCATCTGAAGTTGGAGGTTGGTCATCGGTCAAAGGTCAAATAGGGTTAAATTGATATAAACCTTGTCAACAGAACATTTCTTGATCTAAGTAAGTATGGGGAGTATGAGTGTCCATCTTCGTAGCATAGATGTATCACAAGTAGGTGGTGGTTGAGTTCAGAGGTGGGTCATGGGTCAAATGTCAAATGGGGTCAAATAGGGTTAAATTGCTAGACCGACTTTCTTTTTGCAATTGCCATGGCAGGAGGCCCAGTTGTTCGAAAACTAGCTTCTATTTCCATCACAACCTTCCCTGTGACCACAATGGACAGGAGATGTAGATAGACGAGGTTTGCTTGTTTTCTGTTCACAAGGGGCAGTCTTCAGTGAACAGCTCTTTTCAGAGCCATCAGTAGGGAAGGGGCAGTCTACATGTCTCATTCGTAGGTACTTTGTCCTGAAGAAGTCAGAGCTATTCCTGACGAAAGCTTGACAGTTCTAAACTTGTATGATGGAGAACCCGTTTAAAACCCACTAATTGTTATGAATTCCTTTCGTAAAAGCCTATCCCACAAGGAGATGTAGTGGTTCACAGAATTTGAGATAAAAATTTTGATTCATCTCATCTTCTGGAAAAAGTTATTATAATCACAACTTGTCAGCACAAATCCAGGATAGGGTCAAATTCGCTCATTGCTGTATTAATAAAATCCCAATCAGGGTATCAAAATTAATGCAGAAAGGTTAAAATAACAATTTTGATGACCAGACTGATGGGTGAGTGTAATCTTGTCATATGCGACATTTTTGGCGAAATTGAGTTATTAATGGATTATTAAAATATAGGCACACATTCTATAAGCTATTTTACAAGTCTTAAAAGCAATTAGTTAAATTTTGATTAAAGAATTAAAAACAATAAATAAGTAAACAAATTGAAATAAACAAAAAAATCTCCTTCAAAAGGTCCAAAATGGTTGACAAAACCATATTGCATTCACATAGTGAAATATACATATCTGGATGACCCAATATTGCAGGGTGAAAAGAGCACACCTTATTATAAGTAGTGGTTTTACACATTTGACTTATTTGACTTATTAGTTTCCAATTTCCTTGTTCTTTTTACAGACAACAAGATTTACTACAACAACGCAAAGACTATGAAGAGAGGCTCAAGTAAGTTATTTTATCCTTTATCAATATAATGGGCTATTCCATGCCTAGATGTTGATCCACAAGCCTCAGCACACTTTAAAATGCTCATTGTTTAAGAAATCTGTTATGCCAGTTCGATTACTTGTGTCATTTCCTCTCTGAAAATGTATACTTTTATAAACTTGCGATCATTACTTTTAGAGATATAATAAAAAGCAGTGTCTTTTTTACTGCCTCAAGGAGTTTGGTTCTGTGACATGAACTATCACCGTGTCATTGTCATTTATATTCAGTAGTTTTAGAATTGGCAAATTTCAGAAACCAAAGAAACCAAAATGAACACAGATGTAGGTATTTATAAAAATTAATGGTAAACTTTATTCTTTAACTTCATCATTGCAGTCAAAATGCGTTGGTTATGATGGAAATGCAGGACACTATTCAAGAACTGCAACAAGAGATGGCTGCCTTAGGTGCTTCCCCATCAAAGCTGCCTCCATCCTCATTCTCCCGTGTGTCGTCTGCTACAGAGTCATCTATAGAACCATCAATCATATTCTCAAGACTGGATGCAGACAGGAATCAGAAAGCTTTGAAGAGAGGACTCAATTCACAAAAGGTTAGACATATACTATGATCATCTCGTAATAGGCAAGAATTATTCGGTTTTTGTTACTGCGCAAGTCAGTTAAGTCTGAACTTGTGCCTGTGTAAATTCACAAAAGCGTGTGTCAGTCATGCAATACACAAGGCGCAGTTCGCCTTGGTGCTGTGCCTAGCTGTATGTACGCCATTCCAAATTAATTCACGATATATGAGTCCTACCTATTACGAGCTGATCAGAGTATAGTGATATACTTGCAAGTTTTAGATCAAAATAAGCACACCACAAAAAGAAGTCCCCACTCTTATCATTCTTAACATAATTGATTAAGAATGTAAGCTGTAATTTAATACCTCTTATATTTAAAACAATGGGCTATTCCAGATGAAATCCCTACACCTCTATAGAAGACATTACATTAATATCCCATACAGGGAGTGTGAATTTCAAATGGAGTCAGCCATTCAGGTAACCCACCCGTGTCTGAAATATTAAGGTCATGTCTTCTGTAGGGGTGTATGGATTTCAACTGGAATAGCCCAATTCCAGATTTTAATGATTTTGTGAAACTGTGCATTTTGAAAAGTTGCAAATACAATCAGATCACACAGGGTTACCCAAAGACCAAGAAAGGAGAGACGGGAAAAATATCACATTTTGCCACACATCAGCCCTCCGCTAGGATCAGGCATTTATTTGCCAATTGCAAAATCCTTTACATGTAAATAATATTAAAGACAACAACAATTCATCGTATATATAAAAAGCAAAATGGCTAAGGCTTCAGCAAGCGTTAAGCATACAAAAGATGCAAAATTGGGAAAATAGAAATATATGGAATACCGGTAAATAAAAGCAACGGAACTGTGTGATGCTACGAGGCCAATAGCCTTCCAGATGAGGTACCTAAAGGGGGCACATAATATGATTTGAATAGGGTGAATTACGCTATATATTGTAAGGGAAGCTGCTTACAAGCAAAAAATGTTGAGCAAAAGCTGATAGGGTGAGTTACGCTACATATTGTAAGGGAAACTGCTTACAAGCAAGGACCTTTAAAAGCAAAACGCTGAAGCCTTAGAAGCATATTTAAATTCAAGATTTGTTCTTTTCCTTTGCTGGAGCCCGCGAGATGTTCCCGAGCATCCTTGTAGCTTTGTAGGAAAATAACCTATATATAGATATAGATATAAAGATAATCATTATTGATTAATTACTATACTTAACAAGCAAGGGCGCCTTATAAGGCTATAATTTGAGTAATTTTTTATATGGAATGTTGAAAATGATCCGCCATCACCCTCTAACACAATAGTATGCATATCATATATATCAAACATTGTATATGCTCATTCCTTTTCTGCCTTTCCTTGGTTGGAACTTGCGAGATATTCAAAAGCGTTCTTGTAGGAGAGATGCCTACGACTTATGCATTTCAAAATAATATTTGTAATTACTCAATTGATTGGCAACATTTGTATCGAAAACAATTGATTTCTATGAAAGCATGAATGTTTTCTTCATGCTGCAATATTTCTTTTACTCCATAAACACAATATATCATTTAAAGACAAAATTTTTATTGATATTTTTGGCTTTACAACCAATTCATATTTTTCCTCAACCGCTTATGGGAGTGGCGGGTGGGAAAATTAAATTTCTGATCCTAGTCGGATGAGAGCTGAATGCGTTGTGATATTTGAAAAGAAGACAAAGCCAATCTCTCCAAAAAAAGGCTTCCTCTCATTGGCTAACGAAAAAACTAGGAGGAATCTGCCATGCGAATGGGCCGCCACCCGTTGCCAAACACGCCGATCGATGACCGCATGGCAATGACCCGATTGACCTCCTAGTTCATGACCTTAAAAGTCATTTTAATGGGCGCGACCATTCTTGGCATGTGTAAACTGGTTTCTTCAAGACGAGCATTCAGAAACATTATTACCCAAAGACCAAGAAAGGAGAGACGGGAAAAATATCACATTTTGCCACACATCAGCCCTCCGCTAGGATCAGGCATTTATTTGCCAATTGCAAAATCCTTTACATGTAAATAATATTAAAGACAACAACAATTCATCGTATATATAAAAAGCAAAATGGCTAAGGCTTCAGCAAGCGTTAAGCATACAAAAGATGCAAAATTGGGAAAATAGAAATATATGGAATACCGGTAAATAAAAGCAACGGAACTGTGTGATGCTACGCAGGCCAATAGCCTTCCAGATGAGGTACCTAAAAGGGGCACATAATATGATTTGAATAGGGTGAATTACGCTATATATTGTAAGGGAAGCTGCTTACAAGCAAAAATTGTTGAGCAAAAGCTGATAGGGTGAGTTACGCTACATATTGTAAGGGAAACTGCTTACAAGCAAGGACCTTTAAAAGCAAAACGCTGAAGCCTTAGAAGCATATTTAAATTCAAGATTTGTTCTTTTCCTTTGCTGGAGCCCGCGAGATGTTCCCGAGCATCCTTGTAGCTTTGTAGGAAAATAACCTATATATAGATATAGATATAAAGATAATCATTATTGATTAATTACTATACTTAAGAAGCAAGGCGCCTTTATAAGGCTATAATTTGAGTAATTTTTTATATGGAATGTTGAAAATGATCCGCCATCACCCTCCAAACGAAGTTTCTAGTCTGAAACGCTAGAAACTCGCTAACCACCCCCGCTTTTTTATAATTTAGCACAAATCCCCTTGTTTTTAAATATCTG
Source organism: Amphiura filiformis (assembly GCF_039555335.1). Classification (NCBI taxonomy): domain Eukaryota; kingdom Metazoa; phylum Echinodermata; class Ophiuroidea; order Amphilepidida; family Amphiuridae; genus Amphiura; species Amphiura filiformis. The sequence goes on from NC_092647.1 coordinate 22,168,600, forward strand.
AATTCTCCGACCCTGGAGGGTACGCGAAGATGTGCGGATCATTGTTAAAGACTACCAAGGCATTGGCAATTTGTTGCCTCATAACCAAAAGGCCCCTTGGTGTGGGATGGGTGCAATCGTAATCGTAAATTGGCCCATCATCATCAGCATTGTTGAGATCAGGGTGCAACACATCGTTATATCTAACGACGTGTGCATTCCCTCCCAGCAATTCTCTACATACTTTATGAGCATGCTGGTTCAGATTCTTGGTGCTTGAACCCCTGCCCCCTGTGTTTCTCTAGAGAATAAGCCAGCGAAACAATATATCAGACCAAACGATTCTCGTGAATGGAAGTAGCTGTCTGATTGTCATTAACATTTCTGTAATACTACTCCTTAATTGCCCTAAATTTGCTTTGAATATGTCATTCGTCCCGATATGTAAGATAATTGTGGTTGGGAATTGGTATTGGCCTAGTAGCCATCTTAATCTACTTATGATGAATGAAATTTGCCCCCCAGGTTTGCCATCCCAATAGCATTCCCCACCACCATGCAATGGGAGTGGCGGGTGGGAAAATTAAATTTCCGATCCTAGTCGGATGAGAGCTGAATGCGTTGTGATATTTGAAAAGAAGACAAAGCCAATCTCTCCAAAAAAGGCTTCCTCTCATTGGCTAACGAAAAAACTAGGAGGAATCTGCCATGCGAATGGGCCGCCACCCGTTGCCAAACACGCCGATCGATGACCGCATGGCAATGACCCGATTGACCTCCTAGTTCATGACCTTAAAAGTCATTTTAATGGGCGCGACCATTCTTGGCATGTGTAAACTGGTTTCTTCAAGACGAGCATTCAGAAACATTATTACCCAAAGACCAAGAAAGGAGAGACGGGAAAAATATCACATTTTGCCACACATCAGCCCTCCGCTAGGATCAGGCATTTATTTGCCAATTGCAAAATCCTTTACATGTAAATAATATTAAAGACAACAACAATTCATCATATATATAAAAAGCAAAATGGCTAAGGCTTCAGCAAGCGTTAAGCATACAAAAGATGCAAAATTGGGAAAATAGAAATATATGGAATACCGGTAAATAAAAGCAACGGAACTGTGTGATGCTACAGGCCAATAGCCTTCCAGATGAGGTACCTAAAGGGGCACATAATATGATTTGAATAGGGTGAATTACGCTATATATTGTAAGGAAGCTGCTTACAAGCAAAAATGTTGAGCAAAAGCTGATAGGGTGAGTTACGCTACATATTGTAAGGAAACTGCTTACAAGCAAGGACCTTTAAAAGCAAAACGCTGAAGCCTTAGAAGCATATTTAAATTCAAGATTTGTTCTTTTCCTTTGCTGGAGCCCGCGAGATGTTCCCGAGCATCCTTGTAGCTTTGTAGGAAAATAACCTATATATAGATATAGATATAAAGATAATCATTATTGATTAATTACTATACTTAAGAAGCAAGGGCGCCTTATAAGGCTATAATTTGAGTAATTTTTTATATGGAATGTTGAAAATGATCCGCCATCACCCTCCAAACGAGGTTCTAGTCTGAAACGCTAGAAACTCGCTAACCACCCCGCTTTTTTTATAATTTAGCACAAATCCTTGTTTTTAAATATCTGAATTCTCCGACCCTGGAGGGTACGCGAAGATGTGCGGATCATTGTTAAAGACTACCAAGGCATTGGCAATTTGTTGCCTCATAACCAAAAGGCCCCTTGGTGTGGGATGGGTGCAATCGTAATCGTAAATTGGCCCATCATCATCAGCATTGTTGAGATCAGGGTGCAACACATCGTTATATCTAACGATGTGTGCGTTCCCTTCCAGCATTTCTCTACATACTTTATGAGCATGCTGGTTCAGATTCTTGGTGCTTGAACCCCTGCCCCCTGTGTTTCTCTAGAGAATAAGCCAGCCGAAACAATATATCAGACCAAACGATTCTCGTGAATGGAAGTAGCTGTCTGATTGTCATTAACATTTCTGTAATACTACTCCTTAATTGCCCTAAATTTGCTTTGAATATGTCATTCGTCCCGATATGTAAGATAATTGTGGTTGGGAATTGGTATTGGCCTAGTAGCCATCTTAATCTACTTATGATGAATGAAATTTGCCCCCCAGGTTTGCCATCCCAATAGCATTCCCCACCACCATGCAATTGGGTGTTCTTATTTCAGGCACGTCTAATGATGCTGTCCCCTAGTATCCAAGTGCGCATGGATCGTTCTGTTATGCATGGAAGAGAAAGAGAGAATGAGTGAAACTGAAAATTTATGAGGCTTAAAGCCTCAACCTTACGTTACATATATGTAGAGAGAAGTTCCCACAATTCATGGCGAGTTACCTGTAATAAAATGAAAATAGAATCTTAAAGTTAATACACATGTTCTATTGTATGTATACTATCCATTGAAAGAAGTTCTCGTCACATCGTCCAGGTGAAGTACGTAGACAAAAATTTTGCTTAATAATTAATATATCGCCAACTGGTATTGTTTTAATCCATCCTTTCATCTGGTTAACCTGTGTTGAGAGTTTCATCACTTTTTCCAGGTGAAGTACCTAAAATGAATTGATAATTTATTTACAATATGTTTGCATGTTTGAAACAAAAACAACCCAAGTCCATAAGCTCAACGACAGGCAAGTGCAGCTGTTTAAAGACTTTCTTGCATTGTTCATTAAACCCGAAGTATTCACCAAGCTGTCTGTGTTTGCACTGAAAGATCCAGAAAGACTGAGAATTGACAACAAGGACAATTACCTTCCCAATCCATTTGTTGGAACCGTTGCCACAAATCTTATGTCCAAGAAAGACCCATTTTCTACAAAGATGATGGATCTTGTTCTTCAGTCTTATAGTCAATGTGCCGTATATTTGCAGAAGAAGTTGCCTCTAACTAATAATTTACTCAGAAGCATGTCAGCTTTAGACCCAGCAGTTAGGGGACACAGCGAGCGGTGAAATACCTGGGCAGGCTGCCAAAATTGGCAACTAATGTCATCAAGGAAGAGGAACTCGATCAATATGAGTTGGATGTTAGAGGATACCAAGTATCCCACCAACTACCAAAAGATAATGGTAATGAGTTGGACGAGTGGTGGTCAGTGGTGGCAAACACCGGAAAATTCCCATTGTTGTGCAGAATGGCCAAGGCACTGATGTCATGTTTCCATGGCCCCGCTGTTGAGGGGTCATTTAATACCATGGGGATATCCTAGACCCAAAATCCTGTCGTATGAATATTGAAACCTATTCCGCAGTTCAGACTGTGAAATATGCCATAAGAGCAACAGACAAGACAGCAACCCAACTGTTTCAAAGGCAAGATGTCTTGCATGATCCTATAGATACACGTATGGCCAGTAATATCAGAACCTCTTCCAAGCGTTACGGGGAGAATGCAAGAGGAAGCGGGAAGCTGTAGAAGAAAAAAGAAAGCGTCTGAAAGTTCAAAGTACCACACTGGAAAGTAAAGAAGAAGCTAAACGCAACATGGCTTTAGCACAAAAATGGCCGAAAAGTGCACGCACTAAAAACCCAGAGAAACCTAGAATGGCTAGCTAAACTAAAAAGGCAAAAGTCAAAACCTGCCAGGTCATGTCCAGAACAACGTAGACACATGGCACAAACTGCCAAGTCTTGTCCAGCAACTTCAAGCAGACAATAAATGGTCAAGAATTAAGTTCACCATACTGAAGACTTTGGTATTTTTGAATGTTGCTGATTTTTGTGCAAATTAATGATTTATAAGACTACCTTGAACCTTACTTAAAAACTTTTTGGAACTGTGTGCAGTGCAAGTATCATGGTATGTGGATCTGCATCAGGAAAGGGTAAGAACTTCAAATTGTGTTTTGTTACTTTATTGTTGTAAAATTGCTTCCAGGAATGACTCAAGGATAAGTGTAGATAGCCTACAGCATTTTCTCAAAATAACCATATTTTGTAATCCATTTGGAAACATAATTTTCCCTCTGAAATAGTGTCTCCTAAAGTGTTATTTGTAGAAACCCTCTGTAATAAGTGAGGTTAAGTATTTGATTTTCACTCACATTGTACTAAAAAGTGGTATGTTTTCATTCAAATTAAACATTTTGTCTTCATTTATGTGTCTTTTTTCCCTGTAAAATTGCTCTCCTGAGAGGGCCTCAATAGGGTTTTTACAGTGTAGAACCCCTCTGGCTTCGGGGGCTCCGCCCCTCGACCCCGCCGGTGCTTCGCCCCTGGACCCCACCAGGGGCCCCTAAGCGGGACCCTGGACCCCGGCCGTGAGGCGAGAGCTTCACTCGCCACGCTCGTTCCGCTTCATGCAAGTTTCCTCCATTCTGAGAATTCCCTAATCACATGCCTGTAATTATTAATACATTTTTTCAGCATGCATTGATTGGGCCTACTTATCATTTTCTGATACCCATTAAATAGTCTTTCCGATCAAATAAAAACCTGTGCGGAATCTATCAACAATTGCGGCCTAATATAGGATTGATAAGTGGATGACTTCCATCTGCCCATTTCTTTGATTTCCTCTTCTGAAGCCCCACCTAATGCAGCAGAAGTGGCTGCCCCAATTCTAAAGCTATGTGAGCTGAAGTGGCTAGGGGATAATCCTACAAGCTTAATGCCTTTTTTCAACATGCACCCGAATTGATATGATGTTAACGGATCACCCGAAAAATGAATGAAAAGAGGGCCTTGTCGGATAGGCCTTGCCCTGAGGAATTCCTCTACAGCTTTTACTGGACATAACTGGCAACTTGATGAACTTTCAATTTTCAAACTAACCGATAACCCTCTTTGGTCAGTTTTCGAAAATCTAATTCTAACCTCTAGAACTTTTCGTGCTGTTTGTGAAATGGAAATATCCTCTACTGCTAAAATTCTTGACATGTCGCCTGATTTTTAAGACTTGTGAATTCCCCTACTCTTAAAAACCCAAAAATGCTAAAAGAAAAGCTGCTTTAAATAACAAGACTTCGTGTATTGTGAATTACAAACAGATGGTAATTTCTCCAACAAATTGCATAATATCGCTGGTGTTATAGGCAGCCTTGTATCACATTGAGGATTTTGTCGCTTGCACCCTTCCTTCATCTTTTTTATTACAAAACTATCTGTTGGGTCTAGCCACCCATTGACTTTGTGAACAAAAGCTAATGCCGACATTCTTGAATTTATAGTTGCTGGTGACTTTCTTTCTACTACAAGATATGCAATGAATGCCATTAAGTGACTCTGGGGCACTGGCCAATCTTGACCCAATTGAAATTGATCTCTAAATTATAAAAATGAGTTGACACTTGCTCTGTATGAATCCCATGTTGAAGTTGTCATTGATGCCCTCAGCAATTGCTGGCTTACACGCTCTAAATCTTCCAAAGAAATGTTGGCACCTGAATACCTTCTGCCTCTGCCTCTGGCGCCATCCTCCGGAAAGCGCTCCATCTGGAAGCGTGAGAGAGCATCCATAATGTCATTTCGTTTGCCTGGAATATGTTTTGCTAAAAGGCAACATTTGACTTTAAACATTGTAATGTAAAAAACGAACCAAAGTCATTATTTTTGGGCACTTTGACGTTTGTTTGTTAATAATCGCCACTACTGATTGATTGTCTGATCTCACCATTATTCGTTTTCCTACTAGCTGATCCCCCCACAAAACTATCGCTACTACTACTGGAAACAATTCCAACCACGCAATAGAATGCTTTTCAACCTGATCTGGCCATTTACTTTGAAACCATTTGCCTCTGAAATAGCCTCCACACCCAATACTTGCGCTGGCATCTGTAAAAAGTTGCAAATCTTCCTCCCCTGACCATATTTGGTCAGGGATTATAATCATGCCATTGAATCGTTCCAGAAATAAGACCCACATTTTCAAATCCTCTTTTGCCCCTTGATTTAATTCTATTCTACGCCTCGATTTCTGTTCCCCGCATGTCAAATCTATTAATCTCCGTGAGAAACGCCCTTCCAGGGACACTGCCTTACAAACAAATGAAAGGGATCCTATTACGGATTGTAAATCCTTCAACGAGATTTTCGTTGATTTTAAGGCGCTACTGATTTTCACCTGAATGCTTTTTAACTTGTCTTGAGGAATCGCAATGATCTGCTTTATTGAGTCAATCTCCAGTCCTAAATATGTAATTTTTGTTGCTGGGCCTACTGATTTATCTGGCGCCAACGGAACTCCTAAATTTTCGCAAAGCGTTTTCAAAACATTTTACGAGCCGACCGCATGACTTATATCGCACTCCGTCATGCGGCCCAGTAAGAAAGAAGTCATCCATATAGTGTGTAACTCTATCAGGACCCGCTGCTTTTTTCACCGCCCATTCAATGAAAGTTGAGAATTTTTCAAATAGTGCCGGTGAACATGACGCCCCCGTTGGCAGAGCGATATCAACGGAATACGGATCTAAAACCTTCATGCCCAATAATTGAAAATCATCCGGTGGATTGGTAAAAGCCTAAATGCTGATTGAATATCTGCTTTGGCCATTAATGCCCCCTTTCCTACTCCTGCTACTAATTTAACTGCAACATCAAAACTTGCGTATTTTACCTTACAGATTTTTTGATCAATTCCATCGTTTATGGACCCCCCCCTCCGGAAAGCGAAAGATGTTGAATAAGTCTGAATTTTCCTGGTTCTGATTTCGGTACTAAACCAATTGGTGAAACTATTAAATTTTCCATCGGGCAAACAGTGAATGGACCTGCAATTCGCTTTGCTTGTATTTCTTTGTTAAGTTTTTCAATTGCCCTATCAGGAAATTGCCTCACTGATGGTAAATTCTGAGCCTCCCTTGCTACCCTCTCCCTAAAAATGCAATTTAAATCCATCTGAAAATCCTTCTTTAAGTATTTTTGCTGATGACACATCAGGATATTGGTCTAATAAAGGAACAAGAGATTTTAATTTAATTGGGGATGGATACTTGCAACATGTGCAATTGGTATCTGGACCTGTGATAGCATTGCTGTAATTATTATTACACAATTTACTTGCTCCATTTTTTGCATCGTGTTGCTGAATGATTTTGGTCCCCGCAACGTGTGCCTTTGTGGATATATATGCCGTTTCTTCTGATACATCCTTGCTTGTTGAAATCAAAGCACACATTGCCCCCTTTTTTTGTGGGTGCGGTTGGACTTGCGGCTGCAAAGTTTCTTCCAACGTATTGCTGGCGAAACCCGCCTTGACTTGTCCCCTGGCACGAAAATTCGAAAATTACCGCCCGATAATTTGTATATGAATTCACTGCTGAAGAATTAACAGTCTGGTTAGAAAACCTACTACCCGTATCACGGATTGAATGTGGGTACCCCGCACGGCAACATACACAGCCCATAATTCTGCATCTAAAACTGCCCAAGAACTTTGCGGGTGACTTTGCTGCCTCATTCTATACTGTTGATCATAACTACGCCACCCCCACCCACCAAATCTAGTCCTTCAAGGAGGACCACGCTCCATTTAGTACGATAGTCCACGCCGTCAGGCGTGGGTCCTTCTACATTCGACATATCCTTCCCGGAAAGTCGGGGGAAATGTCAAACTGACTAACCACGCCTACTGACAGCTACTAATGATATTCAGCCAATCCGATTGACTGAATATCATCAATAGCTAATCAGTAGGTGTGGCTTGCCTACCTGCTACCAGAACACTAGCTTCTAGCTTGGGATTGACACCAGTATTGCGTAACAAAATTGATTATTAATCCTCTTCAGTTGCATAATTATGTGTTAATGATTATAATACTCGGTTTACTTCTTACCCTCAGTTCACTGACCTGTTGGTTGCACACGATCAGTTCCTTTTGTCATCACTACATTTAATATTGTCCTGGTCGTGCTTGAAATTATTGATTGGCTACAAACAAAGGATTTGAACCGGCGTCCTTTGAACCGTAATCATGGGGCAGTGCAGTCCATTCAATCAAATGTTGTCATCAACCTCTTTGATCGTAGTGCATTTGTTATGTGTGTGAGACGAACTGTCTCGGTAGATTGCAATCATGCTTTTGTTGAATGGATTTGAGTAGTCCGCCATATTTACGGTATGGTACGTCATGCACAACCTCTATTAATTATATTCGTTTAACATGTTTAAGAAAATATAGCATTGGGGACACACGCTTCATAAAAACATTGGGTTTCACTTATTTATAAACTTTAATCAGTGGCGTAACTAGGGTTGGTAGCGCCCGGGCAAGAAACAAAATTGGCGCCCCTACCCCCGCGATTTTTTAATACCTGACAGAATTGCACGCGGAGCGCGCGAAATTTTGGACAAATAAGGCCTACCACTAATTAATTTTGGTTACTAGAAGTTGAATATCGATCTTAAAATGTTCTTTGAATTGATTTTGTGTTGAAATGCAAGCCTTGCGAAAATTTTGACTTTCATCCCTTGGAGGCGCAGAATTGATGCTGGTCCTGGCTGAATTGGTCAATTTGGCGCCCCCCCTAACGGTAGCGCCCGGGGCATGTTGCCCCCCCCCCTGCCCCCCCTAGTTACGCCACTGACTTTAATTCCTTTTCTTGAAAATAATAAGTTCAGCAAGTTCTTTCTTTCTTTCTTTCTTTCATTATTGAATACGGGCCTATACTTATATTTATTTCGTTTATCATCATTTATGTGTTATTATTAACGTGTAGGCCCCTATTCATTAATTATTCGTTTATATATTTATTTCTATGCCACAGTATTTGTTTTATTATTCATTTATTTATTTTCTATTCGTTGATTGATTTATATATTTCCATTTATCAGACTTATGTGTTTTATTCATTTTATTCGAATTATTTGTTGATTTATTTATCCATTTATTTATATAAATAAAATATTTATTTATTAGTTCTTTACATTGAATTTATATTTATAAATCATCAATTAATCTTTCGATTGATCAATTGATCATCTTCAATCTTATTTTTGTCACGTTTTTGGCTTTTTACTTCTTGAAAATAAGTTTAAGCCGTGTTCGAAGGTGCAGTGGGTAGCTCTACAACAAGGGACCCAGTGACTCAAATGTAATCAAATATATAAACATAATGGCATAATTCAATCACAAATAGGCCTATATACATGTAGGTCATCTACATATTAAGAATAATTGGCATCATATTGGCAAGGCTAAAACTACCTAGAGATGAAATCAAAACTCGCTTGACGGTTGACCGTATAGAACAATAGAAACCCGCCGGTCAAGGACCCAATGGCACATTATATGGACTGGTACCAACCTTCCCCCCTCCAATTTTGGCCCAGATATACAAAGTCAAGGACTCATGTGTCAAAACAATAGGCCAGCCTCTCTGTAGGGTCTAACTATATTAGTTTCAGGGCTCTGCATAGCTACACTGATATCACCAAGCATTTTCTTTACATGGTACAAGCTCCAAAGATCATATATTATGGACCAAACAGCTCTTTGTTCTAACATCTGGGACCCTGTGCCCCAGAGCCCCAAATGTTAAAATGTATTTGGTTTGACCAAAGGGCCAAACTGTTTGCATTTTGTTCACAAGTTGATTCTCTGTCTGAAGGAGTTATATTAGATAAATAAAGGAACAAGTCAAAGGTCGACGACGTATTATAAGCGAATTTGCTTTCGTTTGGAGGCTGGCCCCTCCGTCTGTAAATGTGAAATGTTGAGAATTCCAGACCAAATGATCAATTTTGACCGATATTTGACCCCAAAATATATGGTTTTATAAACGTAGACTTTTTGACCCTTCCCCCTGCCATACGGAAAAAATCGATTATATGACGTCATTGAACTTTTGGTTTGTTCCCTAAATAATATAGCTTATATTGAGAAATTATGATTTCTTTCATTTTTGCTTGCTTACTTTTTTGTTTAGAGATTTTTAGATCAAAGACTAATCATATCAGAACCAGTGTATTAAAATTGCTCGAGTTGTCATTCCATTGATGATTAATCAGTCACTAATGAATGAATATCATGCATATGAATTATAAACGAATGCAATTTGTAATTGAATTATCGAATGAATGATTGGTTGATTGAGACACTGATTCATTTGAGATTGATGAAGTTATGAGCGGTCAATAACTATTTGGCTAACTGATTGAGATTGCCAGATCTACACTATGGACCACAATGGCCTCATCCCAACGACATAGTTCAATAACCTCAATTAAATACTCAATAGTGCAAATTTGACCTCAAGTTGCAGAGTATGAGTTTTTGTACCCAAATTTGCAAAGTTCATTCAATGAATATACAAATGTATTGGGGTTAAAGAATTGTGCCCTTATTGGATGAGCATGTTGTGGATCCTAGTGTAAGACCAATGAAGACCTACCAATTGTACTGATTATAAATTGAGTGGTTGCTTGACTCGATATTTACTTGATTGATTGATATTTTAACATCAAGATACGGTACACTAATTACGAGACTACAATGTAGGCCTAATTTGTTAATTATTGATCGATTGATCAAACGAATGATTATTGATTGATGCTTGATGAGTAGTTCAATGATTGACTGACTATCAATTCATCGATATATCAATTTAATAAGTTAATGTGATTCTATTATATTATATTATTATATTATATTGATTGATTGGATGACTATATATCAATTAATTGATTAATCAATCAATTCATTAAATGATTCCGATTGTTTTCTTGATTATTTGCTGAATACTTTTTGGACGGATGGTTGGTTGCATGAACCAACGATTGAGTGATTAATCAAAGAATCCCTTGAACTTAAAGAACCGTTTGCATCCATTTTGCGAAAACTCGGAGTAACTTTTAATTGTTCCCCCTGTATAGCATCCAAATTGACCTTGGACCTGTTGAGCCTCAAAACTTGGTAACTATATGCCCTACGTGCAAATATGTTAGACTTTTGTCATCCTTAGACCCAGACAAATAATTTGATATGTTTTTAGTGAATTTGGAGCATGTTTAATTTTGCCCCTATATGTGAGCATGTAGGGCAGGGATGCAAATTGTGCGGGAGCGGGAAGCACCGCTCATAGGAAATGAGAGTCAAAATTGAGGAAATAATGCCATGGGAATGAAAAAGAAAGAGAGAAAAAAGGAGGGACAGAGAAGAAAATAAAAGGGCGAGGAAAGGGAAAGAGGAAAGAATAAGAAGAGGACTCGGAGTTAGGTACAAGATAATAGGGGAGGCTGTGAGGTAGTGAAGCTACTGAATGGAAGAGAGGAAATCTTTAAAGACACTGGTTGTGAAAAATTTGGAGGAACTCACATTATTGATCAAGAAATAAGAGCAAAAAAGAGAAAGGTGTTGGTGTTAGAATATGGAAATGGGGAAATTTACCATTCATCACCATATAGGGTATGCAATGGAATTTAACAGGAAATAAAGAAGTTGGATGAAGGCAGGTGTAAACAGGGCACATATCTGAGGAAATTTACAGAGAGGCGGCAATCATATCCGAGGAAATTTACAGAGAGGCAGAAATGAGGATTTTATGGGAACAAAAGTCATGAAGGAATTCCAGTGTATCAATACTACTGTAATGCCACTGAGAAGAGGACAAAGCGGAAAATATTGAGGAAATAAAAAAACACACCATAAAGCACTGAACAGGTTGTGCTCCCTCTAACAAAAATGAAAGAGGAAATGGGGGTAAAGGAAAATAAAAGGGGAAAGGAGCCTCTGTTCCACCAAAATTGACCCAAACTAGTGTAAAATACCAAATTTTTAGCGCTACTCGCGCACATTGTCCTTTTTGGAAACTCTAAAAATACATGCTATGTTAACATTTTCAATTTTTGAAGTGCAGAATAAAGCTATTTTATGCATGGTATGATTGAGGAAATCTTGAGCCTAAAAACCTTGCTCCTGAGGAAGAAATCACAATTTGCACCCCTGATGTATGGTGTTTGAGGGTCTTTTTTTTTTGAGAGAGAGTCACGGAGACAAAGTTTTGAATTCAGCTTACTCCGACGAATTAAATAAAACAATTTGGTTTGCCAGCTTTTACGCTTGAACTTGCCGCTTGAAAAGCATATTTCCAAAATAGAACCAGACTTGCCGCTTTTTTACACTGATTTTACAAAATAAATCAATATATAATATCACTGGTCTATCGAAAGCCAGCTACTTCAAAAGAGTGAAGTGCTTCGATAGCTTTTGATCCATGCAATCTCAAAATCAATCGATTGAGATGACTAGCGTACTTTCGTCCAAGTTACATAACAGATACGGTTAAATGATGGGCGGGTTACCAACCATATTTGGAGTTATTACGTTGTCATTAACTGGGTTGGTTCAGGTCACTGCTCATGGTAATTCGAGTGCGCTGCTGGGGGTAGAGATCCAATCTATAAGGACCAACGCCTGACGGCGTTGATTATAGTGCTAAATATTGCGTTGGTCCTGTATGGACTAACCAAATCTGGAAGCCGCAGTTCTAATTGTCTGCATATACTTCAATAACTCCTGAGCACGATGAGGGTGTGCTTCTAAAAATACAGAAGTAAAAATGAGGAATGCGTTTGTCCACGCATAAATTGAAGTAATATATTTCTTTGGCTTTGCATTTTTCCATACAATCCTCCCCCTTCACTGATTGATAACGATAGGTCATGATCTTCCTCCACTCGCTTATTTGGGTTACTTTTTTCCAAAAGTATTGCCAGATCTACGTACTCCCCATTAATTATTTTTGTTTTCATTGTCTGTGGAATCCCGCACCCAATGGACTACATACTGATGTTAAAGGATTGACCCCATATCGAAGCTGGTCACTCAATGATACATTCATATCGACATTTATAGCATTACCATCATTGACTATTGTATTAGTAGCAACATTAGCATTATGAGACATGGCATGTGAATTGATATTTGTACTTGACATTGGTACCGGCATTGGTATAAACGCAGATGGTACTGTTGGAGCATTATTAGCGTTAACCTGCTGCCCCACCTGGCTATTTAAAGCACCATACGCATTACCAGCAATGATTGCATTAGGCCTACTACTACTAGCGTGATTAGCATTATTTATGACATTTGGATTGGCACTCGGCGCTTGATAAAGCTACTGCTGAAGTAGCAATACTAGAATTAGCCATAACATTTTGCATTGGTTGATTAATTGTACCATAAGCGCTACCATTATTGAGTAAAGTGGCGTTATTGATTGGCCCTCTTGAACATTCTGCCTTGCTTGATTGATTGTACCAAAAGCATTGCTACTATTGACATTATTGATTGGCCCGTCGATATTTTGCCTATTATTAATCAATGGCCTATTGTCCGTATTCACGGTATTGACATGGCCTATTACTGGCAATGACTGATCAAAATTACCTGCTAATAATTGGTCCGCCATTAGTCTTGGCTGTTCTACAACGGGTATTGGCATGGGTCGTTGTACCGGTACTTGCTGCGCATCTACAGGCACCATCGCTGGTCGTTCTTGTACTGGAATTGGTTCTGGTTGTTGTCCGGCGCCCTGCTGTATTTCTACCACATTTTCCTGTCCATTATCCTGAACCAATTGATTGATTGCTCTCGCCTGGGCCCTAGTTTGCCTTTCTCCTGTCGGAGCTTGCACTCTTCCTGTCTGTACTTCTCTATTAGCTCCCCGACCACCTCTAGATCCTCTACCTCTCTGATTTCTAGATCCTCTGCCTCTCTGATTTCTCTTTCCCATGGCGCGCTGACCACGATGTGTGCTAACTTTCAATGTAAACAATTCAGTTCCCACGTACTCACAGCCGGTCGTGCAATGCGAAAGTTCGATGAACCCAATGTTTATCAGACACTCGCTGATACCATAAAATCTCACGACACACAATCACTGACGATAATTTGATGAAAAGTTGGATTTCAATTGACGATAATTTTTTGACGTCAATATTTGTAAAAATTCTCAGTCTATAATTTAATATAAATCCTCACGACACAGTCTTGACGATGATTTGTTGAAAAGTTAAAATTCGATTGACGATGATTTTTATGCCGTCAATCATGCAATATTTGGGAAAATCTCATCAATTGTCCGTCCTTGCTGCTAACAAATCTGGTTGAAAATCACGCTGAATTATTATTTTAATTCAGTGTAGCTTGTTGAATAGCCTTGATGAAGCTTACAAGGCTCTGGATACAAATAGATTTTTGCGATAGCAAAAAATTAAATTTACGATCCTAGTCGGATGAGAGCTGAATGCGTTGTGATATTTGAAAAGAAGACAAAGCCAATCTCTCCAAAAAAAGGCTTCCTCTCATTGGCTAACGAAAAAACTAGGAGGAATCTGCCATGCGAATGGGCCGCCACCCGTTGCCAAACACGCCGATCGATGACCGCATGGCAATGACCCGATTGACCTCCTAGTTCATGACCTTAAAAGTCATTTTAATGGGCGCGACCATTCTTGGCATGGGTAAACTGGTTTCTTCAAGACGAGCATTCAGAAACATTATTACATTGCTTTGCCAGAGATATTTTACTCGCCTGAAGTGATTGTATGTCATTTGTCAGTATAAACCTAAATACTTAACAACTTCTGAACCAATAATAGGCTTGTTTGTACTAATTTTAATGCATTTGTCATGCTGATTCCAAATACGGTCTGCAAATGACACCTGTGTGAAGAGAGTTAATTGACCCCAGCCTTTGGAGAGCATTGTGCATGGTTGATACCCATCAAGTAGATATGTCTTTTAGAAATTGAAGAATGATCATGGTTACCCACTGTGATGTAGATTAGGGGGATCGGGGTTACTATACTTTTGTCTCACCTGTATTCGATAGTGACATAGGTGTGTATTTCGCTTGTCGCAGGATAAACTAATGTGTGCCAACCTAATCCTGCAGAACGTATACACATGCTATCAAACATGAGGTGAAACTAAGACAGTAGAGATGAGTATAATCCTAATGAAGACGGACACACAGGGTTTACTTTAACGCACAAAACACGCATATTTTCACGTTTAGGCACTTTGCTGACTCCTTCAAATCCAAAGTCCCAAAGTCCAAACAAAATCTTGAAAACGTACACGTTCAGATATTGCACGATTTGAATAGAGAAACACCTGATATTGTGCATTTATTCTCGGCTTTTGGCATTTAGGACCTACTCCCGATATGTAGGGCCCATCACATTTGGTCAGCATCGATCTATGCATGTTTTAGTGATTGCGAGTCTCTATTGTAGAGTGTCAGTTTGAAATCTTGCAAATTAGGTTCAGGTCCTTTTTTCTGTTTAAATGATGGACCAAATGTCTTCAATTGGACTTTAATTTTGCAAAATTTTCCCTCTCAGGGAGGAACATCCCTCTCAGACACCCCCATGCATAATGGATAAACAAGTGACCATTTTCGCTTCTGCTTTCGACATTTAGGCCCAATGTTTTAACACAATTTATAGGCCTTAATAGGGAAAACGTGAAAAAAAGGGACCGGCTGCACTGGTACTATGATAACCGATGGCGTACTCGTAGAAATATGATCACTTTAAGTATAGATGATTGCATCTTTTTATTTGAAAATAACTCCCTTTCTTATTTTATTTTATATCCAGGTATCCCATGAGCAATACAATGAAGCTGTTAAGATAATGGACCAGTACACACTGTTACCAGCTAAACGCCTTGTGCACCTTGTCAAGAAATATACCCACCATGCACACATGAAGGCCATAGAAGGTAAGTTGTAGAGTTTCTCATCTTCAGTTTTGACTTTAAAAAAGGGCTATGATTTATAGTACGCTACACACAAGCACAACGCTTAGACTTTGATCCACAAGCTTCAGCACACTTTACAGGTTGTTGCTGACCAATACGGCCCCATATCATTCCATAAACCATTTACAGACTTTGCAGCTTAGGAATGCACTCCTTAGACATTCCATAATTGACCTTCGCAGCCAGGGTTTGAACCCACAACCTCTTGTACCATAGCTTTATCGATTGAGCTAACTTGACTGTTTAACAGTTGTGATAGTGAAAAGTTTAAATTTGGTGGACTAGCCAACTTTGCATGGGGGAAATGTTTGATGAAAATGGGCTAAAAAGTTCAAAAAAGGCCTCAAATTCTTAAATATTAGGGTAGCCAAGTCCCAAAGTCCAAACAAAATCTTGAAAACGTACACGTTCAGATATTGCACGATTTGAATAGAGAAACACCTGATATTGTGCATTTATTCTCGGCTTTTGGCATTTAGGACCTACTCCCGATATGTAGGGCCCATCACATTTGGTCAGCATCGATCTATGCATACACACAAGCACAACGCTTAGACTTTGATCCACAAGCTTCAGCACACTTTACAGGTTGTTGCTGACCAATACGGCCCCATATCATTCCATAAACCATTTACAGACTTTGCAGCTTAGGAATGCACTCCTTAGACATTCCATAATTGACCTTCGCAGCCAGGGTTTGAACCCACAACCTCTTGTACCATAGCTTTATCGATTGAGCTAACTTGACTGTTTAACAGTTGTGATAGTGAAAAGTTTAAATTTGGTGGACTAGCCAACTTTGCATGGGGGAAATGTTTGATGAAAATGGGCTAAAAAGTTCAAAAAAGGCCTCAAATTCTTAAATATTAGGGTAGCCAGCATCCCATGAGGGGGCAAAACTTCTCACAGTGGAGTAGCTCCCCCCTGGCTATGCCACTGCATGAGAACATAGAATAGCTAGGCAAACTTGTTGTTTTTAATACAAATATGAGCTGTGAAAGTGAGTGTTGGTCACTGAAGTAGTTAAACCATCAATAGAAAATTTGCAAGCGATACATTTTATATTAATTATGAGCTCAAGGTTATGTAAAAGTCTAGCAGTCATTTCAGGAAAAATAATAATATAATAGTAAACAGGCATGCTAAATTTCACCTTTTATTTCTGACCATTTTCAGCCAATGTGAGGCAAAGCAATGTCTTAGATGATGAAGTCTTTCATATCCTGGAAAGGATGGAAGCTCTGCAGAATATGGTATGTATTTATTGGTTTAGGCTAAATGAAAGTCGATTCCCAGTTTCCCATAACCTTACCCAGTCCTGGAAAATTGACGGTCAAATAATTCATTATTTCCAAATATTTCATTATTTGCTATTTTGTCAAGTTTTAGAGAAACAAAAACTATTTGAAACTATTCCTCTTCAAGAAAAAAATATTTTAAGCATCATTTTATGGATATATAGGGGTATAATGCACGCAACTGACATCGTTGCTAGCTAGTGTTGCAATTCTGCTGTCCTTTACCACATACTGGTTGGGACACAGTGCGTTGCAGTCTTAAAATAATGAATAAGTCACCTACTCAATCTTGTAAAAATATTTAACGGGGAACTGGGAATTGACTTCTATTAGCTTTATCAGGATTAAGGTTTATGGGTAGATTTTATTTTTTGCTCAGAATTTATTGTAGGTTAAGTTTAGGGGTAGGGTTATGTTAAAGATACAGATGAATAAAGAAATAGATAACAACAGATTCTATGATTTCTATTGATAGCTAAGTTCCTTGCTATAGTCCATTTCGTCTCAAGTTGAGAGTAACGCCATGTAGGATTTTGCAGTGACATATTCGGGATGTATACACACGTGTAGAAGCCTGATTTGTCCGTTTGCTGGCAACGCAATCGTGTTAATATGCTGATTCGGAGGGACTGATCTGTAGATTGATTTCACAACCCTTCATAGTTATGAAGGGTTGTGAAATCAATCTACAGATCTGTCCCTCTGTTATTTTAGAGCTGTCCTCCAACATGGCCGCTACTTCAATTTTGTCCTGGTTGGTTTATTGTATAACGGGTGTATTACAAAAAGCGGTGTTATTTAATAAGGCCAAAAAAAATATTGTTGTGTTGCCCTCAAGTGGGAAATTTGGGTCGGACGGTCGGATTTTTTTTTTTTAAATTAAACCTTCAGTTTTTAAAAATCCCTTCAAATTTTAAATAATGCTTCTTCAATAAGGGGACATTTGTCAATTTTGACTTCTGGGTACCTGTTAGACATCAAATAAAGACCAGTCTTTCAATAAAATATTAATTGTAAGTGAAAAACATTGAGTTTTTGAACAAATCTGTAAAAATCATCATTCAAAAAAAAAAAAAAAAATTGCGACCCTGATTTTTCAGGATTTTGGGTCGGACGGTTGAGGGCAACACAACAATTTGGCAAATTACCAAAGATTTGATCCACACTACTGTGTACATGTAATTTTTAGATATTATTTGCATAAATGATAAAGATGAATATTCATATATCTTTCCTCTGTATTTAATGTTTACAGCGAGCTCAACGTTGGGGTGAAGAGATGGACGATATGGCTGCAGAGAGGCTGAGGCTTTCACATCTTTTACTGGAAGCACTCAGTAGAATTGAACAAGAATCAGGAATATTTATGATTAAACCCATATTGTCTTATGAAGGAAGGTAAGCTTATCATGATTTGGAAAAAAAAATCTAAGATGAATATGAAATTCATAGGATGAACAATATTGTTGCAGTTATTCCCATTCTCTTGGATCAGGGTTATTCCCCATATTGCACTTACCCATTTCTCATGTCTATCAAAGGGGATGTCAAACTTGTCGAAGTAATTATGATTATATCGCACAAGTAAACCAGAAACATGTGGTTGTGGACTTAACACGGTTTAGAAATAAGCTCTTCATTTGTTGCTGCTTAACCCTTGGATTGAAGATACAAAATACCTGTGTGATGGCTGAAGGCTCTTACTGATCGCATTTGAAATATATCAATTGTGTGATTAACCCCCTGAGCACTACCAGCTAATCTAACATTGCCTCTGATTGGTAAATTACATGATATTTTCACTTCTATCACCAATCAGAATGGAGCTTTGCAAATAATTCACCCCAATTATTTTACATGGTGAAATTATTCTAACAATGTTGGTGATTGGGCCAATTGATAATGAAAACTTCTTTTTGGCCAATCGGCATAGTTCTCATGGGGTTAATACTTTGTGGGAACAATTGAAATTTAATGTAATTTATGATTTTGAATTGCAAAGTATTGATTATCACTTTTGGGATTTTTCTAATATTTTCGTTATTGTGTTTAATACACGCCTGCATTTGTGATGCTTGCGTTGGGGAGCAACAGAATATTCTGTGCAAGTGCCCTGGACCAAAGGTCTGTAGTGCAAATCTTGTCTTTTTATCTAGTGTTTAGAGAATGTGTACTCAACCGTTGCTATCAAAAGAATATTGATTCTGGATTCTTATCCCAAATATTGAATGGTCAAGACCAATGTAGCTGGAGGAAACTTGTAGTCGCCTGCTCCGCAGCCAAAGGATGATGATGATAATCACCATATTATGCCTACTGTGGATGCAGTTACCTGCCATAATTATTCCACTGATGTATATAGAACATCATTTACAATCTTGAATACTTCTCGGACCTACAATCTACGAAAAAAGTCCTTGGAACGCTTGGTACACTCTGTCGAAATTCCGTGCAGAATTTCATATGATCATGGAAATGACGTATATTTTGCCTGGGAACAAGCATGACATCTACAACAATGATTTACCCTTCCCTCTCCCCATCAATCAATGTTGGAACACATTGGGAACCGCTGAAGACTTTGGTATTTCTCAACATTGCGGGGAGAGGGGTGACAGTTTTCCGTTATTAACACATAAGCGTTCCAAGACTTTTTCGTTGATTGTCTCTACCGAATGCAAAATATTTCATCTAAATTTCGTTTTTGTGCCATAACTCAAAAACGGAATGTCGTATGAGCTTCATATTGCACACGATTTGAGAGTGGATTATATGCTTTGAAATCATAACAAAAATGTTAATAAAGAAATTGGTTTATTTAGGGAGTGGTCACTGAAACCATCCCCTATGCTAAACAATACACGTTTAAGTAATTATGGCTCTAAACTGCTCTAAAATGTCATTTTGTCCCATAACTTAAAAACAAAATGTTGTATGAGCTTCATATTGCACACGATTTGGGAGTATATAATATCCCTTTGAATCACAATAAAATTGTTGATAAAGATGTTGGATTATTTAGGGAATGGTCACTGAAAACACCTCCTATGCTAAATTACACACATTTCGTAATTATGACTAAAATCTCGTTTTTGTCTCATAATTCAAAAACACTACAAAATATAGTTTTAAAAAATATTACAATGTTTTGCAGCATGTTTTTTTTTTTTTTTTGAATTTTATTAAAACGTTCTGTACCCTTTATAATATAACCCAAAATGTAAATGTTTTCTGTAAAACTTGCGTTTGCTGAGTATAGGCTTATCCGAGCGAATCAGAAAGATTGTGATGTAACAATTTGAAACAACTCATTTCTGAATATTATTTATAATAAAATACACTTTTGCGATGAGAAAAAAAAAGAAAAAAGAAAACAACAATTGAATACACTTAAAGAAAAAAAATCGACCACCACGGGGACTCGAACCATTCGCATCAATCGATAGTCAAAAGATTACCAGTCGAAGGACTAAGCCGTTGCCCACGCTGCCATTTCGCAATCAAGTAATCAGTTTTGGTCTTTTATAGTAGTCAGGTATCGGGAAAGTGTAAAGCTGCATAGTGCAAATGGCAAAGTGGATCAGTTTACCATAATGACAAAATGGTCCAAAATCGACATTTTATGGTTTTAGGCCACATCTCATGGAGCGTGACGTTCGTTTACCTTGGCTACACCAATTGAGAATGTTTGAATACAAAAGTAATGACAAATTGATCGCATTTATGACATTTGTTAACAGTTTGCCATTTTGAATTGAAATAAATATCTATACGTATATATAAATATCAATGCAGGGCAAACTGCTCAGTATGCACGCTATTCAATGTAGCAGTTTACCATTACAGATTACCATTATGGATTTACACTTTACACCCTTTGACTATTCGTGTTTTAATTGCGTGAATCATTGCTAAATTATGCATTCATTATTTTCAATGCTTCTTTTTTTCTTTATTTGTATTAAAAATAAATAAAGAAAGAAAGAAAGAAAGAAGGAAAGAAAAAAGAAAGAAAAAAGGAAAGAAAGAAAAAAGAAAGAAAGAAGGAAAGAAAAATGAATGAACGAATGAATGAATGAATGAATGAATGAATGAATGAATGAATGAATGAATGAATGAATGAACGAAAAGACATTTGAAATAAATAAAAACATGAACGTGGAAAAAGGTTGAAGTGACCGCTTATAGGTTCAAATTGCAAGCAGCTTAATCACGAAGCTCAGTGGTTAAGGCATAGGTCTTGTAAACATGAGGTCCTGGGTTCGATTCCCAGGCGGTATTACTTTTTCTGTTTCATTTGTTATTTGCGACGGTGAACCCGGTGATATTTGTTTATTATAAATACATGAAGTATACATTTTTGATTTATTTTTTCTGTCTTTCTTTCTTCCTTTCTTTCTCTATGTTTGATTAATTAATTTAATTATTTCTTTCTTTCTTTCCCAAAAGCCCCCAAATGAAATACTTTCCGATTTAAATGTGATCTTATAATAGTCCTAGAAACCCCCCTCCGCCCTACCCCATACATCCCACGCCCAACACCTCGCACGCACACACCCCCACATTATACACACACCCCATACACAAAAATGTGAAGCACAAATCTGCTGAAGATAGTTGTTACATCATGTCAAAAACAAGTTGATGCTATCTACTGAAGATAGTCGTAGTTTATTATTGACTTCCTTACAATCTTAACGTACATGCGGTTTTAGTTTTTAATTAAAACTCATTTTTCTGTTTTGTAACGCTCGTTCATCTATCTGACAAGTGCTATGAAGGTGAACTTTAAATATTAATTTCAAAAGTAAATTAAACAACTCGGAATCATGCAGCTTAGAGCCGTGATACGATTTCTCGGTTTTGAGATATAGCATAAAAATTTCATTAAATGCGTGTATGTTAGGGTATGGGGTGTTTCAGTGTCCACTCCCTGAACCAACCAATTTCTTTATCAACAATTGTATTATGATTCCTAAGTACATAGTCTACTTCCAAATCCTATGAAATATGAAGATCATACAACATTCTGTTTTTGAGTTATGGGACAAAAACGACATTTTAGAGCAGTTTAGAGCTATAATTGCGAAATGTGTGTATTTTAGCATAGGGGGTGATTGCAGTGACCACTTCCTAAAGAAACCAATTTCTTTATCAACAATTTTGTTATGATACCAAAGCATATAATCCACTCTCAAATCGTGTGCAATGAGAAGCTCATACGACATTCCGTTTTTGAGTTATGAGACAAAAACGAAATTTAGATGAAAAATTTTGCATTCGGCAGAGACAATCTACGAAAAAAGTCCTTGGAACGCTTGGTACACTCTGTCGAAATTCCATGCAGAATTTCATATGATCATGGAAATGACGTATATTTTGCCTGGGAACAAGCATGACATCTACAACAATGATTTACCTTCCCCTCTCCCCATCAATCAATGTTGGAACACATTGGGAACCGCTGAAGACTTTGGTATTTCTCAACATTGCACGGGGAGAGGGGTGACAGTTTTCGTTATTAACACATAAGCGCCCAAGACTTTTTTCGTTGATTGTCTCTACCGAATGCAAAATATTTCATCTAAATTTCGTTTTTGTGCCATAACTCAAAAACGGAATGTCGTATGAGCTTCATATTGCACACGATTTGAGAGTGGATTATATGCTTTGAAATCATAACAAAATGTTAATAAAGAAATTGGTTTATTTAGGAGTGGTCACTGAAACCATCCCTATGCTAAACAATACACGCTTCGTAATAATGGCTCTAAACTGCTCTAAAATGTCATTTTTGTCCCATAACTTAAAAACAAAATGTTGTATGAGCTTCATATTGCACACGATTTGGGAGTATATAATATCCCTTTGAATCACAATAAAATTGTTGATAAAGATGTTGGATTATTTAGGAATGGTCACTGAAAACACCTCCTATGCTAAATTACACACATTTCGTAATTATGACTAAAATCTCGTTTTTGTCTCATAATTCAAAAACACTACAAAATATAGTTTTAAAAAAATATTACAATGTTTTGCAGCATGTTTTCCAAAATGTTTTTGAATTTTATTAAAACGTTCTGTACCCTTTATAATATAACCCAACATGTAAATGTTTTCTGTAAAACTTGCGTTTGCTGAGTATAGGCTTATCCGAAGGAATCAGAAAGATTGTGATGTAACAATTTGAAAAAATTTATTTCTGAATATTATTTATAATAAAATACACTTTTGCGATGAGAAAAAAAAAGAAAAAAGAAAACAACAATTGAATACACTTAAAGAAAAAAAATCGACCACCACGGGGACTCGAACCATTCGCATCAATCGATAGTCAAAAGATTACCAGTCGAAGGACTAAGCCGCTATGCGCCACGCTGCCATTTCGCAATCAAGTAATCAGTTTTGGTCTTTTATAGTAGTCAGGTATCGGGAAAGTGTAAAGCTGCATAGTGCAAATGGCAAAGTGGATCAGTTTACCATAATGACAAAATGGTCCAAAATCGACATTTTATGGTTTTTAGGCCACATCTCATGGAGCGTGACGTTCGTTTACCTTGGCTACACCAATTGAGAATGTTTGAATACAAAAGTAATGACAAATTGATCGCATTTATGACATTTGTTAACAGTTTGCCATTTTGAATTGAAATAAATATCTATACGTATATATAAATATCAATGCAGGGCAAACTGCTCAGTATGCACGCTATTCAATGCAGCAGTTTACCATTACAGATTACCATTATGGATTTACACTTTACACCCTTTGACTATTCGTGTTTTAATTGCGTGAATCATTGCTAAATTATGCATTCATTATTTTCAATGCTTCTTTTTTTCTTTATTTGTATTAAAAATAAATAAAGAAAGAAAGAAAGAAAGAAGGAAAGAAAAAAAAGAAAGAAAAAGGAAAGAAAAGAAAAAAAAGAAAGAAAGAAGGAAAGAAAAATGAATGAACGAATGAATGAATGAATGAATGAATGAATGAATGAATGAATGAATGAATGAATGAATGAACGAAAGACATTTGAAATAAATAAAAACATGAACGTGGAAAAAGGTTGAAGTGACCGCCTATAGGTTCAAATTGCAAGCAGCTTAATCACGAAGCTCACGTGGCCGAGTGGTTAAGGCATAGGTCTTGTAAACATGAGGTCCTGGGTTCGATTCCCAGGCGGTATTACTTTTTCTGTTTCATTTGTTATTTGCGACGGTGAACCCGGTGATATTTGTTTATTATAAATACATGAAGTATACATTTTTGATTTATTTTTTCTGTCTTTCTTTCTTCCTTTCTTTCTCTATGTTTGATTAATTAATTTAATTATTTCTTTCTTTCTTTCCCAAAAGCCCCCAAATGAAATACTTTCCGATTTAAATGTGATCTTATAATAGTCCTAGAAACCCCCTCCGCCCTACCCCATACATCCCACGCCCAACACCGCGCACGCACGCACCACCGCATTATACACACACCCCATACACAAAAATGTGAAGCACAAATCTGCTGAAGATAGTTGTTACATCATGTCAAAAACAAGTTGATGCTATCTACTGAAGATAGTCGTAGTTTATTATTGACTTCCTTACAATCTTAACGTACATGCGGTTTTAGTTTTTAATTAAAACTCATTTTTCTGTTTTGTAACGCTCGCTCATCTATCTGACAAGTGCTATGAAGGTGAACTTTAAATATTAATTTCAAAAGTAAATTAAACAACTCGAATCATGCAGCTTAGAGCCGTGATACGATTTCTCGGTTTTGAGATATAGCATAAAAATTTCATTAAATGCGTGTATGTTAGGGTATGGGGTGTTTCAGTGTCCACTCCCTGAACCAACCAATTTCTTTATCAACAATTGTATTATGATTCCTAAGTACATAGTCTACTTCCAAATCCTGTGAAATATGAAGATCATACAACATTCTGTTTTTGAGTTATGGGACAAAAACGACATTTTAGAGCAGTTTAGAGCTATAATTGCTAAATGTGTGTATTTTAGCATAGGGGTGATTGCAGTGACCACTTCCTAAAGAAACCAATTTCTTTATCAACAATTTTGTTATGATACCAAAGCATATAATCCACTCTCAAATCGCGCGCAGTGAGCCGTTCATACAACAACCCGATTTTGAGCTATGAGACAAAAACGAAATTTAGATGAAACATTTTGCATTCGGCAGAGACAATCACGAAAAAAGTCCTTGGAACGCTTGGTACACTCTGTCGAAATTCCGTGCAGAATTTCATATGATCATGGAAATGACGTATATTTTGCCTGGGAACAAGCATGACATCTACAACAATGATTTACCCTTCCCTCTCCCCATCAATCAATGTTGGAACACATTGGGAACCGCTGAAGACTTTGGTATTTCTCAACATTGCACGGGGGAGAGGGGGTGACAGTTTTCCGTTATTAACACGCAAGCGTTCCAAGACTTTTTTCGTTGATTGTAGAGATTACAAGGGATAAATACTCTTGCATCTACCGACATCTACTGCCGTTACCTGATGATAGATTTTCGAATATGGTTCTTGTACGGAGTGTGTAAATAAAACGATTTAGTTGTGAAACATGCACGAAAGGTTATATTGTTACATGTCGGCAGAATCCAATAGAGGTTATCCGTGCTCCATAAGCTACATATCTTATCAGCGACTGCTATAACTTGTTTAGGATTCTCAAAAGAACTACCTGCATGTGCAACCATGACTGTTTCAAAATAGCCCGCCAAGGTCATGCAAGTAACTCCGAGGTCATGCATTGAATTGGTTTGAATGAGGAATACTACTGGAATCAGCGCCTTTTGTTAGAAGTCACACATGAGTAACATGGATAACCTCTATAGGTGCTAGTATGAACTTTCATTTGATATTCTAAATGCCATTCTGAACATAGTTCAAAGTTCCCGTAAATGTATGATATGTGAGATTTTCAATATAAACTTGCTTGCTTTTTTTTACAGGAATCAATTCCTCCATTACCACAGTAAAGTAACTCGTCCTGTAAGGACTCCACTCCGTCCTGTGGCAGTCCCTCTAAGCAGGCAAGGTACTCCTCCCGATGTAGTGCCTGCACCCACACCAGCTGCTTCAAGACCTACAAGAAGTGCAACAGGTAGACCTACAACTCAGGTGAGTCTGGTATATACCTTTAGCGTTGGGTTATCCCAGTTGAATCCATACACCTGTGGAAGACATGACCTTAATCTTCCAGACAGGTAGTGTGATTGTCAAATGGGGTTATCTGAATGGGTGAGTCCATTTGAAATGTATGCCCCCCATGTGTGGGAGATTAAGGTCATGTCTTCTCTATAGAGGGTGTATGGATTACAATTTGAATAGTCCATTTGAAGGTAGATGGTTGATTTTATTGCATCATGTTTTTACCTGTAATATATTAAGAAATGTGGGCAAATTTAAAAAAAAGATTTGTTTCAAAGCTCTTGTGTGCATTAGAATCTTTGTGCACTGCACATTAGTCATACCTAATTTGCAAAAACAAAATAGAAAAAAAAAAAAGGCTGTGGTCTGCAGTTTTGTGATCATATAAATAAAAAATTATATGAAATTTCTTCACTGTGTCTTATGTCAAGCACACAGTCATCTTCATCATCATCATCATCTTCGCCATCGTCATTATCATTGGTTGGCTGCGATTTGCCAAAATGCAAACATTGACAGACACATGCTTGAGACTGTCGAAAACAAATTGAGTTCAAAGTTGAAAAAAAAATCAAATCGAATGCAAAATCATAGCACCCATAGGGTGACTTCCCATGTTTGATTCAAGTGAAAGAAGATCAAAGAATACACATTTGACATGACCAATGCATGCATGAATGACAAGCAATCAATCAAATGTCATGAATGATGTACAGAAATAATACTGTATAGTTGTTGAATTCAGCACCGTTCGCATTGAATTATTATGATATTCAATAGCCGCTATACTTTGATCAGCTTATAATTGGCGGGAATTATTAGGCTTTTATCACTACGCCGAAAAGTAGACCCACGTTAAGAAGGATATTATTGATCTGTCTGGTCTATGTTTTGCGTGTTGAAGAAAGTAGACAAAGTCTAGGACTTCAAATAATAATTTGTTATACTTCTGGCGAGATGTCACAAGACAATTCTCAGAATAAAATATATTGATATTAATCCGCGATGTTATAAGGCCTGCCGATTAAGAGTTGATCAAACTATGTATGCTTCCAATTCATTTTCCATCTGTTAATGAGCCTAATAATCGCTTTTATTGATCAATTTATAGGAAGAACCCAGGATCGTCCGTGTAGAGATTCCCATAGCGGATAAGTCCGAGTCAATTCCCATCCAAGGATCCTCCCTGGATCTGATCGGAACCCCGTCTGGTACCATGTGGGCCATGGGATCATCAGTGGTATCCAATAGGAGTGGTGATGGGTCACCCAATCAGAAGAACTCTCTCATCAATACACCTAGGATATTGGAGTTAGATGTAAACAGAATGCTGATTGGTCAAAATGCGGTTAGGTATGTTGAAACACATCTTCATTATATTCTGTTTTGAAATATGAAGTTGTTCCTCTTGATAAACACTGTTCTTTTGCTCATACTTTAGAAAAAGTGGTATTTTTTGGGGCCCAATTTTTGGCGCTCAGCCGAATTTGAACAAATTTTGCTTGTATTTAAATTTGTGATTATGAGTTTTCATACGTAGGAATAAAAGAATTATTCACCCATTTTTATTTTCACAGTAGCTGTATTGAGGGTGAAAATTCATGTGCCGTGAAAATTTCCATTCTAACCATACTACTTGATTCACAGAATATAAGACGGTCATTTATAGGCTGCTTAAAAGTGCTCTTTGTTTGATTCAAAATAAATGTGTTCATACATATCGTTATGAACTTGGCAGACAACCGAATCTGTATGTAAATTCATGTTACGCATGAGTTATTTTTGAATTAGGGAACAATCGACTAACGCTTTAGTTATATATGGCAATATATCAATTTTTTAACAGTGGTCATCGTCTACCATACTGCGCTGCACCGTTAGCTAACCCTGTATGCTGCCCTCTTCTGCTTACCTACATGCTGATCATTGTCAAACTATTTATATCTATTATTTAAAGCTTTGATCCCTCATTCGCTAATTCAAAAATAATTCATGCATAACATGAATTTACCAAAAGGTGAATACGGATTCAGCTGTCTGCCGAATTCATATCAATATGAAAACATCTTTATTCCTAAAATGTAACATTTTAAAATCTATGCATATAGGTTATTTTATAAAACAAAATCATATATTTTTTATTATCCTAACCAACACAATAACTAGTGCAGATGAGAAATTTGTTCAGCCGTATCAAAATATTGCGCAAGTCAACCTACTTAAATATTAGCCCAAGTTCAAAAACATTTTAATCCAGAATGGAAGGGGGTTATAATGTTGGTCTTATTCCTATTACCATTGGCAAACCCATTGGCACAACTACTTTCTTAGAATACTTCTAATTAGTTATATTCAAGATATAATCATCTTTAACCAATCAAAATAGAGCATTTCAATCTCTAAGCTCTTTTAAGCTTAATCCCCTTTAGCCCTTCAAACTATTCTTAGCATGTCCCTAATTGGCTCAATATATGTTATAGCCCTCTTTGTAGCCAATCAAAGTAGTTCTTACTAATTTTTATTTGATGTGTTTCACATTTCAGTGCATTAACCCGGCCATTCCAAAGCAATGATCTTTTAGTCAATGCATCCAATACTAGTGTGAGGTCATATATGACTATAGCTAGACCATCAGCACAGCCCAACTTAAGGCCTAACAGGCCTAACTCTGTTGGTAAGTTCCATTGCAACCTTGTGTTTGTCAGGGTGGGTGGGGTATGTGTGTGGGGTGGGGGTGTGGGATGGGGGAAGGTGGGAGATGTCTGGGCTGGGCATTTGTCTTACCAATACAGAAGGAGGATAAATTATGATTTCAAATCTTGGGTCTATGGGACATGATCTGGTCCATGGGGGCCAAAGGAGGCATTTTTGAAAATTGAGTTACTATAATCACAGGGCTGACAACTCTCACACATTTGTCATGAGTCTCACACATTCAGTCACTTTCTCACGATCTCACGCCAAGGTAGTCTAATCTCACGCCTAGGTAGTAAATCTCACGTAAAGAGCTGTCAAATTAGTAAAATCTCACACATTATAAAAAAATTCTCTTTAAAGCAATGGTTTAAACCCAGGATTTAAATAGTGTAAAAATGATGCACCTCTGTGGAAGATATTTCCAAAATCTTCCACAGGGGTAGTGTGGATTTCAACTGGAATAGCACATTGATAATCCTTAAAACATGTTTATGTGTTGCCCATGTCTATTCAAAATTATAATTTTTTCCTCACACCAATTCATAGGCAATGAAAAGGACCATAGAACGTGGACACCCAACAACACACCATTCAATCTGGGCAAACCAGCAAGTGCAGGCTCTCAGAGACGATCCAGCTCGGGTTTCAGCGTCCACTCACGTGCAAAAAGTGAGGGCGCTCTTCCAATTTCAGCATCTGCTGCTGCAAGATCATCACCACCTATGAACTCTGCTCAGCCTCTTCCACCAATCAAAGTACCATGGACTGGAGAGAAAGGTGGTGGTGGAGATTCAGGAAGGAATGCGCCATCGATGGTAGGGAGTGCCACTGCTGTAAGCGTCATTGATGAAGAGACTGCGTCCCAGGGGAGGGCTAGCTCTGTTGGAATTATTGGTAGGTACATTTATGTCACTCATTTCGATTGCACAGCACAACAAAGATGTATCTTTGTTAGTTGCTGTATGAACACTTTTGAGAATAAGTACTTGGAACACTCGCTACGCTTTGTTGCAATTCCGTGCAGAATTTGCAATGATCATGGAAATGAATGTGTATTTTGTTTATGGACAAACATGACATCTACAACAATGATTTACACTTCCTCTCTCCCCATCAATCAATGTTGGAACACTTTGGAAAACTACTGAAGACATTGGCATTTCCCAACATTGCACGGGGGAGTGGGGTGTCGGTTTTCCGTGCTTGACACAAAAGCGTTCCAAGCATAGACTAATACTATTAGTTACTAGGTGAAGCGGAGGTATGGTACGGGAAATTATCGTGCGCGACGTGTCATACTGGGTGAAGCCGAAGACTGAACCCAGTATGACACTGAGCGCACAATAATTTTCCGTACCATACCGACGCTGAACCTAATAACGAATTTATCATACCACTAAGTCATTCTAAATATTGAAATAATTACGTTTTTAAACATTTTAATTCCTGCTAAATAGGAAAAATATTACAAAAATAGATGACTGTTCGCGATTACAGGTTATGCATTTACGCGCCCGGTTTACGCGATTCGCCTTTATACGCGTACCTCGCCGTACACGCGTATCGGCCTTGCAAAATCGGCCTTGCGTATCGGCCTTGCGTGCTATGATAAAGACTATTTTCTAACAGTCAACGTCCCTTTACATTGTATGCTGTGAATTCTCGCATATTCATGAGGGCCGATCATTTGATTGTGCCGTGTCTAACAATCATGCCAGCATTGCATGCCTTCACATATACATGACAGAGTGTTGCATGTCTTCGCGTTTACGTGATAGACCATAAAAATATGCGGTATGTGCATAGCAGTTTTGCCTGTCGCATTTCATGGAGCGATCTTCCTCATACTCCTCTTCCTCATGTTTTTCCTACTCCTCTTCCTCCTACTCCTCTTCCTCCTACTCATCCTCCTGCTACTCCTGCTACTCCTTCCTCTTCCTCTTACTTCTTTTCCTCCTACTCCTCTTCCTCCTACTCATCCCCCTCCTCCTCCTCCTCCCTCCTCCTCCTACTCCTCCTCCTCCTACTCCTCCTCCTCCTACTCCTCCTCCTCCTCCTACTCCTTCCTCCTACTCCTCTTCTTCCTCCTACTCCTATTCCTCCTTCTTTTCTTCCTACTCCTTTTCATCCTACTCATACTCCTTCCTCCCACTCATCTTCCTCCTACTCCTTCCTCCTACTCCTCTTCCTCCTACTCATCCTTCTACTCATCTTCCTCCTACTCCTCTTCCTCCTACTCCTCTTCCTCTTCTTCATCCTACTCCTTTTCATCCTACTCCTTCCTCCCACTCATCTTCCTCCTACTCCTCCCCTCCTACTCCTTCTTCCTCCTACTCCCTCCTACTCCTTTTCCTCCTACTCCTCTTCCTCTTCATCCTACTCCTCTTCCTCCTACACCTACTCCTCCTACTCCTCATCCTCCTACTCCTCTTCCTCATACTAATCTTCCTCATACTCCTCTTCCTCATGCTCCTTTTCCTCATACTCTTTCTCATACCCCTCTTCCTCAAACTCCTCTTCTTCAAACTCCTCTTTCTCCTTGTTTTCTAGTTCTCCAATCTCCTTTTACTCATTTCTTCATTTAATTCTTCTATACTCTTCTTCATGATCATCATCTTTTCCTGCTTTTCATATTCATATAGGGCTATTCCAATTGAAATCAATACAAGTGATAACACATTTACATGTATTAACCTATCTATATTTAAGTAGATTTCAAAGCATTGATATTTACCTGTCTAGTAAATACTTGATTTCTATTTATAGGCATATGTTCATGTAAAATATCAGTTGCAATTTATGTCCAAACATGAGTTAATCCCTGTGAGAAGCTGGCTGCCCTGATATTTAAGGTTTTTGGCCTTTTTTAAAAACTTTTAAGCCATTTTGACCATTTTCATCCAATTCTCCCCTCCCCTTGAAAGTTGCCTTTCCACCACTCTGAAAAATTCATGGCTATGCTACTTAGTTAGGCCTAAAAAATTGTTTGATTGGCCTAACCCGACCTACCCTAAAATTAGACCCGACCCAAGACTTTTTCTTTTTTTGGCAAAAAAAAAGGAAAAAAAAAAAAAAAAAAAGAAAATAAAACATTTAATTTTAAAAAAAAAAGAAGGAAAAAGATTCAAGGACTTCATCAAATGCAATTTACAGCTTTAAAAGTTGCATTGGTAACAGAGAATTGGTAACATTGGTCAAAAAATCCCTACCTACCTACCCTAATTTTTTTTTTTGTTACGCCAACCAAACAATTGTTTTAGGCCTTAATGATATAGGCCTTATTGATATAGGCCTATATTAAAATGACATGTCTGAGGTATTGACTTTCACTTTCACATTTTGTAAATTTGATACACTTGTGTTAAAATATTTAAATTAACCCAGATAAAAGAAACCTTTCTGAATAAACATATGAATAACTTTGAATTTTGTAAAGAAGTATATTAATATTAAAAACCATTTGAAGTGTTTTGACTGTCAAATTTCAAATTTCAAAGCTTTATAAAATATTCATACTGTATATCAGTATGAATATTTGTGACATTGTAAAGTTAGTTCTTCAATGGCTGTTAACATTGCACTTTTTTTTTTCTTTTTATGCAAATCTAAAAATTATGAAGATGTTAAACTCACATTTTTAGTGACATTTTACCACTTCACTAGTGGTTTCATCAGACTGGCAACCCATCACATCTGACTGCTTCCTTTTATAGGCTACTGGAACTATCATAGAGGGTGTGATGAGTTGGTCAAAGATATTGTTGAGTTATTTCTTACACAATTTTGATTC
Organism: Amphiura filiformis; assembly: GCF_039555335.1. Taxonomy (NCBI): domain Eukaryota; kingdom Metazoa; phylum Echinodermata; class Ophiuroidea; order Amphilepidida; family Amphiuridae; genus Amphiura; species Amphiura filiformis. The sequence continues at coordinate 22,201,300 of NC_092647.1, forward strand.
AAAACAAAGTTTTGTCTAACTGCAGATACATAAGGTTTCAATTCTGTGGTATACTTTTGAAGAACATGTAGTATTTTTTCCATAAAGGGTTAACAATTGGATGTATTTGTTCATAACTTCTGTGAAAATCTTCGATTCGAACTACATTTTCATAGTTAGATTTCTTCTGCTTGTACTTTTTATATTTCATCTACCTATCTGTATGTGTTGAAGCATATGTTTTAGCTATTCTTGAGTGGGTTCAATTTCCAATTTTTGAGTGTTGTTATAGAAAACAATGAATTATTTAGTAAAAGTGATCAGCATCTCATGATGTACTGTAAAAGTCAATACTTTCGCGAGAAGATATTTTCGTGATTTTGAAGATTTTGTCAATTGCACGAGAATTAAATTTCGCGGTTTCGATATTGATACAATAGAAACCTAATGCAAAAGTTTATTTTCGCGAGTTTTTATTTTCGCGATTTTATGTCCACTCATGAAATTCGCGAAAATAAAAACCCCAGCGAAAATTTCTACTTTTACAGTATGCAGAAGCAAGTCGGTGTTACACAAGCATGGTAAGTCATACATCATGTTTCTGCAGATTGACCAGCCTGACTGTCACCACTTGAGGCTTTGACGTAGATTGGTCCACTCAATATGCAAGAAAAATAATTGTGTTTTTTTTTCTCAAATGCAGATTGAAAAAAAGAAAAAGTTTTAATAGTGTCAATCAAGGTTGCTTAATTTAAATCGTGTTGATTGATATCGCGATTTAAATTGTATGAGTTTTTTCCCGACAAAAACACTGGTTTAAATCAAATTTTTGAATTTGATTAATTATGGACAATTCAAATGTTGTTTTGGTTAAATAATCGTATTCATTAGCCTATTTTTGTTGTTCTTGATGATTTTATAACATAACTTGAACCCTTAGTAGGTGTTTTACCAGCTCGGATTTTTTCAATCAAAACACCTTGATTGATCTAATTTTCACATGATTTCAGTATTCAAGGTTTTACATCAACAATATTTTGCATTTGAGTGACAGTTTTTTGTTTTTTATTTCATATTAGAATTGCTAACTCTTATGCATTGTGTTAATTGACTTTAGCGGATGTTATGTGGTTGGGGAGAAGAAAAAAATCACTAATTCAAACCCCCCCCATTTAAAAAAAAAAATCTGATTTAAATAATTAAAAAAATCTGATTTAAATAAGAATGAAAAAAATCTACTTCACATTTTTAAGAATCGGATTTAAATAAAAATTTAAACAAAATATCAACAACCACGATGTCAATACTCTCTCAAGCTTTGTATTTGATTTGTTTTGAATGAATAAACCACTTAAATTATTTGCAGAATAGTAATAGATTTCTTAGTTTTGTTGATCAAATAGACATTATGGTACTTTGTCTTGCTTGACATAACCAGATGGATGTTTACTCACTGTCTTATACAGTTAGTAGGTAATGGATGAAGTAATGTACTATCAGCAGTAGATAGTTGATGAAGTAGTGTGCTATCAGCAGTAGATAGTTGATGAAGTAGTGTGCTATCAGCAGTAGGTAATGGATGAAGTAATGTACTATCAGCAGTAAATAGTTGATGAAGTAGTGTGCTATCAGCAGTAGATAGCTGATGAAGTAGTGTGCTGTCAGCAGTAGATAGCTGATGAAGTAGTGTGCTATCAGCAGTAGGAAATGAATGAAGTAATGTACTATCAGCAGTAGATAGTTAATGAAGTAGTGTGCTATCAGCAGTAGATAGCTGATGAAGTAGTGTGCTGTCAGCAGTAGATAGCTGATGAAGTAGTGTGCTATCAGCAGTAGGAAATGAATGAAGTAATGTACTATCAGCAGTAGATAGTTGATGAAGTAGTGTACTATCAGCAGTAGATAGCTGATGAAGTAGTGTACTATCAGCAGTAGATAGTTGATGAAGTAGTGTGCTATCAGCAGTAGATAGTTGATGAAGTAGTGTACTATCAGCAGTGGATAGTTAATGAAGTAGTGTACTATCAGCAGTGGATAGTTAATGAAGTAGTGTACTATCAGCAGTAGATAGTTAATGAAGTAGTGTGCTATCAGCAGTAGATAGTTGATGAAGTAGTGTACTATCAGCAGTGGATAGTTAATGAAGTAGTGTACTATCAGCAGTGGATAGTTAATGAAGTAGTGTACTATCAGCAGTGGATAGTTAATGAAGTAGTGTACTATCAGCAGTGGATAGTTAATGAAGTAGTGTACTATCAGCAGTGGATAGTTAATGAAGTAGTGTACTATCAGCAGTGGATAGTTAATGAAGTAGTGTACTATCAGCAGTAGATAGTTGATGAAGTAGTGTACTATCAGCAGTGGATAGTTAATGAAGTAGTGTACTATCAGCAGTGGATAGTTAATGAAGTAGTGTACTATCAGCAGTGGATAGTTAATGAAGTAGTGTACTATCAGCAGTGGATAGTTAATGAAGTAGTGTACTATCAGCAGTGGATAGTTAATGAAGTAGTGTACTATCAGCAGTAGATAGTTGATGAAGTAGTGTACTATCAGCAGTAGATAGTTGATGAAGTAGTGTACTATCAGCAGTAGATAGTTGATGAAGTAGTGTACTATCAGCAGTAGATAGTTGATGAAGTAGTGTACTATCAGCAGTAGATAGTTGATGAAGTAGTGTGCTATCAGCAGTAGATAGCTGATGAAGTAGTGTGCTATCAGCAGTAGATAGTTGATGAAGTAGTGTACTATCAGCAGTAGATAGTTGATGAAGTAGTGTACTATCAGCAGTAGATAGCTGATGAAGTAGTGTGCTATCAGCAGTAGATAGCTGATGAAGTAGTGTGCTATCAGCAGTAGGTAATGGATGAAGTAATGTACTATCAGCAGTAAATAGTTGATGAAGTAGTGTGCAGCAGTGGATAGTTAATGAAGTAGTGTGCTATCAGCAGTAGGTAGTTGAAGAAGTAGTGTGCTATCAGCAGTTGGTAGTGGATGAAGTGGTGTGCTATCAGCAGTAGATAGTGGATGAAGTAGTGGTCTATCAGCAGTAGGTAGTGGATGAAGTAGTGTACTATCAGCAGTAGATAGCTGTTGAAGTAGTGTGCTATCAGCAGTAGATAGCTGATGAAGTAGTGTGCTATCAGCAGTAGGTAATGGATGAAGTAATGTACTATCAGCAGTAAATAGTTGATGAAGTAGTGTGCAGCAGTGGATAGTTAATGAAGTAGTGTGCTATCAGCAGTAGGTAGTTGAAGAAGTAGTGTGCTATCAGCAGTTGGTAGTGGATGAAGTGGTGTGCTATCAGCAGTAGATAGTGGATGAAGTAGTGGTCTATCAGCAGTAGGTAGTGGATGAAGTAGTGTGCTATCATCAGTAGATAGTTAATGAAGTAGTGTGTTATCAGCAGTAGATAGTTAATGAAGTAGTGTACTATCAGCAGTGGATAGTTAATGAAGTAGTGTACTATCAGCAGTAGATAGTTAATGAAGTAATGTACTATCAGCAGTGGATAGTTAATGAAGTAGTGTGCTATCAGCAGTGGATAGTTAATGAAGTAGTGTACTATCAGCAGTGGATAGTTAATGAAGTAGTGTACTATCAGCAGTGGATAGTTAATGAAGTAGTGTGGTATCAGCAGTAGATAGTTGAAGATGTAGTGTGCTATCAGCAGTTGGTAATGGATGAAGGAGTGTACTATCAGCAGTAGATAGCTGATGAAGTAGTGTGCTATCAGCAGTTGGTAATGGATGAAGGAGTGTACTATCAGCAGTAGATAGCTGATGAAGTAGTATGCTATCAGTAGTAGGTAATAGATGAAGTGGTGTACTCTCAGCAGTGGATAGTTAATAAAGTAATGTGCTATCAGTAGTAGAGAGCTGATGAAGTAGTGTGCTATCAGCAGTTGGTAATGGATGAAGGAGTGTACTATCAGCAGTAGATAGCTGATGAAGTAGTGTGCTATCAGTAGTAGGTAATAGATGAAGTGGTGTACTCTCAGCAGTGGATAGTTAATAAAGTAATGTGCTATCAGTAGTAGAGAGCTGATGAAGTAGTGTGCTGTCAGCAGTTGGTAATGGATGAAGGAGTGTACTATCAGCAGTAGATAGCTGATGAAGTAGTATGCTATCAGTAGTAGGTAATAGATGAAGTGGTGTACTCTCAGCAGTGGATAGTTAATAAAGTAATGTGCTATCAGTAGTAGAGAGCTGATGAAGTAGTGTGCTATCAGTAGTAGATAGTTGATGAAGTAGTGTGCTGTCAGGAGTAGATAGCTGATGAATTCAAAGTAATATGCTATCACCAATATGTAATGGATGAAGTATATCATGATGATATTGAAACATAACATCAAGTTTTGTATAAACTTATGATAACATCCTCCTTGCACTTGCACAACATATTGGCACCTATGCTAATAATTATGTAAAAGCGGTATAGTACACAAAATCAGTATACAAATATTGAATTATATAAAACGGTATCAGTATGCAAAAGCAGTATACAAATATTGAATGTTTATGATTACAATGGTAAGAATATGTTCATGAGGTGAAATATGGACTGTTCCATTCAACGAGGTTTTGCAGAGTTGAATGGAACAGTCCATATTTCACCAAATGAAAAATATTCTTTCCACTTAATTTTTTATAAATCACCAGGAAAACAAAACAAAATTAAACAAATATATTAGCGTATTTATAATAGAAACGACACCCACGACTATAATTGGATGAATCGTGTTCACTGTGCGCGCTATTCGTCCGCATTGTCAAGGTAGCAGTGTGTGAGTGCAATGGAAAATGGACTATTGTACTTGTGCGGAGTGCAACTGTCTTTTTCTAAAAATGGCAAAAATAATCAATAGCAATTGACCAATCAAATGATGAGAATCTTTGTATGAGTTATATAATACTATTTTTTTTTTTTTTTTTTTTTTATATCTCGTTTTTTGCCATTAAAATTGTGTTTTTGCCGGGGCCTACCAATATGAAACACTTACGCCGACGCACTGTTTATACCCCCTAAGTTATTATGATAAATCGAATACATTGAAAGTGCTGAATCTTGAATGAAGTTCAACTGTGGCTGATTCACAGTGAGCGATATTTAGTGTCTTCAGTGAGTGGAAAATCGCTCACTAGAAATTGAGTTCGGGCGAGCGGTGTCGAGCCAGAGCGATCGCTGGCCTCAAACAGCAAGGCATGACTATTTGAATTGTAATTAAACCATTATTACATGTGCATACAGGGTGTCCCAGAAAAAATTACCGAGTGAATAAAATTGAACGTAACTCGAGAAATAAACATCAGAATCAAAAAATATAAAATGTAGCGTATAGCTCATTTTATTGTGCATAACATACGAAAAATCTATTTGATTTGCTTGACTGGTTGCGAAGAAATTAACGATTACATAATGCGTGCTTCAATGCAGTTCATTCCAAGTTTGATCAACAGGCGCGTTTTTCATACTCGTCACCACTTCCTAAAGTCTGTGTATCTCATTACATTTAGTCCACATTATCTATTTTATAATCCGACGGTGTCATGTTATTCATGCTTTCACTGAAGATGAATAACAGTTTTAACGAGAAAACCTTGATTTCTGCAATTGGAAGCTTCCCATCTTTAAGTTGTGCAAATATGTTATATTAACTTTGCAAAGAACATTTGAGCCAAGAATGAAAATGTTTAAGTACTTACAGCTTTACGTGTGGTTTTTGATACCATGCAACATTAATATTGAAGTTTTAAAAGATTTAAACTTTGCATTACAATTTGCATTACAATTCCAAAAACATCAATGTGCCGTGTGAGAAATCTTTTAAGCCAGCTGGAATTCTTTATGCAATAATTTATTATGCAACATTTATATCAAAAAAAAAAAAAAAAGATATTTACAAGTACCAAGCATCATCTTACATACAAGCTTTCATTTTCAATATCGTGCAGGATTTCAAATTTGAACAAAACCTAATTAAATGTTTTGCAAGAAACAGATTGTTTAAAAAGAACGAAAAGGATTTCACCGAACAAAATATGAAGCCCATTGACAGTTAACCACTAGTGCGCATTGTGTTGAATGATCTTTTTTTCAAACTTGGAATGAAGTGAATTGATGCATGCTTTATGTAATCGCTCATTTCCTCGCAGTCAGTCAACCGAATCCAGTACAATTAGCATATAAGATGCAAAATAAGATGGGCTACACACTGATTTTTAAATTTGTGGATTCTGATGTCTAATTCTTACTTACGGCCAAATGTATTCGCCCGGTAATTTTTTCTGGGACACCCTGTATACTTTCAAGTATAAACTTTCATGCTGATATTTGTTGTTGCACCTTGTGGTTCAACTCTCTCCACGCGGGTGTCGACTGCAGACGACGGGTGTTTTTTTTAATTCAAAATTTCAAAAATTTCAGAATTGTAAATTTTCATTACCATATTTGGAATCAACATGAAAAATGCATTAAAATGAGTACAAACAAGCCTAGCATTGGTTCAGTAAATCTTTAGATAGCTCTTGATGTTTTTGAGAAAATATCTCAAAACTTGGACTTTTTATGTTGAAGCTTATCGCTAGCACGCAGAGAGGAGAAATTGTCTATATTTGCATCCTTTTAACTCACATAAGAGGTCCAGGATGTGTTTAGTAATCACTTGTTCATGATGTTCAACGACATGTTGAATAAATAAATCATCTCCATCGAGTTGATGTGATGTATAAATATGTATTCGGTAATTTTCTGCCCTACGGAGATCGAGCAAGTAAGAGTTTGGCAAAAACAGTGGACCGCACTCAAAATGCAAAATCCCTTGTGATTGAACAGACCCTGAACAGCAGTGGCGTAGCCAGTGGGGGGCCAGGGGGCCGGCCCCCCCCCCCCACTCGTCATGGCTGTCGGTTCATGTAAGGCCGTCGGTAGACGGAAGGTGTTGGTTGAAAAAGGAGGTGAGAAATGATCAAACCTCTCCAGGTAACAAAACGTAATGTAAATTTGTGATGCAAATGCAGGTTATTGAAATCAAACAATTACAGCGAATGTAATAACAATAATAAGGCCAAAAACAAGCCATGCCAACCATTTGCTAGCTTGCTACACCTTACGTGCAAAGTATGTGCATTAATTTTTGTAACTACTTTGTACTTGGTTATCAAGCTTATTCCAATCGCCACAAGCCTGTCCAGATAATGTTGTTTTCTTTGTATATTGAGTGTTTGCACCATGTAATTTGATCTCATTTGAAAGTGAAACACAAGATGAACTAATTCTCTTGTCCTAACATTATATTGTTTTGATGACTTAAAATGGAAAAAACTAGGATATGTTTTATGTAAACATGTCAATAGGGGGCTGTGCAATATTTATGAGCAGGGGGGTAAAATTTCCAGACAGTGTCCCAAAAATTGCTTTCCCCCTCTTGGCTTGTCCCTCCCTCTCCGCCTGCCAAAAATAAATTTATGGAAATATCTTCCACAGGGGGAGTATGAATTTCAAATGGAATGAACACATTAGCAGCTTCATTTGAAACCCACCCTCCTTCCCTCAGTGGAATATTCAGGTTGAATCTTTCTCAGAGGGTGTATGAAATTCAAATGGAGCTGCCTAATGTGTTCATTCCAATTGAAATTTATACTCCCCCTGTGGAAGGTATTTCCAAAAGCTTCCACAGGGGTAATGTGGATTTGAAATGGAATAGCCCAATTTCAAAAAGGCAAATTTAAAAGCCAGCAAAAGTATTTTTTTACTCACAGGCTTTAATGTGTAACCGTTTGTAATTGTGAATACAAGAAACCACAAAACTGCTCTGAGCAGTTCAAAACTTGAAAAAATTAATACCGCTAAAATATCATGCTTTACAGGATCGCATACATACGAGAATCGGCTAGAACATCACCAACAAGGTGAAGTTCTTAATGCACCAATACACATGTGTGTAGAGTTTTGTGATTTGATATAAAACTGCGTGCCCAGAACCACAAGTTTATATGGTAAAGCTATGATGGTTAATGTAGGTTGTTGAACTGTGGCAAGGAAGGTGATGCTATTTTGGCTTAGTAGTGATATACTGCCTTGCCCAATCATTGACAAAATTTGTAATTTAGGCCAAGTAAAAAAAACTTCATGTTTAGCATCCCCAACTACATCTTTTTAAGGGATTCAGATTTTTTTCTTTTTTTTTTTCTTCTTCTTTTTTTCTGGCATAATATTTTTAGAAATGTTTCAGTAGTTTTCAATATATTGGCAATAGATTTGCTTCTGTTCAAGTATAAGCATTGCTAATCAACCCTTTAGAATCATCAAATAAAAAGATTTTACAAGAGCCTTAATTCTCTTCTTCAAGTTACACAAATGATAATGGTATAACCATAATAACAGTCAAATTTGCATCGTAATAAAAAAAAAATGGGGCCTGCTCTTGCCTTCATTCAAAAAGGCCAAACACTAAACATGTTTTTTTTATTACTTGGCCTTAGATATACTGCCAGTAGTAGTAGTGGTGATTTTAGATACATGTGATTTGACTATCACCTGCGTGCAGAACCTATGCAGAGGCGGTTGATATGAATGTATTTATTCACTACCAATACCAGGAGTGGTATATAAAAAACTGGAATAAGAGTGACTTTATAAAAGATGGAAGATGGTGTAGAATAATTACCACTGACTGAAAATGCTAAAAAGCTTTGTGAATGCTTTGAAATGGTTAATCCATGATGACTATTGAAACTCATGCAGCTATATTTCTTATCTACGACGCTGTCTTAATAATTTTGGGTACATGATGGTGTATAATAATTACTACTGACTGGAAATGCTAAAAAACTTTGTGAATGCTTTGAGATGGTTAAACCAAGATGACGATTGAAACTCATGCAATTATCTTCTTTTCTACGATGCTGTCTTGATGATTTTGGGTACATGATGGTGTATAATAATTACTACTGACTGAAAATGCTAAAAAACTTTGTGAATGCTTTGAAATGGTTAAACCAAGAAGACGATTGAAACTTACACAGCTATATTTCTTCTCTACGATGCTGTCTTAATAATTTTGGGTACATGATGGTGTATAATAATTATCACTGACTGAAAATGCTAAAAAGGTTTGTGAATGCTTTGAAACCAAGATGACGATTGAAACTCGTGCAACTATATTTCTTTTCTACGACGCTGTCTTAATAATTTTGGGTACATGATGGTGTATAACAATTACCACTGACTGAAAATGCTAAAAAACTTTGTGAATGCTTTGAAACCAAGATGACGATTGAAACTCACACAGTTATCTTTCTTTTCTATGACGCTGTCTTAATAATTTTTGGTACATAATGGTGTATAATAATTACCACTGACTGAAAATGCTAAAAAGCTTTGTGAATGCTTTGAAACCAAGATGACGATTGAAACTCATGCAACTATCTTCTTTTCTACAATGCTGTCTTAATCATTTTGGGTACATGATGGTGTAGAATAATTACCACTGACTGAAAATGCTAAAAAACTTTATGAATGCTTTGAAATTGTTAAACCAAGATGACGATTGAAACTCACGCAGCTATCTTTCTTATCTACGACGCTGTCTTAATAACTTTGGGGACAGCTGGAAATAGCGTTATTTTATTAACTTTTGGGAGACCAGCTGTGCGCAAACCGTCCACTGTGATATTGGTGTTAGCACTCGCCCTCGGCGATCTTACCGCTTGTCTGCTCTCAAGCTCATTAGACATAGCTACGGTACTTTACTCATCAAGTTTGAACTACACAAATAGATCCACGCAAGAAGTGCTATGTCACAACATACTCTATCAGTTATCACTTGGCGTTATGTCCTCCACCCAATACTTCACCGTCCTACTTCACGGCCTTGTCGCCGTCAACCGTTACTGCACTGTCGGTCGCCGCATGCACGCAGGATGTCCAAACAAACAACACTAGCGCTTATTTTGGTGATTATTATACCGAGTCTCATTATTGGTGTAGTCAGTGCGTTAGTCGGTACTTTTACCCATAGCATAGTGATGGTTCCTTGCTTCATTTATCACAACACTAATATTTTAATTATTATTATATGGTTCATAACTGTCTTGACTATCTTTCTCTTAATCGTTGTTCTCAACCTCAAAATGGTGCTGAGAGTGCGTAAACAACAAAGATGTGTTGCCGATGTGGTCATTCCGACCGTAACCGCTCAAGTGGCGCTACCTAGCTCTCCGCAGCCATCCACATCGCATGAGCAACGCAGAAGCACTTTTCCTGATAAGACATTATCCTTTGAAGAGCCTGATTGTCACCCACTACAAGCCTATCAAAGAGGATCTCTACCAGTAGATTTACCTGTTCAGAAAACAAATTTGGCAAATTTTCACCTTGGTAACCTTGCCGCTCCTCCTCGAGCACCAAGCATCGCATCCTCCTACACATCATCTTTCATATTTTGCGACACACCATCACCTTCAACTGATAACTCTCCGGCAAGTCCGAGCTGCAGCTTTGCCTTCCCAATGCAGATGCCACAACAGCGAGACAGATGCATCCGCAGGGCTCCAAAGTTTCACAAGGAAACACTTGATCGCATGATGAAGACTTTACTACTAACAACGGTCATCTTTGCTTTGACCTGGATCCCTGTTTTTGTTATTCTCAGTTTACCAATAGATATCATGAGAGACCTATACGAAAACGATTCCTATCTTTTTGCATTTGTCATATTTGTGCGAGATTTCCCACGGTTGAATCACGTCGTGAATCCGGTGATTTACTGATTTTTGAACAACTAATTTCGTAGAGAGTTTAAAAAGTTGATAGCAAGAAAGTAGTACACCATACTGCTTCACTAAATATGGTGCATTGGGCTTTCTTGATGGAATTTTAGGCACAAACTAAAAGTGCCTTCCCGTAAAAATAAGGGCACGGATCCTTAATTCTTGTTGGGATTTTCCGAGGAGGGAGCTCTTTATTTGTATGCAAAATTTACCCTAAGGCAAACTGGCTAAGGAGCCCATGTGCGCCATTAAGTGGATCTTTATGGTATGTGTAAAAAAGAGTACATAAAAAGTGTAGTGGGGTGTGAGGGGTTGGGTGTGAGTGTGAGGTGCCTGTGGGTTTGTAAAACAGGGCTTATGTAACTATGAAACTGGGGGATACACCTGCAAAAAGGGATATCCCCATTTAACAATAGTGATTAAATGCTCTTCTTATTTAAAACAAGAACTGTCTTTAAAAAAGACAATGCCATGGATAAAGATCATGTTTCATAATTTTGCATCGTAAATTGTTACCCATCAACTGTAAATTGCAAAATAGTCTTGTACGATGATGAGCTAAGAATGAAGTTGATCTTCAAGCACAATTAATTGCAGTAAAACATGTGTAATATAGCAAGTGGTTAACAGTTAACAAACTTATGCTGGTTTCATACTTTTCTGCCGCTCTGACAATGATTTTGCTTCACTGCGCAGTCGCACCAGACACGCTGGCGGTGAATAGCGACAAGCTGATATATTGATCAGACAAGCCGATATAATGATCACTCCACACTTTTCTCAAAACGGCAGATCACATGGAGTTGATTCAATCAACTTGGAATATTGGCAGTGGTGGTGCCAGGATTTTTTCGGGGCATTAGGGGGGGCAAAGTGAATTTCAGGGGGTAATCAACATAAAATTACCGCAAAAGTGGAAATTTTTGTGACTTTGGGTTTTTTTCGGGGGGGGTGGGGGGGGGCAAGAGTTCTGACTGGTTCCCCCCGTGGCACCGCCACTGAATATTGGGGCCAAGGCAACTGTCTTTGATGAACACACCCACACACATAAACTGACAGTCTTTCTTTAATTGGCATGTTTGCAATATCAATTAGAGCAACTTCATTTGTTGCACAGTCATGAAAAGCTCTGGTATATGTGACTAAACCTTGAGAAAATATAGTTTACAAATATGAACTGGTAATAAACATGTGGGCGAACAAAACAGAATAATACAGCTTTCAACAAACAATAATTGGTTGTACTCGTTATTATTACTATACTGAAGTAAGCAGTAAGTATGATTTAAGAAATCATTTGGTTCATTAAAAGCCTGAGGCACTTAAAATTAATACAGGTGAAAGCCTAAGACTTTCAAAGGAAGGGGCATATTTTAAAAGAGCTTTTATGGTGATAAAAAAGTGTAAAAAATGGTGGTTTTGGGTGATAGATGGACTATTTAGAGAATAAAGGTATTGTTTTTAGCCGCTGTCATGTATCTATCGACTCATATAACACAGGTGACATCATTAATATATTAAGTTTACTTCACCGAGTTGTTTTACACCAAAAATAGTGATGTCGTGTGTTATATGAGACCGTAGATACACGACAGCGGGTAAAAACAATACCCTTATTCTCATTCTTAAACACTTCAATTCAAATAAAAATATTAATCATAAGTATACCAAATTTTAATCAAATTAAATCCTACATTTTACAAGGAATTACTTGGGGCTTATAATCGACCATTTGCTATGCACCTCCAATTGGTTCGAATAGCGCATACAAATAGTGCGTTGACGCTCACACGCTAAACCGTGTTATATTGTGTCATATCACACAACTAAGAACCAATAAGATTGCAGAAATTTTCTCAAGTGTTTAAGAATGGACCTAATTTATCATAGGGGCATTCAGTGGTGTATAGCATGAGTCTGAGTCATCCTACTGGGGGGCGCACCAACAATGATTGGGAGGCACCAGGTCTGATTGGAGGGGACACAAGTCATTTTTTGACAATTTGCCTATAGGATTTTCTAAATCCAATCAATTTGGGCCACTGGGGGAAACGGATCAAAACAAGTTCATACAAGTTCTGAATTTTGCTTCAAATAGCTTTTCTTATTAAAAAAACAAAGAATAAAAAGCTGTGCTGAATGGAAGTTAACATTCACATCTAACAAATTTTAGCCTTTAGGTGACAGATCTAATGAGAAAATAGGGGTCTTTGGGTGACGGAGGGTCAGGGTGGGTTTATCAAAAATGTACATGGGGCCTTTGTGCAACAGTGATGCAGAAAAAGGACAGCCCACCACCCACTTCATCTTCTAATGTATTGAAGCAACCCCCTGATTAAAACCTAAGAAAGTTTGCAATATCTGGAGTACAGCAAATATTTGTTTTCTTTTTTCATTTTTTTCTCAGAAAATGCACAGTCATTCATGCATTATTATTAGCAAAATGTGGTACTTTTTAGTATTTGTCCACAAAAATAAGCAAGGATGTGTATTGTGGTTGGGCTAATCAATTTAAAGTCCACCCTCCCCCATTCCAAATGGAAGTTAAGTTTGAAACCCACATACCCTATCTGGAAGATTCATATTGGATATTTGTCATAGGGTGTATGAAACTCAAATGGAGCTGCCTAATATGTTCATTCCATTTGAAATTCATACTCCCATGTGGAAGATATTTTCAAAATCTTCCCCAGGGGTAGTGTGGATCATAAATGGAATAGCTCATTCAGGCAGAAGACTTATTTTTGTTTGATTAAGGCACACTAAAGTTTTATTAATCAAACAAACAAGGAGATAATCTTTCTTCTGTGATGCTACAGAGATGATTGTAGAAATGACTGATCCTCCTACACCAATTTTTGAAAAAGTCTGCTCCATATCATTTTTTTTTACTTGGCCTTACTGTTTGAAAGCAGTAATTAGGCGGAGGCACTAGTAGTATATGGGACGGTAGGGCCTACTTAACATTCATGAGCTCATGTATATTAATGAGGTAGGTGTGGCTAATTAGCATATGAATATTAATGAGGTGTGCATGGCTAATTAGCATATATAAATATTCACAAAGTGGGTGTGGCTAATCATATTATTCGCGAGATCATGAATATGAAGGAATGAACGCAATCAAAATAACGTCATTGTCAATCGAGAAGTCGATTTTTTAACGATGTTAGACAAATGATGCACGACAAACAAGAGAATTTTTTTTATAAAGAAATAATACTGATTATTCCGTACTTTGAGGAACGTTGTTGTATCGATGAGCGTGAGCCCCGGGCGTGAGCATAAAGAATACGAAAAACGTTAGATACGTTCAGCTCCAGCCTAATGTGTGTAATAAATTTGGCAACAATTATTTTGTGCTGTGTGTGTGTTCCCCCGGAATTTCGAGGTGGTGGGTCTTTGCGAGCTGACAGCGTACCGGTAAAAGGGGGTCTTTTGGAGCTGTGAACCGGGCTGCGAACAAGTAAAATGGATACTTTTGGAGCTGCGAACAGTCAAAATCAAGAGTTTTCTTGGCTTTTTGGTTGAAAATTGCCTGAAAAAATCAGAATTATGAGCAATTTTGGGGTCTTTTAGAGCTGATATTATCTATTTTGGTCAAATACAGGGGGTCTTTCGGAGCTGCAAAATCCAAAAAGTGCCCCCCTCCCCGGGCTACCCTTGTGGAAGATTTTGGAAATATATTCCACAGGGGGGTAAGTTTTTCAAATGCAATTGGTCAGGGTTAACCATTTTGAAACCCATACTCCCCATTTACTATGGCATTACCTTTCACAACTTTAGTGAGTATTTCAAATGGAAGCTACCCGATTGTTTATTCTTTTCGAAACCCATACTCCCTCTGTCAAGGGCTTTAGATAAATCTTCCATAGGGGTACAAATGTAGTGTGGATTTTAAATTGACTAGCCCAATGCAACTGTAAATTCAAACAAAGTCAACAGATGAATTAGAACTTTTACTCAGGATTGCCAAACCCGCAATTTGGTAGCCCAATTGGGCGACTTTTGAAAATTTTCTCCATGACTTTTGACAATTTCCTGTCCCATAAAAACCAATATTTAAGAAAAAAATTGGGCGACTTTTCAACATTAGCTCCCGCGACTTCCGGTAGTTTCCAGCCCCATAGAAACCAATGGTAACGAGAAAAATTGGGCGACTTTTGGATTATTTTACCCGCGATTCGGGCTGAAATCTTTTGGCAACCCTGTTTACTTTAAATAAACATAATTTTTCACCAGGTTCGTCATCACAGTGATCACCAATTAAAGTGAAAAAGTGATCCCGCCTGGGAATCAAACCCAGGACCTCAGGTTGACCAGACCTATGCCTTAACCACTTGGCCATAGGAGCTTCATGATTAAGCAGGTTGAAATTCGAACCCATAAGCGGTCACTTAACTTCGAACCCATAAGGCGACGAAAAAAGAAAACACTGTTCTACGGGCCCAACCGACCCAGATTTTGAACAAATTGGGGAAAAAATTTTCCTGTACAAATGAATGCCGACCCAAATTTCTTTTTGTATTTTCTCAAATTGCAAATTATTTACAGATTTTGGTGATTTTTTGGGTCATTTCAAAAAAAAAAAAAAAAAGGCCGACCGACTGACCCTAGTTGAAAGGTCCGTCCACCCATAGAACAGGGTTTCTTTTTTTCATCGCCTAAGCGGTCACTTTTACTTTACTTCAAAATTACTCCTGTGTTGAGATTACTACTGTGTCGAGAGCAATTTTGATACATCTTTGTAAAATATAGCTTGTGTATTCATTAAATCAGCAGTATATTACTGCTTTTTCAGTGGGCATTTACATAATAAGTGGGTTACTGCATCAAATGCTATACATGTATTTGGATCAAGCAGGAAAGCGAAAAAAAGATGTAAATTCAGAACAATTGGATGATGCATTTGATACCATTAAGGTTATTAATTATTTTAAACTGTTGTGATTTGGTAGTTCACAGCATCTTACGAATGGTAGTGAGCTTTGGCAAAAACTGCATTGCTCAATTCATAGCGAGTGTGTAGAAGAATTAAAATATCACAGATATACTTTTATAGGTGCTGCGGTTCTTGAGTTACGTTTTAAAGAGGGCTGAAACAACAACACTTTTGTAAAATGTACATAACTAATTAACAAAAATAAATTAAGCAAGTTTGCAAAGTACACGATTTGTAGAATGAACTTTTGCAAAACATCAAGGTGTTAATTTTCAATAATATATTGATCTAGATAATTAAAATCGATTTTTAGGTTGCTTCGACCAACAATACATTAAGTCATAATATACGATTTCCGTCAAATTTTAATTTTGTTATTCTTTATACCAAAACGTTTTGTCTGACATGAGTATTTACATTATTGGGTTAATGTATTTAGACCAAGCAGGAAAGGGAAAGAATTACCATACTGACTCCAGTATAGTCACCCCCCCCCCTCCCTTTTTAGGTGAAAAATGATCAAATTTGGGGGTGGGGGGGGAACTATTATATTACTCAAATGTGTCCTGGACTTACAGGTAATTAAATTAAACTTATAGGTAATTAAATGACTTTAATACAATCCAGTGTTATTTGAAATCATAAATAGACTATGACATGAACACAAATTATAACTTCGCATATTGAAGACACAAAATACTCTTTTTTTTTTAATCATGTGACCATGTCAATTTCCATTATCTCCCCCATATGCGCACTCTGTCAGAACGATATCAATTTCCATTGGCGTTATCCGGATAATTTCTCCGCCTTTATCCTTCTGCAACAAGGATAAATTCCTTGGAAAACTCTCGCTGCTATTATCCTGAGAATAGCGGAGAACGTCAATTTCTATTGGGCAAAATTAATCTCTTAGCCGGTACATTCCAGATAATGGACCCCAATAGAAACACACTAATAGTTATTCAGATATAGAAATGCAAAAGGCATCGTCTTTATTTATCAAAACAATAAAGGTTTACAGGAAATGACAGGAAACCACAGTAAAAATTTATTCAATTGAATATTTTAGCCATTTGCCTGCCAATTCCCCCGGGATTTTGGTAGGGGCGTGCCGCTGAGAATTTGAAAGTGGACCCATAAATATACCAATTTTCAAGAAATTTGGACCCATTGATATACCAAAAGTCAAAATTTCCGGCCAAATTGAACCCATATTGTCTTCGTTTTTACAAATTTTCCCAAATGTTTTTAGAAAATTTTGAAATTTTGGCTAGATTGAGGCAAAATTGAAAAAAGGACCCATTCATATACCAAAATTGGCTTAGAAAAGGGTCATTGATATACCAAAAGGCGAAAATGCTACCCATATTAGCTGCACGTTACTCCCGTATGGTCATTTGTACTAAGTACACCCCCTGGGCCAATTACCTACAAATATTCTCAGTAATCATTAACCTGTTATCCTTTTCATGCCCACGCATAATGTGATGGCAATAATATTATTGTAGCATGCATATTAATCGAATAATCAATTTAAAATTAACGTTAAATTATCGCTGAGAAGCTTAACTTTGGTGATCAATAATATGGGATTGGTAACACATGACATTTAACTCAAGTATACCTCTTCAAGTGATAATTATAAAAGAGTGATGAATGGGTGATAGTTTAGACAAGTAGCCTAATTTTGGCGAGTAACCTCCTTCGATTAATTCTCATTTTCCCTGGTAGAACAATGGATACATTTAAACATAATGAATACATTTGCGAAGCTAACAAAAGACACTGTATATCCCATTGCAGATATTGTCATTTATAACACCTTCGGATTATACCTCATACATATTCATGAGTAAATCTGGCCATTTATCAATCACAATGACGTAACCTGATTTCACTGTGCAGTATTTTTTCCTACCACCATCGCCATAGTCAAAAGGTCGGTCAATGTAATGATAATTATATCAGGGTAATAAGGGCTCACTATTTTTCCCGAGGTACTGGCTACGAGCCTATCACCCCTCACCCTCCAGGTTCGGGGCGGAAGGCCCGTAGCCAGTACCAGTACCTCGGGAAAAAACTTTGCCCTATTTCCCCTCAAACAATGTAGTATTAGTATACTATCTACCTATCTACGTCCCATAGCCAAGAGGCCATTGGGGTTACATAGTGATGATCAACTTAAGAGACGCACAATTTCCAAAGTTTTCTGTTCTCAGCCTTTGATGTTATCAATTCACACCTTCCTCTCTCTCTAACTTAACACATCTGTACCTCCCTGCAAAATGGTGTTTGCTAGACTGTTCTTCCACAGAGGGAGTATGAATTTCAAATGGAATGAGCACATTAGGCAGCTCCATTTGAATTTCATCCACCCTCTGAGAAAGATTCATCCTGAGGGAGAGTGAGTTTCAAATGGAGCTGCTAATGTGTTAATTCCATTTGGAATTCATACTCCCCCTGTGGCAGATATTGCCAAAATCCTCCACAGGGGCAGTGTGGATTTTAAATGGAATAACCATTTGTCTGTGTATGAAAGCAGACCTATACATTAAATGATGAAAATCGAGTCTACTTTTTTTCTGAATCCTTATAACTAGAGAAGTAGTTGGTGTGGTTTTCAACCAGATATGAGCAATTTTTGAATGTGACCCCTGTATAAACTTTGATGACCTTCCCCCCCTCCCCCATCATGGAAAGAAATTATTTTTTGGTCCAAATTTGTTAAACATATATCAAGAGCTGCATCTGTGCCCATTTCTATCACAGCGCTTTTCACAGCTGCATGAGTAATTATCCATTATACACTTCATAAAAGCAACTGATTCAAGAATAATGTAATTATTGCCAATTGATTATGAATTTATGAATTTAGTGATAAAGCTTGAATAAAATTATCCGTTCAACAATTTGTCTGTATATTTCATTATACTCGATGATAAGTAGATTTTGAGTACTTTCAACCAATTCTCTAAATAATTTTGAATTTAATTTTTTGTGTTTACTTTTATATTATGAATAATGTTATGTAAAAGGAAAGAAAAGCACTCTGTGTTTGGACTTTTAAGTCTATTTTTTCTTTCCTGAATTACCATTTTCTTATTTGTATTATGTTGTTTGTATTTTGGTAATTAATTCAAATAAATATTGTGACAAGTAAACACCAGCAATTCGCTACTTGCATGGTTCCGACATTATGCACTATGTGCGGGGAGAGCCTTGAACTGGCAGCATACATAAAAGGAAGAATTACGTAAACCTTACACAGAATGTTGTATGACTGGTTCAATTCCCATTCATACACTCCTACAATCCCGAAATATGTCTTGAAACATTAAAGCGTCTTTAGGGGAAAATTAGTCCCCCCACTCCCCCGTGCAATGTTGAAACGTGCAAATGTGTTCAGCGTGTCTCCAAAGTGTCGCAACATTGAATGATGGGGGTGGGGAAGGAAAAAGTGTTAATTGATGGCCCAGCTTTCTTCTAATTCCAAATATTGAACATTTTATCCACATTAAATATACACTTTGGATTTCATTCAAGATGCCTAAAAGCGTTTCAACGACATTTTTGGGGATTGTCTGAGGCAAACGCTAAAATTAACATCTGATTTTAATCTTTTGGCTATAACTTTAAAACTACTTGATAGAATCACTCCAAATTTTCAATGAATATTAGTTAGCGCATAAGCTATGATGTGGGTATAAAATAAAACAACTAATTGTATCAATTTTGACTATATCGCCCTGCACTACAAGCAGCTTGCACCCATCACCTGTGTATGTCTACAATCATAGATTGAATACAATAGCGCTCTTTTCAAACATACTAATCTTACAGATGTGAGTGATCAGCATGATATAGTTCAATGCATAGGTACCGCGTGAAAAATTTTCCATGACTATTCATTAATAGATAGGCTATGATGTGGGCACAAAATAAAACAACTCATCTTTTATTTAGGTAGTGGTCAAATAATTCTTTTGTACTCCATCCATTTGCATATCTTCTGGAGCGTGCCTATAGAGGAGATGATTTGAACTAATGACCTTATGTGCAAGCACTCTATAAGTAAAATACTTATGAAACGTATGAAACTTGAACGGGGTGGGGGTGTGTGTGGGGTGTGTGTGTGTGTGTGTGTGTGGGGGGGGTTATCTTACAATTGCTATAGTGCCCATATTCATGACCTTTAAAGATGTCCGGATCTATGTTTGTCTTTATTACAATTTAAAACAAAAACAATCAATTATCATGCCATAGATAAATTAGGGTTTTAAAACTTATTTTCGTGTTTCATAATGTCAATTGTCATGAATACAGAAGAATAGTTTATCTTACAATTGCTATAGTGCCCATATTCATAACCTTTAAAGATGTCCGGATCTATTTGTGTCTTTATTACAATTTTAAAAAATCAATTATCATGCCATAGATAAATTAGGGCTTTAAAACTTATTTTCGTGTTTCACAATGTCAATTGTCATGAATACAGAAGAATAGTTTACTGGTTTGAATAAGTCACACAAAAAAAAAGGAAAAAAAAAGGTGAAACTGTTGAGGCTCGAACCACTAGCCTTCCGTTCCACCGTCTGAAGTGCTGTCCATTACACCACGCTGTCATGTTGAAATAATTACGGGATTCCGTGATATATGGGTGCGCATTGCATTCTCGTGATTATGAAAATGGTAAATCTCGACAGACGATTTACATTTGCTAAAATCAGTAAAATGTAAATAATGTTAGAGCTAACAAAACGTAAAATAGTAAAATTAGATGTAGTTTTTAACAAGCTTTCAAACAAAACACTTTACAAATAAAAGTTGACACCAAATCGGCCTAAATTATGAATTTTGTCAACGGTTTACCATTTCTAAATTAAAGAAACTCCTTGTATTAATATTCAGTATTAGGCTAGGGTAAACCGTCAAATCACTATGTGATTCAATGGGACGATTTACAATCGCACTTTACCATTTCACGCAAATAAAATATCAATTTTAAAGATATCTCTGCATGAGTAGGCCTACTTCATAAGCGTACTAATGCGATTTTGTTATTGGTTCGTTTTGTTTTGTTTTTTTGCTCGGGGCGTTGGTCTGAAAAAGGTGAAAAAGGTCGTTTTTTGACTATATTGCCCTGCGCTGCAGCGTTCACGCGATACCTATGCATTGAACTATATCATGCTGATCACTCACATCTGTAAGATTAGTATGTTTGAAAAGAAGCGTTATTGTATTCAATCTATGATTGTAGACATACACAGGTGGGGTGCAACCTGCTTGTAGTGCAGGGCGATATAGTCAAAATTGATACAATTAGTTGTTTTATTTTATACCCATATCATAGCTTATGCACTAACTAATATTCATTGAAAATTTGGAGTGATTCTATCAAGTAGTTTTAAAGTTATAGCCAAAAGATTAAAATCAGATGTTAATTTTAGCGTTTGCCTCATACAATCCCGAAATATGTCTTGAAACATTAAAAGCGTCTTTAGGGAAAATTAGTCCCCCACTCCCCGTGCAATGTTGAAACGTGCAAATGTGTTCAGCGTGTCTCCAAAGTGTCGCAACATTGAATGATGGGGGTGGGGAAGAAAAAGTGTTAATTGATGGCCCAGCTTTCTTCTAATTCCAAATATTGAACATTTTATCCACATTAAATATACACTTTGGATTTCATTCAAGATGCCTAAAGCGTTTCAACGACATTTTTCGGGGATTGTCTGAGGCAAACGCTACAATTAACATCTGACTTTAATCCTTTGGCTATAACTTTAAAACTACTTGATAGAATCACTCCAAATTTTCAATGAATATTAGTTAATAAGCTATGATGTGGGTATAAAATAAAACAACTAATTGTATCAATTTTGACTATATCGCCCTGCACTACAAGCAGCTTGCACCCATCACCTGTGTATGTCTACAATCATAGATTGAATACAATAGCGCTTTCTTTTCAAACATACTAATCTTACAGATGTGAGTGATCAGCATGATATAGTTCAATGCATAGGTACCAAGCGTGAAAAATTTTCCATGACTATTCATTAATAGATAGGCTATGATGTGGGCACAAAATAAAACAACTCATCTTTTATTTAGGTAGTGGTCAAATAATTCTTTTGTACTCCATCCATTTGCATATCTTCTGGAGCGCGTGCCTATAGAGGAGATGATTTGAACTAATGACCTTATGTGCAAGCACTCTATAAGTAAAATACTTATGAAACGTATGAAACTTGAGCAGGGGTGGGGGGTGTGTGGGTGTGTGTATGTGTGTGTGTGTGTGTGGGGGGTTATCTTACAATTGCTATAGTGCCCATATTCATGACCTTTAAAGATGTCCGGATCTATGTTTGTCTTTATTACAATTTAAAACAAAAACAATCAATTATCATGCCATAGATAAATTAGGGTTTTAAAACTTATTTTCGTGTTTCATAATGTCAATTGTCATGAATACAGAAGAATAGTTTATCTTACAATTGCTATAGTGCCCATATTCATAACCTTTAAAGATGTCCGGATCTATTTGTGTCTTTATTACAATTTAAAAAAAAATCAATTATCATGCCATAGATAAATTAGGGCTTTAAAACTTATTTTCGTGTTTCACAATGTCAATTGTCATGAATACAGAAGAATAGTTTACTGGTTTGAATAAGTCACACACAAAAAAAAGAAGAAAAAAAAAAGGTGAAACTGTTGAGGCTCGAACCACTAGCCTTCCGTTCCACCGTCTGAAGTGCTGTCCATTACACCCCGCTGTCATGTTGAAATAATTACGGGATTCCGTGATATATGGGTGCGCATTGCATTCTCGTGATTATGAAAATGGTAAATCTCGACAGACGATTTACATTTGCTAAAATCAGTAAAATGTAAATAATGTTAGAGCTAACAAAAGCGTAAAATAGTAAAATTAGATGTAGTTTTTAACAAGCTTTCAAACAAAACACTTTACAAATAAAAGTTGACACCAAATCGGCCTAAATTATGAATTTTGTCAGCGGTTTACCATTTCTAAATTAAAGAAACTCCTTGTATTAATATTCAGTATTAGGCTAGGGTAAACCGTCAAATCACTATGTGATTCAATGGGACGATTTACAATCGCACTTGACCATTTCACGCAAATAAAATATCAATTTTAAAGATATCTCTCTGCATGAGTAGGCCTACTTCATAAGCGTACTAATGCGATTTTGTTATTGGTTCGTTTTGTTTTGTTTTTTGCTCGGGGGGGGCGTTGGTTTGAACAAGGTGAAAAAGGTCGTTTTTTGACTATATTGCCCTGCGCTGCAGCGTTCACGCGATACCTATGCATTGAACTATATCATGCTGATCACTCACATCTGTAAGATTAGTATGTTTGAAAAGAGCGTTATTGTATTCAATCTATGATTGTAGACATACACAGGTGGGGTGCAACCTGCTTGTAGTGCAGGGCGATATAGTCAAAATTGATACAATTAGTTGTTTTATTTTATACCCATATCATAGCTTATGCACTAACTAATATTCATTGAAAATTTGGAGTGATTCTATCAAGTAGTTTTAAAGTTATAGCCAAAAGATTAAAATCAGATGTTAATTTTAGCGTTTGCCTCATACAATCCCGAAATATGTCTTGAAACATTAAAAGCGTCTTTAGGGAAAATTAGTCCCCCACTCCCCGTGCAATGTTGAAACGTGCAAATGTGTTCAGCGTGTCTCCAAAGTGTCGCAACATTGAATGATGGGGGGTGGGGAAGGGACACGTGCTAATTTATGGCCCAGCTTTCTTCTAATTCCAAATATTGAACATTTTTATCCACATTAAATATACACTTTGGATTTCATTCAAGATGCCTAAAGCGTTTCAACGACATTTTTCGGGGATTGTAGATAGTGAGAACCAATCAGAGCAAACGTTAGTAAATTACTAGCCGTGCATAAATGTTGTACAATTGCACGGGCGCGTACTCCGCATAGTACGTGCAGTTCTTTCAGACGTGTTCATTTTTCTTGCATGCATGCATTTATATTTGCTTGCATTTTCCAACATTTTTAGTGACAATTTTGTTATGAAAATAGCAAAAATTGCGGGATTTTAGTTGTGTATGAAATAGGTTAATAAATGCGTATCACTTGTTGCTCGAGAAATTGTACAAAATAATGCACTTGTACTGAGATGTTGATGCATCTAATGCACTCATCCTTCGCGTGCATTATTTTGTACAATTTCACTCCCAACAAGTGATACACGTCTATTAACCTATAATTTATGTATGCTGCCAGTTCAAGGCTCTCCCCGCACATAGTGCATAATGGCGGAACCATGCAAGTAGCGAATACCCAGGATTCTGTTTGGTTGTTCTCCCAGATAATCTATTACTGTAGAAGTGGTAATGTTTCGGATTTCAAACTACTTTACTTGTTTTTAATTTTGCAATTTAGAGTTTTCTACTAATAAGGCCATCTTAATTAAATCCTATGTCTCAAAGCTGCCATGCGCGTTAGTAAAATTGTGCGCGTTGTCCTCTTTGAAAATCAAGAAATTTGATTTTTTTTTTTTTTTTTATCTCTTTTTATTTATTTTTTTACAAAAGGCGAAAAATAAAACTCAAGATTTCAAGTTTTTCGCAAAACTTTGGACACAAAAATAATTAAAGAAAAGAATAATAGTTTGTAGCAGTGACTTTTTTGTCTGCTATTCCAACATTTGCAACATTGGATATTTTCTGCACAAAATGCTTGTCGGGAATCTTGTTCTGACACATGAAAAAAAATTATAAAAAAAAAAAAATACAGTAAAAAACATTAGGTGTTCAATTTCTCACAAGCTTTGAGACACAGGATTTAATTAAGATGGCCTAATCATCAGACCTTACACCTTAGTACTGCTACAAATCATAAAAGGCAGCTATTGCTTATGCTGACATAATATATTTTGCTTCAACAGATAACTGATAGAAAAACTTATAGCTTTACAAAATTTTATTTGTATGTTTCTCTCTTTTTGTTTTATCTGTACAGATGAACCCAAGGATCTACTCCAGCATCCCTCACCACCCCACACTCCACCAGGGTCATCTCTCCACCAATCCCCTACTCCACCAAGACTCCCATCAGCTGCTTCCTCGGTAAGAGCAGGAAGTCCCACAAAAGCTTCCCTCAGATCCAACTCAAGGTCAACAGTCCACAGTGCAACATTGGAGAATGGAACCATTTAGGAAGGCATCAATCAGGAGCCAAGAATTACTCTTAACGTTCTCTACAACACCAAACTCCCGGAAAACTCCTGCCAGCTGCTTCCTTGGTAAGAACAGGAAGTCCCGCAAAAACTCAAGGTCAACAAGTCCACAGTGTAACATTGGAGAATGAAACAGTTTAGGAAGATGTCACTGCTTCAATCAGGTGTCGGGAATTACTCTTCAAGTATGTAAAGGGCTATTCCATTTAAAATCCACACTACCCCTGTAGAAGATTTAGCTTAAGTCTTTCACAGAGGGAGTATGGGTTTCAAATAGAATAGACAATTGAGTAACTTCCATTTGAAATACTCACTCCAGTTGTGGAAGATATAGGTAAAGCCATAACACAGGGGGAGTATAGGTTTCAAAATGATTAACCCTGATCAATTACATTTGGAAAACATACTCCCCCTGTGGAAGATAT
This sequence comes from Amphiura filiformis, assembly GCF_039555335.1. Lineage (NCBI taxonomy): Eukaryota > Metazoa > Echinodermata > Ophiuroidea > Amphilepidida > Amphiuridae > Amphiura > Amphiura filiformis. The sequence goes on from NC_092647.1 coordinate 22,226,665, forward strand.
TTTCCAAATCTTCCACAGGGATAGTGTGGATTTCAACTGGAATAGCCCGATGACAGCGGAAAGGATACTGAATAAATTTATTCGTTACATCAATTGCGCTAACAGGAAATAATTGCGCTAACAAGGAACAAGTTGCCCAATTGTTTTGGCTTATACTTGTATGTTACCTGGGGAGCTGATCCTGGTTGCGATGGCTATATGTGGGTATACTAGGAGACTGTGTCTATATTGAGCTGTGTCCAAAGGTGTGTCTTGGGCCACAGTGGCCTGTGGGTTGCCATGCCCTGCAGCCATGGTGCACTATAAATCCCCAAATTGACTGTTTATTAAATTTATTTGTTGTTAATCATGTAATGCAGTTTGCAAGTGAATTTGAAATCCAGTGGAATCAACAAAAACAAGTCCACTGAGATATTTATTGACAGGTTATAGGTATTGGCATGATCCAGAGGTATTTTTAGGCCGCCGTTTGGAAATATATCACCCTGCCTCATAATTATTGAACAACCCTAAACAAACTGAAATGTACTGAAATGTCCCATATTTCAATGAGTGAATGAATATATGATGCAATTTAAAAGTTGAAAGTATTAATACAGTTTTCATAATATATTAATTTATATTTTCTTTGCATCTTATTGTTTTTATCAATAATCAATCAATCAAGTTGATGAGCTAAAATGACCGGAAAGGTCCATTAATATGTAGGCCTAATTTTGTCCAATATTTTGCTTAAAATTCATGCTTTGAAACTTGGTCAAAGTGTTTCTAATATGTTCTAATATAGTTTAGCTGCCCTCAAATTTGCATAATTAATTAGCATTTATGCAAATTAGCTCATTAATCAAGCAATTATGCAAATTAGATGGTTGCTGAACAATATAATACATTAGAACATACTAGAAACATGTTGACCAAGTTTTAAGGCAAAAATAAGTATCCTGAACACTTTTTGTATTGATTTTGAGCAAAATATTGGTCAAAAATGCATATTAATGAGCCTTTGCAGTCATTTTAGAATTGTAGCGTCTATCTAATGTACAAGAGATAGGAAAAATAGTGCAAACAAATAAAAAATTGCCATGTGATTGCAATTATGGCAATTTAATTCTAAAATAACAAAATTTAGATATGGTAAGAAAATGTTCCCAGTATTTATCTTTCGTCCAGTGCATTCCGTCCAGTTTGTCCGTCCAGATAAATTATTTTTAATATATCAGTTCAAGCAACATGAGGACTAAGTCAAGAAAATGAAAAATTTTGGCATGTTGTAAGGAACAATGTTTCAGGTATAATGTAAATTATACCAAAATGGGGCATATTAGTAGAGAGGCCACTTTGTGGCTAAATAGGGTCCCGCGCATCAGTTTTAGAAAAAGGTGCCAGCGGGAATTTTAATTCCCGGCTGGGAATAAAATCGTTAGAGTCACCTCTATCCGTTTAACCCGGCTGGCAATTCTGAAGTGACATGGACCAAGATATTTTGGTTGAAAAATGTTTTTTGTGAGTTTTTTCCAATTTTCCCAAAAAATTTCAAATATGAATGTAGCCGTAACTTCAAAAGAAAATTGACTGCAACCTTAATTTTTGCTCTTATTTTAAATCTTTTTTGTTACTGAATATTAAATATACATGTGACATGTATTCTCCACAACAAGTATGAAGTTCATACTTAATTTACTTTCAAAGTTATATCTGTTTCAATAATTGTCATTTTGGTTGATCAGAAAGATGACTCTAATGGTTAATTCTAACCTGGTTGGCACCTTTGTCTAAAAATGTTGCACAAAAACCGTAACTAGAGCAGATAGACCGATGCGGCCTCTTTACTATATTGAAAATAAAATAATTTTAATGCTGTACCAACTTTGATGTTGTCCTCATATTGCATGATATAATTTAACTGTATATGATATAAATGGAAAATAGTATTACAATAAATATAATATAAAAACTTGTGTTTTATATTGTGAATTGTTTCAGATATTCTATGTATATAAAATAAAATATTTCTTACAGATGTGTTGTGTCACAACAGTATTTTATTTCCATTTTCTGATTGGTTTAAAGATTTATTAAAAGCTGAAAGGCTTATTCCTGTGAAAATGTCCTCTTATCCAGTATATAGTATATAGGGTATATTTGAGGTGAATGTGCAATTTGTTTGCCGTTTCTGATTCTCTGGCATGTCCTGACATAAAATCCAACTGATGCCACTTTGTCATCATTAAAGAGGAAACCCCACCAGGGCAGTTCTTCTGGGGTGAACCAAACCTGCCTGGTTATCAAATTAATCAGTGACATGGTTATCTCTGAATTTGACAGGTGCTTATTGATGCAATAACATTAAAACATCAATTAGCACCTGTCAAATTCAGAGATAACCTCTGTCACTGATTAATTTGATAACCAGGCAGGTTTAATTCACCCCAGAACTGCTCTGACAGTAATTTGAAATATGACCAAAAATGGCGGAAAATAGCCATTGATTTCTATTAAGTGCATGATGTTTCAAAGTTTGAGTCACATATCTACTCCAAGTAGATATCAAGCATTACTCATTTTTTAGCCAAAAAATTTGGCCAAAATACCCAAAATGTCTAATTATTAAAATGCTGATGAAATGTAGTTTTCTCACTAGTTTAGTAGCAATATTTTAAGTAGCACATTCGCTCAATAATGACGAAGTGGCATCAGTCTGATTCTATTCGCCACTTGCACGGTTCCGCCATTATGCACTATATGCGGGGAGAGCCTCGAACTGGCAGCATACATGAAAGGAAGAATTACGTAACCTTACACAGAATGTTATATGACTGGTTCAATTCCCATTCATGTATGCTGCCAGTTCGAGGCTCTCCCCGCACATAAGTGCATAATGGCGGAACCATGCAAGTGGCGTAATGTAGTAAGGACATGTCAGAGAATCAAGACAGCACTCCAATTTCAAGTTTTATTGTCTCGCCTGAATGTTCAGGGAGAGACTTAGTAATCACTATGGTGTGTGTGTGTCCGTGTGTGGGGGTGTGCGTGTGTGCGTTCGGAAAAAGCTTGTGAATGCGTTATCTTGAGAACCGTAAGTGCTATGATGATGAAACTTTATAGGGGGTAGCATGACCAAAGGGTGTCGACCTGATTAGATTTTGAGCGCAAAATATGGTAATTAAGTACCTAATTTGCATAATTTATGCGTAATAAGCAAAATACCTTGTGAACAGATTATCTGGAGATCCATTATGGGGTACAGTGACGTAACTTGGTGGGGAGTAAGCGTGGCCAGATGTTCTCGACCTGATTAGATTTTCAGCGCAAAATATGCTAATTAAGTACCTAATTTGCATAATTTATGCGTATTTGATGCGTGTCGAGCAAAAAAACCTTGTGAACAGCTTATCTGGAGATCCGTATGGGGTACAGTGACGTAACTTGGTGGGGAGTAAGCGTGGCCAGATGTTCTCGACCTGATTAGATTTTCAGCGCAAAATATGCTAATTAAGTACCTAATTTGTATAATTTATGCATATTTGATGCGTATCGAGCAAAAAAAACCTTGTGAACAGCTTATCTGGAGATCCGTATGGGGTACAGTGATGTAACTTGGTGGGGAGTAGTGTGGCCAGATGTTCTCGACCTGATTAGATTTTCAGCGCAAAATATGCTAATTAAGTACCTAATTTGCATAATTTATGCGTATTTGATGCGTATCAAGCAAAAAACCCTTGTGAACAGCTTATCTGGAGATCCGTATGGGGTACAGTGACGTAACTTGGTGAGGAGTAGCGGGGCCAGAGGTTCTCGACCTGATTAGATTTTGAGCGCAAAATATGGTAATTAAGTACCTAATTTGCATAATTTATGCGTAATAAGCAAAATACCTTGTGAACAGCTTATCTGGAGATCCGTGTATGGGGTACAGTGACGTAACTTGGTGGGGAGTAAGCGTGGCCAGATGTTCTCGACCTGATTAGATTTTCAGCGCAAAATATGCTAATTAAGTACCTAATTTGTATAATTTATGCATATTTGATGCGTATCGAGCAAAAAAAACCTTGTGAACAGCTTATCTGGAGATCCGTATGGGGTACAGTGACGTAACTTGGTGGGGAGTAGTGTGGCCAGATGTTCTCGACCTGATTAGATTTTCAGCGCAAAATATGCTAATTAAGTACCTAATTTGCATAATTTATGCGTATTTGATGCGTATCAAGCAAAAAACCCTTGTGAACAGCTTATCTGGAGATCCGTATGGGGTACAGTGACGTAACTTGGTGAGGAGAAGGGCCAGAGGTTCTCGACCTGATTAGATTTTGAGCGTAAAATATGGTAATTAAGTACCTAATTTGCATAATATATGCGTAATAAGCAAAATACCTTGTGAACAGATTATCTGGAGATCCGTATGGGGTACAGTGACGTAACTTGGTGGGGAGTTGCGTGGCCAGAGGTACTCGACCTGATTAGATTTTCATGAGGTCAAAGGTCACATACAAGGTCAAAGGTCAACTGAGGTCACCAAATCTTTTGATAATTAATTTTCAACTGTGCATCACATATCCCAATAACAGCTTGATCGGTCATGTAATTAAGGAAATATGACGACTTTAAGATAGTCGCTTTTGTGTAAAGTAAAGCAAAGTAGCACTTTCAATGAGTGATAACTCGTAAAGGAAGCATCTTTCTGTTTTGATTTATTTGATGAAATAGTTCTTTGGTATTGCCAAATTTGATTTTTTAGCGCAACATACTTTATCCAATTTCGTGAGGTCAAAGGTCACATACAAGGTCAAAGTTCAACTGAGGTCACCAAATCTTTTAATAATTAATTTTCAACTGTGCATCACATATCCCAATAACAGCTTGATCGGTCATGTAATTAAGGAAATATGACGACTTTAAGATAGTCGCTTTCCATGTAAAGTATAGCAAAGTAGCACTTTCAATGAGTGATAACTCGTAAAGGAAGCATCTTTCTGTTTTGATTTATTACTTTGATGAAATAGTTCTTTGGTTTTGCCAAATTTTGGAAGGTCATTACGGGGTCATCCGAGGTCACTCAGGGTCATCTGAGGTCAAGTTATTAAAACTCGTATGGGCATGAAACTTGATGGGTACAGTCAACATTTCAAGGCAAATTTTTGGAAGTTCATTTTGGGGTCACCAGGGGTCATCTGAGGTCAAATTAGTAAAAACTGTCGTATGGGCATGAAACTTGGTGGGTACAGTCATCATTTAAAGCCAAATTTTGGAAGGTCATTTTGGGGTCACCAGGGTCATCTGAGGTCAAATTAGTAAAACTGTCGTATGGACATGAAACTTGGTGGGTACAGTCAACATTTCAAGCCAAATTTTTGGAAGGTCATTTCGGGGTCATCTGAGGTCAAATTAGTAAAACTGTTGGATGGACATGAAACTTGGTGGGTACAGTCAACATTTAAAGCCAAATTTTGGAAGGTCATTTTGAGGTTAACAGGGTCATCTGAGGTCAAATTAGTAAAACTGTCGGATGGGCATGAAACTTGGTGGGTACAGTCAACATTTAAAGCCGAATTTTTGGAAGGTCATTTCGGAGTCACCAGGGGTCATCTGAGGTCAAATTAGTAAGAACTGTCGTATGGTCATGCAACTTGGTGGGTACAGTCAACATTTAAAACCAAATATTTGGAAGGTAATTTCGGAGTCACCAGGGGTCATCTGAGGACAAATTAGTAAAAACTCAGTATGGGCATGAAACTTGATGGGTACAGTCAACATTTAAAGCCAAATTTTTGGAAGGTCATTTCGAGGCCACCAGGGTCATCTGAGGTCAAATTAGTAAAACTGTCGTATGGGCATGAAACTTAGCACGAGGGGTACAGTCAACATTTAGAGCCAAAATTTTAGAAGGTCATTTCAGGGCCACCAGGGGTCATCTGAGGTCATGCATGTATTAGTAAAAACTGTTGCATGGGCATGAAACTTGGTGGGTACAGTTACCATCGGCCAGATAATCGTGCCCAGCCGATAACCGCCAAATTCATTTACCTCTCTACCAACAGTTATCGTAAAAGCAGGCGGTCACAAAAGCAGGCGAGACTCGTGGTTCGAGAACCGCCTTGTTTATAGACCCCTTGACATGTGACGTCATTGCTCGGCAGTATGCGCGCAAATTATGGCAATTTCCATTGTTCTTTGCCCTGCAGTGTGCGTACACATCATAGTTTGCTCAGAGCACATACATTTTAAATCGCCCACCACATTTCATATAGTACAAGAAAGCCATTAAACAGTGCAGCGGTTCACTCAAGCATATCGATAGACCAGTCCCTCACCTTTGTTGATAAATAATGATGTCAAGTGGTCTATAGGCTTCATCAATAATTTGTTGCTTAGTTCCCTTGATTACCACATTTCATATAGTACAAGAAAGCCATTAAACAGTGTAGCGGTTCGTTCAAGCATATCGATAAACCAGTCCCTCACCTTTGTTGATAAACAATGTCAAGTGGTCTGTAGGCTTCATCAATAATTTGTTGGTTCTTCCCTTTAGAGACAAAAAAAAGCGCAAAACAAAAAGCGCAGTGATTTATAGTGCTCTACGCACAGGCACAACGCCTAGACGTTGATCCGCAAGCCTCAGCACACTTTAAAAGAAAATACATTAAATCTTGCAAAATCTTGGTTAAGATTTTCATCTTTTATTCTCTTCCAATTATAATGGACACATAAGCACCCTGTACACTCCTACATCCATATCAATTGCATGTAGTATTAATATATAAAAATAACCATGCATATTGGTCAGAGGTATTCAAATAGGGTACTCAAAAGATATTTTTTGCAGTTAGATACTATATAATTCTACTTATATTTGCTGCTCTCTAGACCATTCCTATGATTGGCACTGTCCTGCCGTTGATGGGGTGGACATCGATATTACATCCAAAAGCGAGGACAAGGGTATGATGTGATTATAAAATATTGAAACAGGTCACAAAGGGTGTGATATAGATATTCACCCCATCAACAGCAGGAAAGTGTCAATCATAGGAATGGTCTATTAACTATAATTTACATGCTATATAACTATGTCACTCTATAGTTGGGTATGTACAGGATTAAGTACATATACAAAGGTTTGGTAAACAGGGAAATCTTTGGTCTAAAGGGAATTGGTAGCAAAGGTCAAGGTGAAATAACGTTTGGACAGATCATTTAGACAATAAGTACCCCAGATGGGGTTGGGGTCAGTTGGGACTATCCCAAGATTGGTTTTGGTCAAGAGTGTGTGAAACCCATATCCATTTCTACTGGTATGATTGCAAAAAAAAATGATACTCATTTGAAAGGATTTTGTTAAATTCTGCAACTTGCGCAGGAAAATTGAGTCATTAATATACTGTCCGAAGCATATTATACTTCTTCAAATTTCAATATGATGATCAAAAATTGATTTATAGAGAGGAAAAATTGATTTTAATATGACCTATTTTTACGAAATCCCAGCAATAAGGTATATTACTTATAGCGATCGATAGGCAAAGCAAATGTGATGCATGCTGGGAAGGAAAAGGGCTCAAATTTGCAATCTCGGGTGACAAATTCTATAGCTTTTGAGCCCTTTTCATTCCCAGCATGCATCATGTCTGCCCATCGATCTTGATCAGCAATATACCTTATGATAATTAATTTAATAAAACATGTTAATTATATCTCTTAAAACCCCTACATTTTATCACAATAAAAACAGATTAGACACATTTTCCGTTAGTTAAGCTTAGCTTTGTCCATTTCAATGCAATATTTAGCATTAGTACACTACAAATCTATATAAGTGGATTGGGTTAAAAAGCAAATAATTTATATACAGAAAATATACAATACAGAATTGAAGTAGACAATATTATCTGTACAATTTTGAGCACATCGTTTTTGTTGTGCATACTGACAAATCTTAGATAAATAGAAACAGTCCCTTTGTGTTATACTGAATATAGGGGCGATTTAATTGAACTTTTTTAACAGTGTAGATTTCACTTCTCACACTCTGGGAATCACTGAAGACCCTGCATCCAAGTTTAGAGATATTTTCTCAAAATATCAAGAGCTATCTCTACCACTAAACCATTTATGCTCATAATATTGCAATTTTCATGATGATTCATATGTATAATTCTGAAATCTTTGAATTTTTAAAGAAAATTTGGAACTTGTCGTCTGCAGCCGACACCTGTGTGGACAAGGTTATGGCACTTCACAGGGTGGTTTATAGTAAATTCTTATTTGTCAGTATGCACAATCACAACAACACAATACACATCTCAGAGCAATCAATGTCCATCAATTTCATAGGCCTAGGCCTACCCAGCAAACACAAAATATCTTTTAAAAACTTTTTTCAAAATCTTTTAAAATGTTCAAATAACTTAAAAACATAAAACATTCTAGATATCATTAAACAAATTAAAATTTCTCAAAATGTTATTGTAAAATATTTTTTGCAAACGATTAAAAATCAATTCATTTGTCGACACTACAAATGTTAAGTTTTAAAAATGTGATATGTGCTCAACATTTAAACAATCTGGCAATCTGAGCAAATTTGTGTAAATGTTAGGAAAACATTTTGTGTTTGCAGAATAACAATCAAGAGTTATGTACCATGATATAATCATGATATAATGTATAATTCTACATTTTGCTGAGTATCCATTTGACAACAAAAAATCAATATAGTTTGGCAACTATACGGCATGATGCAACTTGCAGAATAAAACCAGCAAAAGTTAACTTCTAAATACAATATTAAAACAATCAATTTTGAGATGTCTAGCCACTTTTAAAAGTCCAGTGGAAAAAAACAAAATCCTGTCATCCACTAATACATGATAAAGTGTATATTAAATATAAATAATTTCTCAATTTACCATGTTTTTGGTAATTATTTGAAAAAAATGTGTCACCAACATACCTAATTCACTAGGTATAAATAAAAGAATATGCGCACCTATTTCAAAAGGTAATTATTTACAATCCAATCAATGAATGTGCCATTCCTCTCCCTATTTGTTAGCACCCGCAAAAACCATTTTGCAGAAGGCACTGTATCATAGCTGACTTAGATTAGTTCAATCTTTGGATCGACTGCTGATGCTGCATGTATAGGCATAATTAATGAAATATCAACTAATAAACGACAGGGCCTAGATTTTGTCTTGGTTTGCGAGAATCAAAATCCATCATAGTCAATGCACTTACTGTATGATACAATGAGAGAAGTTGATTCTCACAAAATCATTACGAGAATCGATTCTGTGATTCTTGTCAAAATTTGGGCACTGAACCAGAACTAACAGTATATTTTTATTAGTCAATGCATTACGATACAAAGATTTAATGTTATCACAATTACCGTATTTGTTCCAGTTACCACTCATGCCTTAAACCCCACACACGGACTTGACTACACAATGATCATCCCGCCAATTTGTGCAGGATCCAACTATACATGTATCAAACACAGAACCATCTGCACATAAAATCCATATTTTGGTATTTTTATGCAATTATGTAATCACTATAAACAATAAGCGCCAACCCCAAAATGACTTTGTTAAGCCCCCTGGGCAGTTAATGGAACAATTAGGGTTGGTAACAACAGTCAACAATTAATTAATATTTCATAAATTATGAGGTTCGACCAAGCATCGATGGTCAATCAAAAGATCAAACGATTCAGCTCTATTGCCTTTTGAATAATGAATAAAATTTAAAAAAAACACGTTTAACATTAGAAGGCAAGTCAGGTGTCTCATTATAATACTCAAATGGCATACAAATATTTTCAGTATATGTTAGTCGGCAACCACAGGCAAAATATTTTACTTAAAAACAAATCTAAATAAAATGTTTTGAGCCAAATCTGAAGAAAACGTTAATGATTTGGCCTAAAAAAGGATGGCAGCGGAAACATCTTGACGATACTTATCTCTATCATCAACAAAACATTTTCCTCCATATTTTTTTTCTACTAGAAATCTGTCTACATAATTGATCAAATGTATAAAGAAACAAATATACAAAATACTGTCCACTGTTAGAGGAAACATAAGTCTATCATTATCATCTACAAATTACGTATCTTACATGTACCATGATCTGATCCGCTAAGACCAAAGGACATTGAAATTGAGTTCATTACTATCTTATAAACTTGAAATGCCGCACTGTCTTGAACCAACATACTTTTGTGAAGCATCTAAGTGGGCACATTCATACTGCATTTATTTTCCTAACTTTTCACCCTCTTTGAATGTTATGCATAACAAAACTTGTCGAAGTCGTACACCGTCTTGAGACAACATACTTTTGAGTGGTGATAAAGTGGACACTTTTGTACTTCCATTTATTTTCTTAATGCTCTGCGTGCTAGCCATTTAAGCTAGAACATAAAAAAGTACTCAAGTTTTGAGATCTTTTCTCAAAATATCAATTGCTATCTTAAGAATCACTGAACCAATATTAGGCTTGTTTGTACTCATTTTGATGCATTTTTCATGCTGATTCCAAACATGAACATTAGAATTTACATTTCTGAAATTTTGAATTTTTAAAACAAACTTTGAAACTTGGCGTCTGCAGACGACACCCACGTGGAGAGAGTTAACGTGTTGCTTTCTTTAAATGTTAAGCAATATAAAAAAATACTTGAAATGGCACACTGTCTTTAAGTCAACATACTTCTGAGTAGCGTTAAAGTTGAATCTTTCATAATCCATTATTTTCTTAACTTAAGGCACTCTTTCAAATTTGCATGGAATTATATAGATTCATCAAAATTCAGAATTTGGCACTGTAGAGATATGCGCATAATTTGCAAATAGCAAATGGGCTATTCCAGTTGAAACCCATACACCCCACAGTGACATCGCCCCGATATCTTCATAGTAGAAATCGCCATGGTAGGTTGAATCCACAGCCACACATGGCTATTTTATTCGGACCTTATGAGATGCATATTATTAGCGAAGTGACCTGACTAAGGCTATGACAATAGACGGGTAATTGATTTCTCGCTGTGTGAGCAAGCTTGTATACGACATTGCGGTCAATGGTTAATATACTGTCTCCACTTGAGTGAGTGCCGCTATAGCCTGCTGCGCGCGCTGTAGTCCATAGGCCTACAGGACCAACGCAATATAAAATTGAGAGTTTTGGTCAAATTTTGAGTTCAAAGCGCACAGCCAATTTTCAAAGCGCACGCTTAACGACTATAATATCTGTTCAACACGTATTTTCAAGTGTATGAGACCACATCTGGTTTCTTGAGAAAAATTCATTTACGGGAGATATTCATCATTTTCTAACCCCAGTATCCGAAGATTTTCGTCTGATATCAAAATCGTGCATAGCAATTCACATGTATCGATCCCGTGTATTCATTTTAATGTCTCTGCTGCACCAAATAATTATTAGCCAGGCGATGTTGGTGTGCACCCCCTATCAAAGACATTATCTTATCTTCCACACAGTGAGTGCGCATTTTCAGTGGGAGTTACCTGAATGGGCAACTCTATTTCAAATCTACACCCCCTGTGTTTAGTCAAGTTTAGTCAAATTTACTTTGAGGTCTGTTAAATGTCAACTTTTAATAATTTGCCATGAAATATGTATTATATCGCAAATTTCAAAAAATTAAAATTATTTTGATATCAGAAGGACATTTCTTGTATTTAGAATGCAATTTGCTGTGCTCTCATGGCCCACAAAAATACTGTGTAAAGGTAGGTGACCGAGCCCTTAAACGAACCATATTCAAATGTTTTTTATTTTCCCCTTTTGCTACTTAGAATACAAAAAAAAACATGAAAATAAATGTAATGCAACAAGTTCTACTTTTACGGTAATTTGAAATGAAAATAATATTAATAAGAAATATTATTCTGACATATGAAGAGCTTTGTTGCAAAACCCCTAACATCCACTTTTGACTTTTTGAGAAAAACAGCTTTTTTTAATTGTGCAAGTATTACTGGTTCGATTTGATTCAATTTGGGTTTGGATAAAGTGTTGATGAATAGAAACTAAAAGGATAGGTTTGGTACAATTTTGAAGCCTTCCTATTTATTTTATTATATCTTTTATATCGCGCCTTTTGTGGATGTAAGGGCTTTTGCAACAAAACAATTTTACCCCTTTTCTAGAAATCACCTTTGCAATCATATTTGAGCCCATTTGTTTGCACTACTTTATGTAACTTGACTAATGCTTTCAAAATCAAAAAGAAAAATTGATATATCTCATTTACTTGTTTAATTATGAATTTTTAATTAAATTCGGAAAATGGCATTTTTGAGTATTTCGAAGCTACACCTTTTGTTAATTAAAATGATTTTTTTTCAAAAATAGTGACCCCAAAACAGTTCCCTTTGGTTTTAGTAGGTAAAGAACATTCCATGCTACTAGTATACATAAAAAATTAAAACAAAACAATTCTATATTTATTTTATGTTCAGATTTCGAAATTCCCTAAGATTTCCCAAACGGAAATATACCATATCTCCGGAAGGGAAAGTGGTATGAAGGTCAAACAACCACCAAAATGTGTATTTTTATCCACACTATAATGTCATGTCAATAACTCAATTTCACCCAAAAGTGGATGTAAGGGGTTTTGAAACAAAGCTCTTCATATATGTACATGTTATAATACATACACTAAAACAAAATAAATCATCATGTCATACCAAAATAAGCACAGAGTTGAAATGTTAGAACAATAACATGTTAAAACAATTGAAATCATCCCCATTGTTACACCAAAGACCTTCAATAACGTAGTGCTGCCCTAATATGTGACCTGCTACCACGAAATGAGCGTTAAGTTGCAAGTTGGTAGTTTTGAGACATCCTGGCTGAGTGGATGTTTTTTGTTTGCCACACACTTGTACAAGCCCGTATGTCCTTTATGAATGGCCCATTATGCCCCCATACACAAAGGACATACAAACATACTATTGGCTTGAACATGTGAAACAACGAACACCAATGCAGCAGCCAGGACGTCTCAAAACTACCAACTTGCGACTTTACACTCATTTCGTGGTAGCAGGTCACATATGGTAAAAGTGTGTATCTTCTAGCCTAGTATCATTAGCATCTTACTTCATTTTGCTATGGTTAAGATCAACATTTCTATTTCGACTTATGTGGGAAAAATTTGTACATACAAAGAGATTAAAATAAGGTTACTGTCTTACGGTCTGTTCATGCTACGCCGCAAATGCTTTGTGGTGTGTTGCCAATATATTGATTACTTTTTGTCCCAAGTTAACGCAACTCGTCGCATTTCCGAGTTAAAATGTATTTAACTTTACTGCGATACCACAATGCAGTATTTGCAGTATGGTGCAGTGCGGCACCCCACCGCAAAGCAATTGGGGCGTAGTATGAACGGACCTTAAGGCCATAGGATGCTTGCACACACTTTGGCAAAAGAAAGTATCTTCCTCCCATTGCCTTTACATGTTTAATACATCCTGTTACTATATGAAAGTCATTGAGAAAGTTGACCAAACAGGAAGTAACTTGTTAGTGAAATAAATATATGATAAACCCTTTTAACATAATAAGGCTGACTGATAGGCAGGTATTCGGTGACATACATGTATGTCATGTATATATTACTGTAGCACACAGATAAAAATACTGTTCATTTGCAATAAGATTTTCTTTTATTAAGTAAAAATATTTGCATAATTACTAAAAATTTGCATATTTAGTAAAATATAAGAAATTTATTAGTGGATGGATGGATGGATAGAAATTTGCATAGAATAGAATAGAATGGACGGATGACAAAAGGTAGTAGTATGTATTCTCATTCTTAATATTATAATTCCTTTTACCATTAATCATGAGAATTTACTGAGATTCCACTATTTTTGGTGTTGCTCATGCAGGGGCAAATAGTGTACCATATTCAACAGAATAAGCGACATTTCAAAGAAATATTATGTTAAGAAAGAAAACCATCCATGATATACCTTTTGTCATGATATCCAAGATTACCAGCACACCAAGTTTGACTGAGAATACAAGAGCACACAGATAGATACACATAAAAGTTACGATGGGAAATTGAAAACAACGGCTAGTTTGAAATACAGAAATCAAAGTTCTTAATTTTCTCTTAAATATGCATCTTTGCCATGCATACATATTGGCTTTGCTTTTATCAGTAGTCACCAACAGACCCATAAAGACCATCACTCTTGACCCAATGCAGGCTGATAGTAAAATTGTTCACTTGATTGTTGGTATTGGCTTTCTTTTCCTTGCTCTTTATTTTCAAATATGTTTCTTACTTCTCTTTCCAGCATGCTTATATAGGCTAGCATGCTTATATAGGCTAGCATGCTTATATAGGCTAGCATGCTTATATAGGCTCTTTAGCCGGACTTGAGCATTTTGTTCGAGCCTGGTCCCATCGGGACCCAAGTTTGTCTTAGCATGGAGCGACCATTTAAACAAAGAAACAAACATGGGGAGGGTGAAAGAACAGTCAACCAAAGACCTGAGCCTTGGTGAGCATACATGCCAAGAGCACAAATATCGCTTATAAATGCCAAAATATTCTTATGATTTCAATTATAGTAGCCACTGTTAACAAGTTAATATTGAAAAGAAATATATTTTGTTAAATAAAATACAGAGAAGATAAAAACACACCAATTTTAGCACACTTTACCCTACACAAAGTAACTACATTCAGCCTATAGTTTTATAGAAAAGTTAAACTTAATAAAGTTTTCTTCATATTACAAAATTGTTATGAAAGATAAAACAATTATTCTTTGCATAGATTAAATTTACAAGAAATAAGTTGGAAGACAAAACTATTCATGTTAGTACCGTTGTTGGAAGACAATAAAATATAAACAATTTGTACACTGAAACTTTTCAGTGAATATGAAGGCACGATGATACTTGAATACATAATAACAATGGGCTGTTATATTTAAAATCCACACCCCTGTGGAAGATGACATTTCTCATTTCCATTTGAACAATAATAATCATTCCAGATGGAAAGTTATGCATATCTATTTATACATCCACCCACAATGGGCCATTCCAATTAAAATCCATACACCCTTACTGAAGACAACCAGGGAGGGTTACCTAAATGGATGACTCCATTTGAAATCTACACCCCTGTGTGGAAAATTATAGTCAGGTCTATAAAAGGTTCAATATCCAATAATTAGGCATTCCATACATGTCTTCCACAGGGGGTATGGATATCATGTGGTATAGACCAATTTGACACTTATTTGTGACTTTGTTGTAATAGCCATGAAAATGATTGGACAACCCGACATATGTAAATCAGAAAAGCTCTCTCATTAAAATTATTAACTTATACTTGCTGCCCTGGTAGCACCAAATTTTGTATGACCATTTGCACCCGCATTTGCACCATCTTTAAATCAACATGCTCTAGTTTAATATGGCAAAGTTCAAATTAAAATTATTCCGACATTACAGCCTCTGAAGTGCAAACTAAATTATGTAATTTTGAATACATGGTTGAAAAACCTAGGCTACGAAGCTGTGGACGGACTTGGCAATATGTAATTCACTGTTGTGTCAGCCCCAGATGACAGGCCTATATCAACACATTGGGCTTAAACTAGTTTCTTTAGCAATATAGGTTGATACAACTCGTCCAGCCTAAAAAAAAATTATTTGATTGGCATAACGTAAAAAAATTAGGATAGGTCGGTAGGCATTTCATTCATTTAAGGTTGGTCTGAACCCTGGAATTATGGAAATTTTAGGGCCTCATAACTTCTAAATTGTTGGTCTAAAGTATATAAAAGTATACATATTTAGAATGGCAAAGACTTGATAAGTTCATCTGTGAGGTCAAATTTGGGTTAAAATGCCATTTTTGGCCCAAAATCCCAAAAATATTTTTTTAAATTAATTTTTAAAAACTAGATCAAAATATCTAGGACCCGTTTTTTTCATTTTTTTTTAATTTCAACCAAAAATGGTCAAAATAAAAAAGCCAGATTTTGGCTCAAATTTCAAATATTTTTGGTGAAATTGGTCAAAATTCACAAAAATGAAAAAACGTGTCCTAGATATTTTGATCTAGTTTTTAAAAATTTTGGCCCAAGAATTTTTTTGTTACGGATGCACGAAAAAGAAATGGGCCAAAAACCGTTATTTTTGGGATTTTGGGCCAAAATGGCATTTTGGCCTAAATTTGACCTCACAGATGAACTTATCAAGTCTTTGCCATTCTAAATATGTATACTTTTATATACTTTAGACCAACAATTTAGAAGTTATGAGGCTTGAAAGTTTCCATAATTCCAGGGTTCAGACCAACCTTTAAAAAACCACTTTTAAGCTGTAAATTGCGCTTGATAAAGGCCTTTTATTTTAATTTTTTAATTTTAATTTTTTTTTTATTTGCAAAAAAGGAAGAAAAAAGTCTAAGGTCGGGCCAATCAAACAATTTTTTTTTGGCCTCAAGCGCAAGAAAGTTGTATGTGTAATGGCTGCCTCAAGTCAGATTTTTAAATTTTTTGTTAAATCCCATAAGCCTTTGCGAGTACACCTGAGAACTCATCATTTGATGTCACGAGTTTTCAGGTGTACTCACAAAGGCTTATGGGATTTACCGAAAAGGTGAATCCCAAAACTTGACAAATGTTTATCTCGTATGAGGCATTTGGTTTTCAAATTGTTCATCAGGTGATTCAAGTTGCTCCTAAAAGCAGCTCAAGAGTCACTAACCTCAGACTTGACACCTTTTACAGTGCTATTAATTTTAAATGACGAAAGGCAGCTATAGTATACAAATTCCTTGCACTGACATGATGAATTTTACACGACTAAATGAAACTTTGGCACAGCACTGTTTCTTAGCAGCATAAATCATTCAAAGTGCAAATTTGCTTTGTGCTACGGTCCAATAGTGTGTGCATGGTACGATGCTCGTCTAAATATATGCACATTACATAATTATATGGGTCATTCAAACCTCTGTTACAAATATTAATACAAAAACAATAATTCTTACGGTGGACCTGTGCAATGGGTGAATACAGCTGCCTAAATCCATCAATGGAGTCTTGACAATATGCTAATTTTGCTGATGCTTATTCATGAAGGATAGACCATTTTAAGCCATCATATTAAGATACCGATTTTCTTCGGACAAAGTGGTAAGCATAGAGGACATATCGCTGACGACCATATTGGATACATTGCTCATCGCTGACAAGCTCGGCTGTGGTGGCGGTGGCATTAGGATGGACGGGCTTATTGTATCCGGCACAAGCTGCTGAACATGGTCCATACCGTCCGTAGAAAGAGCCGCTAACCCGCTTGCCATGGGATCGTCACACTCCATACTCGCTGGGAATGATGGTCCGCCCGGGCCGTCCATAACCGTACTGCTCACTTGGTTGCAACCAGGCGACATTTCGATGCTCGTGGGATGCGACGACATCTGCATCATGTTGCAGTTTTGCGCATCCGAAATTTGTCCCGGAGAGCCGTGATTATAGTACTGTTGTTGCTGCTGATGATGAGGATGATTACTTCCGTACTGTTGTTGGTGTGGAGTCTGCTGTTGCTGTGTACCCATGAAATTACCAGGGTGGACAGCACCGCGTCTCTGTTGATAGCGATTAAAACCGCCATCAGTATTTTGCGTGGGATTGTTCGTCATCATATTCATGCCGCCAGACGACGTACTGTATTGACCCTGTTGTTGATGAGACATACCCTGCATATTTTGCTGTTGTGCATGTGCATACTGCTGTTGCATTATGGCGTGCTGCTGCTGCTGTTGTTGAACCATTTGCTGCTGCTGATAATGCTGTTGTTGCTGCTGACGCTGTTGAAACTGCTGTTGCTGCTGCTGTGGAGGTGAAAATGGTCCCATGTTACTCTCCTGCACTACCAAGTTAGCGCTTCTACCCATACCATAGTTCATTTGCGTATTTTGCATATTATTACCCATCATACCACTGTTTCCCATGTTATTATTACCCATCATGCCATTTCTGCTGTTCATCACATTATTTCTCTGCTGTTGCTGCTGTTGTTGCTGGGACGGTCCCTGATTCCACCTGCTCCCTTGGCTACCGTTCGAAGGAACATTGGAATAGTTGTGCATTTGTCCCATTTGCGGTGGCACCGGTTGTTTGTGACCTTGTTTCAGACTGTTCATGCTGTTCGGAACAGGTAGCGGGGCAGTGCGATTAATCTGTCCATGGCTGTGTTGCCGTGGCAGTGGCATCTGTTGATCATTGTTTGACCTCACAGGGTCACTAGCCCTCCTGTTCTCCACACCGGGCACCTCGTGCGGAAGAGGAGTGCGTCCGGGAAATTTAAACTTATTTACATTGTTACTACGTGATTTCTCACTGTGAGGTGGGGTTGGGGGTGGGACAGGAGATGGAACCTCCAAATCCCACGCATGTTTCTTTCCAGTCACCTCATCGTACTTCGCCCTCAGACGACGCTGATCTTCTATCGTCAGCCCAGGCAACCCTAACCCTGTCGGACCGTTCATGCTGCTCGCACTGGATTTCCGCGAAGATCCAGGCGAGATAGGGTCGTAGGGTGAATTGATCATCCCTTTGTGCGTAGAAAACTGAGACACTGACCCGGAAGTTCTTCTGGAGGACAACAACGAGCTGGCATCGCTCGATCTCCGACTGGACAACTGGCTGAAAGGATACGGAGATGCTTCCGAGGAGCGATGACTGCTGTAGTACGAACTGATGGTACTGTTGGTGCTACCTCTCCTATTGGCTGTTGGGTTAACCCCATTCAGAGGGGGCTGGCCGTGACCGAATGATTGACTACTGTCGCATCGAGGGTCTTCCTGGAGTCTCTGCATCATAGGATCTGTGCACTCACCCCTGCTTGCTGGCCCTGTAAAATGAATATATAATACAGAAATGTGACTAGAATATCTCTTTTAGACCTGAAACTTTTATTCAGATTTTTAGCTGATTTCCTCTTTTTTTATTCCTAAAATTTACACATTACTTGTTATTTTCAGCCCAATTTGAGCTTTTTAGTATGATTTTGAACTATTTTACTCTTTTTTAAATCATTTCCTCTTTTTCACAAATGGTCAGTTTTTAATGCCATAAAAAAGCTTCTGTTGGTATCCAAATAATTTACATCACTAACTTTTTTCCAATATTGAAATAGTAATTTCAACTTTCAAGATCTACTTAATCATCTTTCCTTCCTATATTTCAATACGTTTTATGATCAGGTGGACAAAACAAATTATACTAAAAATGAAATGCAACCCTAATTTTATATTTTAACCAGATCGATCGCTGAATAGGGTGCAACTCTACTAGTATTATTACAAGACTGCCCTAACCCAAGCCTAAACCTAAACTCTGTAAATGAGGACTGGACTCAAGCCTAGCAGGTTGCACCCTATTCGGTAATTGTACCTTTTAACCAAATTAACAGCCTCTAAGAACTATTTCGATTGGTTACAAAGAGGGCTATATCATACATTGAGCCAATCGGAGATATGGTAAGAATGACCATTAGATTGAAGGGGATGAAGTTTGAAGCTGATCTGCACTTACTTCTTGTAACAATGGGTGGCAGTTGCGGTAGTGCCGGAGCATTCTTGACCTTCTGCGCCAGACGATTGTTACCCGGAGTTCCCGGCCTCGTTCCCCGTTTACTAGGCTTCACCATCATCGGACTGGCGACCCTCCCAACCTGCGACTGCGATGTTACCACCATGGCTGGTCCCCTGCCTCTTCTGTGTGCAGATTCGGCTGGGCCCATGTTAGAGCTGACATGGTTATCCTGAATCTTGTCATCATCGATGGCGTTTAGGTCACTGAGGCTACCACCGTTGACGTTCATTTCTACCCCGCTGTCATTGTGCGGTGAGCTGCTGTAGTCCACCACCATCTGGTTATCCTGCTAAATAAATGAGATATATAGCGTATGGTTAAGTCACAACATCTAATTTGGTACCACTGTACTATCGGTGGCCCAATAGGTACCGATGGCTCTTATATCACCAGGGTATGACAAAAAGAGTCATTGGTACCTAAGCGGACAGACGCCGATTAGTACTTGGATTATTTTTCGACGAGGATGTGCGGCTCGAGCTTCCGAACCCTTACCCATTTCCAAGGATAATTTTACCGAAAATAGGGACCCATATCTAAGGATTTTCAGAAAATAAGGACCCATATCTAAGGATTTGAGCTTGTAAATAGTAAAAGCAATATGTTTTTCACACACAACACGGACAATTTTGAAGGGAGACGCATGTCAAAGGATTTTCTCTACAAAACATAGATCCATCTCTAAGGATTTTTTGTGGAAAACCTACCCATTGGAGCGACAGGTCCCAGTATGCCTTTACTATGCGAGTACCCCCCGGATCCTAACCCTACCACTAAACCCTAGCCCTACAATTCACAAAGAACAATAGAAAACAATTCTTAAACATGATAACAGAAAAGAAACAAATAAAGCCTCTTACCATATTACAAGAATTTCCTGTTGCTGGTGGCTCCGTTTTAGGAACTTCACTACTCTGCTGCTTAATAGCCTTCGGACTCACTGGATCCACAACCACTGGTTCTTTCTTGATGATATTATTATTGTTATTAACCCCATCGAGACCACCAAGTCCAGAGTTCGGATCCCCATTGCTGGGTGGATTCGAACCTGGCTCTGAACCGCCACCATTTCCCGATCCGTTTCCTGAGTTTGGTGGTGGTGGTTCACGTTTGTCGCCACGCTGCTTCTTGGTGATGTGTGCGTCTGGACCGTGGACTGTTTTGACATGTTTTCTGAGTGAGCTGGGGTCTGTGTAGCGCTTGGTACACCCTGGTATTTTGCACACATATGGTTTCTGTAAAGAAAAATTAAATTGATACATTACATCTAGGACTAGGGGTATATATACCTAAGTTTGGTTTGGTAGGGACATGACTCCAATAGTCTGCAAAATGATGCTCTCATCACATTCACTATATAGCTCAGCTTAAAGGCCCAAAATGAAAAACCTTGTTTCCTAGGGAAACAGGGCCAGACGGTAACATGAGTAAGTTTATTTCATCTTGAAGGCATGAATAGTCTTGCAATTATGGGCCAGCGTTCCTTTGGGCCATCCTATGTGCTGTGAATTAGTAAGACTTCAACTGGTATCTACTGGTCAGCTTATACTCTCATTTCCACATCTGTTGTTTTATTCTGTGGCTTTAACCCTAAAGGCTAAAAATCTTACATATTCTTACAGCACAAAGCTAATTCATCCCATTTGAGGTGATGACGCAATCACCCCAAGTCATATATACACATGGTTTTGTTGGTTGGGCCAGCAAAATATCTATGGCTACAGGTTGCCTATCAAGTGCTTGGCAACTGAGAGGTCTGGAGTTTGAATCCTGACGGAAACAAATGACTTCTTTTTTCATCTTCTCTGTCTATACCTTCCCTCTCTCCATTCTATTTGTCAAAAAGCACAATGATACAAAATGTATTTGGAAACATTAATTTTAACAATTAACATTAAATCATTTTGATTGGTTACTCGGATGATTACATCATGTGATTAACCAATCAGGAGCTCTGTATGAAAGGCTGTAATGCCCATGGGGTTAAGGAATGGCATATATAATACTTACTGCATTGGAATGTGTTCTGTTTTGATGCTTGGCTCTATCCGATGCATTGGAGAAAGCTTTAGTACAGCCCTGGAATTCACAGACGTAGGGTCTCTCACCGGTATGGGACCTGAGATGAGTTTTGAGGTTTTCTAACCTTGAGTACGCTTTGGTGCAACCTTCAAACTGTGAAATAAAAACGGGAAAGGCATTATTGAGTAAAACTCTGGAATTAGGCAAAGTAAAATAAAAAACATGCATATTATCTGGACTTTCTCAAAATTTGGTGAGGGAGGTCTTTATTATTTGTACATTTGTTACAAATTTACTATTCATTTCTGTATAAAATTGCAATTGTAAAGGCTTTGCAAACACATCATAAAAATGAGGACGTCACTAATATTTTTGTTATTTCCCCAAAGCCCTACCCCTAGCTTGAAGAAATTGTTTGCAATATGTTTAATGATAACCAAGAACTTCTTAACATGTCTTTTCATTACAACAATTTTAGAAAGCAAGTAAGGGAGCAAATAAGAAAATTAACGAAATATTTGAAAATCTGAAGGCAGGGACGATATACTTGTTATTTATTTTACTTGGCCTTAGTAGATAGAAGTTCTCTTGCCAATATTGGATCTCGAACTGTATCACTTATAAGATCACTGCAGCGAGAACTAACAGGATAAGCAATTTTTCTTGCTTAGTTGTTCCCCACATCCAGTAACAGCTACATGTAGGGCCGCCAAGAACCATTATGGGCCTGGGGTATGAACACATGTGGCCCTCTTTGCTGACTAAAATGGTTAATTGTTGACCCTAATTTTTTTGACAGGATGCTTGAGATTAAGTCTTTATTTTCTTTGCTTTTACACGCCCATAAGATATTTATCTTTATTTTTAAAGGCCCCCTAAAATCCAAAGCCCAATTATACCCCCTGCATAATGTACCCCTTACTCCCCCTCCCTTTGTTGGCGGTTCTATCCAGTTGGTATACTTCCCGATACTTGCCTTAAAACTTTCATCCATAACTTAATTGTCATCCATAAATTTGGATGTGTAGCATACAAACTTTTTGCTGTTAAATGTACTTTCTCACTTTCCTAAATCCAATTAGCCTACTTTAATAACCTCATCATTCACTAGCAGACAACTCAATATTTCAACACTCATCATATCCCTCAAAAACAAACATAAATTTTACAACATTTTGTCCGTTTGCATATAATTATGTTGTATGAGCCCCAGATGCTGATGAGAGTTCAGCATTTTGATCACACTAGATTTAGATTCCTACATTTCTGGATTATGTCAGATATAATCATATAACATTAGTTGATATTAAAATATCATGTACAGTGTTCGAATTTAGGAAAAATAAATGGTTGTCCCACGGACAACCAGATTACAATTTCTGGTTGTTGGTCTAAGTTTTTGGTTGTCTGTAGGCCTACAAATGTGACTTTTGGCTAGATTTATGGTTGTCCGGCGGACAACCGAATCAGTATTTTTGGTTGTCCGGCAGGGTGTTCTTTAAGCATTTTGCTGAAGGGGTATTTTCTAATTTTTTTGACACTTTCAATTGTGAATTTTTCCTCTGAAGGAGTCAAAAATATTGCTCAAGGGGTATTTTTATAATATTATTTTTGAAGACATTTTTAACAATTGTGTGTTTTTGGAGCCATAGGCGTAGATCCGGATTGGGGTGGTGGGGGGGGGATCTCCCCCAATATTTTGCCAGGGGGATGGTCTATACAATCATCCACCAATGTTGATGCCTGTATGTGGGTTTCTGACCAAATTAACCTCATTTAACCTCATATTTGGCCATTTTAGCCCCAAAAGTGCACATTTTTGCGCGCTTCTCGCGAATTTATTGCACTTTTGCACCATATTTCAACAGTTAAGCTTCAAAATGGCAAAATTTGTTGTACCATAAACTTATTCTTTCTCCAAAAGGTGCTGGATTCACTATACTTCAAGACACACCCTCCCCCCCCCCCCACCCGAAAGTCAAAAGAAATCTACGCCACTGTTTGGAGCAGTGGCGGATCTAGAGCAGTCAGAAGGGGGTGGGGGCAATTTTAGAAGAAAATAATAATATTTAAAGATGCCCCCTGAGAAGTAAGAAACTTTTGCAAAATGAAGACCTAATTGAAGCAATTTGGTGGATCATTTTGGCAATATTAATGTGTAAAATTTTAGTTTAAAAAAGCCGAACATTTGTGAAATGAGCAGTCCATGGAGTCTTTCGTGGACGGCCTATAAATTGTGTTAAAAATAAATTGACAAATGTCGAAAGCAGAAGTGAAAGTGGCCATTTGTTTATCAACTTCGCAGGGTGATGTTCCCCCCTTAGAACTTGGAAAATTTTGCAAAATGAAGACCTAATTGAAGCGATTTGGTGGACCATTTTGGCACTATTACTGTGTAAAATTTAAATTTGAACAGCTGAAAAGCTGAAAATTGTGAAATGCCGGTCCATAAAGCCTTTCGTTGTCCTATATATCTGGAGTATAGGTCCTAAATGCCAAAAGCCGAGAATAAATACACAATATCAGGTGTTTCTCTATTCAATTCTTGCAATATCTGAACGCGACGTTTTCAAGATTTTGTACGCATTGGACTTTGGAACTAGGGATTTGAAGGAGTCAGAAAAGTGCCTGAACGCGTAAATACGCGTGTTTTGTGCGTTAAAGAAAACCCTGTTGTCCGGCGACTTTTTTAGTTGTCCCGGGCAACCGGACAACCAAAATTTCGAACGCTGATCATGTAGTATTACATTTTGAGAATGATATGACAATAACAATTTATACAGCCCAGTTGTCAAAACTAGGCCTTATTAATACCTCACAAAAAGTAATTACCCCCCCCCCCTTTATTACGCTAAAATTACTAAAAATCTATGCATCACTGAAATATCAAAAAGTAATTCATTTCAGTTCTGCAAATTTTGATACCTCATTTGTCTGGATAGCTCAAAATTTGTAGTTAGGGTGAGTGACTCCTTGAATGAAAGGAGATATAGATGCACAAGTTGCACTAAAAAGCTACTCAAGTCAGTGTACCATTACATGACCGGTCAAGGATGACCCGCAGTGACCAGTGACAACCAGATACTCTAGCAATAATACCCATTTTCAATGGGTTTAGTGCAAATTTTGAATATGCATCTTTTTCATTCACAAGGTCAGCCGCCAATAATGCCATAGCAATAAAGTTTTGGCTATTAAGACACATGAGGCATCAAAATTTGCCAAACAGAACTGGTTTTCTTTTTGCTATTTCAGTTTTAAAATTTAATGAATCAATTATCGCGTAATAATGAAGGGGGTAATTACTTCATGTGATGTATGTATGTTGACAACATTGTTTCCTAGAGGCATGTTATTGAGTATTCATCATGCAAATTTATCATGGATATATATAGGACAATAGCTTAATTATTTTATACTTTAGTCACTGCTGCAGGAACTGGGACACTCCTGGGGACCGTTCACAAACACTTGTAATGGGGGGGTCTGATGCAAAAAAGGGGACCCTGAAAATGTTTATCCCTCTGATAAGAGGGGGGCTTTAAAAATCACCTTAATTCTTCTCGTAGGACATGAGTTTACACTATTAACTATGGGGTTCATGTATCTTTTTCATGGCCAAAAGGGACGGGGGGAGCCTGAAAATAATTTCAGGCCCGAAGGGGGGGGGGGGTAACATCAGGCCCCCTGTAATAAGAGTTTGTGAACAGTCCTCTAAGTCTTATAAAACGAAACGTTTTTAACGTCATCTTTGTGTGACTACTACTTCTGTATGTTTGTTTGCACCCCACCCCCCATCCTGCCCCATAGGCTATACATGCTCAAATGGACATACTGTGTTTTAAACGGCCTCTCTTCTCAAACACAATTTGCCCATCAGCATATAAACTCCTTTGTATTAAAACCAATTGGTCAGGCAATGAAGACTGTATCCGGTGGTGACCAGACCTGTAAGAATTCTACTTACTGTACACTTATGTGGTTTTTCCCCTGTATGTCGTCTCATATGAACTACCAACATGTACTGTGCTTTAAAGGGCTTCTCTTCTCGAATACAATCTGCCCACCTGCATATGAACTCCTTACGTTCATTGTGAATGTGATCGTTGTTGATGTGCTGCAAGAAAAGTATACAAACATTATGTAAGTCAGTATCAATAGCAGCTTGCCTATCATAATTAATTGAAGCCCGAAATAAAAAATATTAGTTTGCATCCGATGATCAACTCCCCACAGACTGTGATTGTTTATTTTAGGGAATAATGGTTGACCAATCTGGTGCCTTCATCAGAGAAAATGAATTGCAGGAAATGGCGAGAAATGATGGTACTTGTGCAAGGAAAAGGCAACTTTTCTATCCATGGTAGACAAAGAAAGTTTCCCATTACTAACACCTAACCTTTGCATGCTGAAGGTGCAAAACTAACCATAGGGCATGCTTTTTTTACCACTGCATTCAGAAATTTCAATTATCACAAATCATAAACAAATTGTATCTGAGTTTGATTCACACACGTCATCAGCATGATCAGACACAAACTAGTATTGTTTCTGACTCCGATTACAACAGGCCTTGCTGTTTAAGGCGAGCGATCGCTCTCACTCGCCCAAACCACTAAATATTGCTCGCTGTGAATTGCCCAAAAATGAATCCAATATCAATTTACATTCAAGTTTCAGCAGTTCAATGTATTCGATCTATCGTAGTAAGTTAGCCTTAATCCCTGGATACGAAAGAGAGGGTGTGAACAATGTGTAATTGTTTTATATTAGTATGAATGATCTTTCTGACCTAGCGAGTGATTCGATTATAATGTAGAGTGATTCAACCACTTGCCTAGCATCGTGCTAGCGAGTGATCGACTACTCGCCTTTAAAATCTAGACGGCAAGGCCTGTTACAATGTTTTATGTTGTGAAACTGTACTGTTTTTACTTGCATATAGCCATTATAAAAAGAATCCAAAAAATGCAAAATCTGGGATGGTCGGGCCATAAAACTAGGGTTTTATTTCTTCGCCAAAATCACTTACATGAACCAGCTGCTCCAAAGTATCAAACTTTTTATTACAGTCTGTCCACTCACAGTCCGTAACCACAGGAACCTCTTCTTCATGCATATCCTTGCCCCCATCAACTTCTACCTTCACAGTTTGACCAACTGCCCCAACTGTAGTGCCCCTTGTCAAAGGATCCACGTTGGACGTCGATGTGACGTTGTTAGCGTTTTTGTACGCTTCTCTTTGCTTTCTTTCTATCTCTACAGTACTGGTGACTTGGTTATTGTTGGTTTCAATTGGGTGTTGCTGAAATGAGAATAGTGTGGCAATTTTAGAATTTTTATTCCCACAACTGATGCATATTTATTGAGTTTATCATCTTTATCATTTTTAGAGGTGTTTTTTAAACATCAATACAGACCTGCCAACCTACCAAAGTCAGAAAGAGGGACATTGAGGCCAAAACCTTGAACATGTATGCAAACCAGGTACAGACGAATTCAAACACTTGAGGTGTGCAATACTTTCAGAATTCAGGGAAGGTTTTGCAGGTCTAAATTTATCACAATAGACTAAAGAGAATGCTATAGCAAAATATTTAAGTAAAATTTCCATCATTTTCTGCTGTTCTTACATTTATATTTGCCATCACTGAATTTTTCAGAAAAATGAGGGACAATCCCTCAAAATGAGGGACAGTTGGCAGGTCTGTCAATATGATTTGATTAAATCATTCTGAATTTTACAATATTCTAATCACATTTTTCTAATTCAAAATATTTTATAAATCAGGTTGCCCTAATTAATGGGCTATTCTGGTTGAAATCCATACACCCCCTGTTGAAGATATGACCTTAATCTGCCACACACGGAGTGTAGATTTCAAATTCCTGGTAACTCAATTTGAAACTTGCACTCCCTGTGTACAATATTAAGGTCATGTCTTC
Organism: Amphiura filiformis; assembly: GCF_039555335.1. Lineage (NCBI taxonomy): Eukaryota > Metazoa > Echinodermata > Ophiuroidea > Amphilepidida > Amphiuridae > Amphiura > Amphiura filiformis. The sequence continues at coordinate 22,254,318 of NC_092647.1, forward strand.
CATATGGGGTGTATGGATTTCAACTGGAATAGCCCATTTTTACCACGTATGGATTCCATACCCTAGTACTATCAGGGTGTTGTCCCCCCGGAGGCTTTTGCCCCTCTACAGCTGCTTGATGTATCCCTGGTGGTTTATCGCCATGATGATGAGCCCTTGCTAGCAGTGTTGCCATGGCAGGGCTAGCGTGAAGTTGATGCGGAGATTGCTGACCAGCACCAGGCGGATAGAACGGGCTCGCCACGGAGCCACCCCGTTTCAAAATATGTTGCTGTAACTGCTGTAGATGCGCTATGGGAGTAACGGATGGATGCCAACCAAATGTCGGACTGCTTGCTGCAGCTCCGGCCGATAAGTGACCGTAAGAGCCACTTGCTGTTGAGGAACTACGGGAGTTGTTTATGTACGCTACGAGTGAGTTTGGCGATGTGCGAATCATTGAATTGATGTCTATGGCTTCATTGGATAGTGGTGATATGGAGAGCGCCCTCTTGCGGCTTAGTCGTCGGGCCATAGCGGATGGTGATCTTGTGCCTGGGAACAAAGCAAAGTAGAGGAAAATGCAATTAATCAACAAATGATCAATTTATTTTTAGAAGTCCTATCTAGAGAGAGGTCAAGAAATGTGTCTATATCTGAAAATACCCTCTAATTTTGCGAAATTTTCAAAGTTGCCCTGTGCAGTGTGCATCTTTCATTTTAGCCGAAAAATACCCATGTTTTGGGCCAAAATAGGGTACAAAAATTCCAAAATTTGGGCTAATAAAGTCTAAAATCAAAATTTTTGGCGTGTTACGCACGCATATGTCCTAGTTAAATCTAAGAACTTGCCCACTTGAGTGCACAAGCCTTCTTCACAGTGCGTTTGGGGGCCTCCAAATTTTGGCCTGGCCCAGGGTCCCCAAAAAGGTAAATCTGGCCCTAAAAATACCTCAATTGCAAGATCTGGATGAGCTCTGTTAATTGGAAGTATTTTTGTCACTATCGATCCATGTTGCACTGAATAGCAAATAAGTACAGGGAAGAAATGCATTATGGGAAGTGTACACTATTTTCACTGGTAACTAATAATTATACTTCATACCTTCAACTGCTGCCATATCTACCCCATGATGCTCCACTCCACCACCATGTGACATCATATCAGCCAATCCTGGGTGAGGATGAAACCCTGGGGGAGTTATGTGATGCATGTATGCAGGATGGGTAGCCAGACCATCTGCTGCTACACCCGGACTCAGTCCCCTTGCGTGTGATATCATCGACAGTGCAGGGCTGCCATGGAATTGATCCACGTAGGGGTGGGGATAGTATGCATACCCAGGGGAGATGCGCTGGGGCGTCAGGGAAATCACAGAGACATCGGACAACACTGGACTGACTCCAGGACTGTGTCTGTAATAGAGAGAAATAAAGAAAATATTTACATTATTATTATTATCATTATTATTAGGTGTCTTGTGTACTTCGATGTAATGTGATATTTTAAGGTAGTGTGGTGCACCCAGCAAACTTAAAAACTTTCTTAAAACATTACAAACAACACATTTTGGTTTTATTTAAAATATTACAAAAGATACAAAAAATGTTGGGTTCTATCAAGTCATCTATATGATAAAGCAATTAATACAACAACATTTTAAAAATGTTGTAAAATGTTACCTTTGAGCAAACATTTTTGCAACATTTTTTGTCAACACCTATATGTTAGCATCAAGTTTCAAATCTGTTTATGTTAGGCTAAAAACAAAGCTGTCTCAAAGCCCATGGCAGTTTCAAAAGTGTGAATTTGTTTGTTTTTAACTTTGTTTGGTAACATAGACCCTGTTCACATTAGAAAATTTCTTCATTCAACGAAGATAAGTTAATCTTAATTAACTAATTAAGCATGCGTACACATTACGCTGAACGAAGAACGAACGAAGACATTGCACTGTACACATTGCATGCAAATTAACGAAGCTTCGAACGAAGCTATTAACGCTCGCCTATTATTAAAGCCGGCGAAGGTCACTTGTCACATGATCAATTTCCTTCGTCGAACGAAGCGAGCGTACACATTACAAAATTAGCTTCGTCGAACGAAGTATTCCTTCGTCGAAACAACCTTTTTAGCTTCGTTGAACGAAGCAATTTTAATCTTCGTCGAAGGAAGAAAAGTGCGCATTACATTAGGAAAAAACATTTTTAATCTTCGTTCGAGGTTCTTCGAAAGAAGAAAATTTTCTAATGTGAACAGGGTCATTGGTACCACTTCACTTTAAGCTTGTCGGCAAATCAGTTTAGCATCAAAACAATGATGCATTGTGTAATCTATTGCCGGGCCTCTCCATGTTTCAACAACTCTTCCCATACCTTTGTACAGGAGCCAATCATTGTTAATCAGTAATGAATCCACACTTTCCCTGAGTGCATACGCGAACGCAAGTTAACCTGTATTAATCATGCCTAAAACTTTGCATGCATAAACATACTAATACTCTGTTGCATTTTTGGAGGGAGCAGCTAAACATTGACGCTTTATTCTTTAGTTTTATTGCTGCAATATCAACAGAGATATCACTTTTCTTCTTGCAAAGTTGAGTGGCAATGACTAACAGATGAAATAATCATGTGAATTACACAAACTTTAGCTTGTTTTCGTTGTTGAAAGGGATTCAATCATCTTTCACCGCTGTTCTGCACCGTTTAACAATTCACGTCCGGCGCGTCTGCGTGCTTTACTTCTTTTTTTAGCTGCCCTCGCGAAGTAAACAATGCAGACGACACGGACGCATCATTGTTAAGCGGTGATAGTGAAACATGATTGATGCATATATACCGTGTGTCGAAAGTCCGTTCCGCCTATATTCCGACTTCCCATGGAGCGTAGCATCAATATGAAAGTACCCCCTCTGTTTATTTGCCTTTGGGCTACTAGCTACAATGAATCCAAAGGCGCATTGCAAAGAAAAAAATATGTCGGCCGTTGTTCTACATTTTTAGAGCTAATTTTGTATGTGTTGACGGATTCAAAGATCTGCAAACCTCAGATTTCAATGGAAAAACAATACTGACTGAGGTTTGCATACCTTCGGAGGTTATCGACCATAAAGAGACAACAACTTCAAATAAATTGCTAAGTGACATTTTAATTAATCTAAAACAATTACCAGTAACAAATTAATATCAAATTAATTGTGTAAGTTTAATTTAAAGCATCTGAGAGTGGTTTTCTTATGGGGGGAGGAACAGACTTATGACACACCGTATATAACCTCCTTGTTATCATGGTTATAGAGTTAGGGACCGTTCACAAACACTTGTAAGGGGGGGCTGATGCAAAAAAAATTTATCACAAAAATTTTTCAGGGCCCCCTTTACAGACCTCAAAAATTTCAGGGGCCCCTTTTTGACATGAAAATTATGGGTCAACCCCATATTAAAGCATATAAACTCAATTTTCCCAGGAAAATTTGTGGTCATTTTTTTCAGGCCCCCCCAGGAGGGTCAACAATTTTCAGGCCCCCCCTTTTTACACCATGCCCCCCTAACAAGTGTTTGTGAACGGTCCCGTAGTTCATATATTTGTTCAATCATAATCATTTTTATACATGTAGGCCTATACTTACCCATGGAGTGGATGATGCATGTGTGGTTCATAATGATATCTGCCCTCGTGTGTCCTCGCATCAACAGGGATAGGAGGATGGAATGTACCTGGCACTGGTATAATGACAAAGGGAAGAAAACAAAAGGCTTATTAGAACAATGCATGAAAAGGAAGCTTCCCTGCTCTTCCCTCTCTAGGTGTTTATCCCTGGGAAAGCTTTTCCTCTTACCCATAATCCCCTAGTCTGGTGCACACTAAGATCAAATATTCTAGTTTGAAGATTTAAAGTATCGACTTGGGGTGGGTGGGGGATTTCATAACTTCTTGTCCATGGTAGCACATTGGCCTGATATTAAAATGGACATTGAACTCATGACCGCAAGCAGGGCTCGATTTAGAAGGGTTATACATGCACATGTAACTTTGGATCTGTGCATGAAGAATTTTTCAGCCCATTTTGTTTTCTAAATCGACTCCTGATCGCGAGGTTGTGGGTTTGAACTCTGCCAGGGCCAACATGTTGTATCCTTGAGCAAGACACTTTATCTTGCTTGTCCCACTCCAATGACTCACTCCACTTGGGTGTAAAATGGGGAGATGTTTGGGGTAGTCATACTTGCACCACCATTGTTGGCTGCTAAATGGTATGATATATATCCTGGTGGCAGAGGAATAAATATAATGATAAATGCACTTTGATCTGTGTAATTATAGAACTAGGGCACTATATAAATTCTTTTATTATTTTATTTATTAATTGTTGGTTACTCATGGATTCATTACTGCCTAACTTCATCAAAACAGAATGACCCATAATTACGACTTTGCGAATAGACGCATGTGAGGAAATTAAATACCTCTTTTTTGTTTACTCAATTGAATACCTGAGTGGAAGAAGGGCCCAACTCCATCAAAACTGTTTTTGAGATATTAAAAAAAAACTTAATATTTGGAAAAGTTTTATAGACTGAATGTTTTCATCTTCAGGGGACCTTTCACATGAACATACAATACTACATACATTCGAAATTACTTATGATGTTTCCATGGCAACGGTACAGGTCTTAATACGAGCTGGAGTTGGGCCCTTCTTCCACTAATATATTGCAATTGCCAGGGTCGTGAGCAGATGTGTTATAAATAGCCACAGAAATCTGATAATTATCCATTAATTGCACAAGTAGAAGCATGTAATATGTTAGCAAGAAAGTTTATTGTAGTGAAAAGCAGATTTCGTGGGTGAACAAAATTTCTCTTATATTCCAATATTTGTGGAAGAAGGGCCCAACTCCATGCCTTTCTTCCATAAAAACCATGATGAAGCGTACATGGAAGACTATTTGGAGAATGGATTTTGACTCATCTTTCACACACAAGGAAGAACAGTCTGTTGGCAATAAAATGCTGGGTCAAACTCATTTTTGTAAAAAATTGGAGTTGGGCCCTTCTTCCACTCAGGTATTCAATTGTTTTAGGTACCACAATCACCACAGACTATAAAACCCACTGAACCAAACCAGGTTTTGTTACATGATGAAGTCGGCTTCTCCAAAAAGCGCTGTTGGCATAGAACCTGGCTGTCTTCCGTATCAAAATCGAGCCTTTGGGAGGACCGAAATCAAGGCACACAAAAAGCTGGTGAGCAAATACACACCACAGGTTACCACTTATATATGCCAGTCCCAATTTTATCACGTCTGATGAACAAATGCGCACCGCCCCCATTGGTAAACCATGAATACAACACAACCCTGTATGCAGTCACCATGAACCAAAGTACTCTCATGTTCAACTGCACAGTTCATAAAATCTCCATACAAAACCACAGCTCAATAGTTGACCGTAAGTTGTTGGGTATGAGTTTGTGTACCCAACACATCTAAAGGTCAATCTATGAGTGTACATGCATTGGGGTTAACGAACTGAGTACTGACAGATGAGCATGTTTTGAGACCCATCAGGGATTGAGTGGCCAACTAATGATCTCAACCCTTAGAAGGCTAACATTATGTCATGTCACAGTGGCATGTGCGTAAATCCCAGGGGGCATGTGTCTCCCCACCTTTTGGCGAAATGGCCCATTTTTTGTTATTTTCAGGCCGATTGTCCCCTCCCTCCACATTTCAAGCCGGATTGGCGCTAATGCACAGTGGATGAATCAATATGTCAATGATATAAAGGGATGCAACGTTTGATTTTCAGAGGGGCATGGAAGTTTGGGTAGGGCAATTTTTTTTTCACTGTCAAGGGTGGCAATTTTTTTCCATTTAATGGGATATCTTTATACAGAGTTGAGTGGGGAATTTTTTTCTAATTTTTCTCATCCGTGGAGCAAAATCGTTTTGTTTTTTTTCATCAGTGAGGTATTTTTTTTGTCTCTGTGCCAGGTGAAGTTTTTTTTCAAAAAATTCCCATGCCCACCCTTGAAATCAAATGGTGCACCCCTAATGTTAACTCAAAATCCAAAAGTTTAAAGAATAAGATCTTGAAGCATGCATGCATTTTCATTACAAATTGCAGGTCTTCATCACACCTTGAAACTACAATCAGCGAACAAAATAGTTGTCACTCTTGCTCAAAACAATTCAAATGCATGTCATGAAGTATGAAGGTGGGTGATACAGGTCCGTCATGAATTTGAAGTAGACTCTGCCCTGTATCTCACCCTTCCTCACTCAGTGGTGTAGTCAGGGGGGGGGGTAAAGCTCTGTGACAAGTCTTTCCCCCTCTTGCCCCCTGTGGGATGCTGGTCATCCTGATATGTAAGATGTTTAGCCCTTTTTTTTGTACCTTTTAGCCCATTTTTGACCATTTTCATCAAAGTTTGCCCCCTTCAAAGTTGGCTTGCCCCTCTTTTCCCACCATCTGAAAAAGTGCTGGCTATGCCAATCCCCTTCTTCCAATGTTGGAGGGGCTCACAGACCTGATGACAATATTTTTGAAAGTCAATTCATGTGAATGCTTACAATTATATCACACATCAGTATCACCCTTCAACCAATCTGTTTCTATTAAGACACCTCACCCGTACCCATCATTCATTGGCTCAGTAGAAACATTCTCATTGAGCTCAGAGGGATTCTCACAATTTGATGGTGGGACATTGTGGATGGAGGGACCTGGGTCCGGACTACTTAAAACAAGCTGATTTGTATATGGGAAAAGCTGTAGCCATATTTACTCACGATACCGGGGTAACCAATCGAAGAAATGTGATATGTCATACAATTCTTTTTCATGCTGACTAAAAATTGCTAGACAATGGTGATTGGATTGAAACGAACTCTTTTATTTTAATATTGTACAAAGTGTATCTATTTGAAAATTCATGTTGAACTTTTTCTCTACAGGTATCCCGTGTAATAAACCTGTGTAACCATTGACCTATTTACACAGGGTTATAACAATATTTTTGCTAGCAAAATTTGCAAGATATTCCAGAACACAGAAAATTTGCCTGTTGGTTACATAAATGAAACTTCATAGATTCACAGAATATATGGCGTACTGTGATAGAATTTAACATTCATAATTTAACATCACAAGGAAGCTTACTGCTCACAATTTGGCTTTTCTTTTCAGATTTATTCCGATTCATGAAAGAAAATGGCCGTAAAAATACAGGTCTGTCGCAAAATCATAATTTCATTTCACAAGTTGACCCCTGCTGTGCTATCACCATGGAAATGTAAGGATGTGTGCAGAGAGTTCAGGGCTCAGCTGGTTTCAGACCGATTTACTGGGCTTCACGCTGGCTTATAGAGAAGGCTGCCTTTACCAAAGCATGGCTGCATGAACAACAACAGTTACCATCATCATCATCCCATGGTTACCTTCCTTGCTAACATCTTACATTTACGCCTTATCATTTATCATCATAATATTTCTCTGTAGTGTTTTGGGTGAAAGAGCTCATATTTCAACATCATTTTACAATTGCTCATGAATGTAAGGCCTAAAAAAAATGTTTGATTGGCGCAACATAAGAAAATATTAGGGTAGGTTGGTCGGCATGTTTTTTTCTTCTTTTTTTACACGCTTTGTAAGCTGTAAATTGCATATGATAAAGGCCTTGGAACTTTTTTTTTTTTTTTTATTTTATTTTTTATTTTTTATTTTTTAAATAAGAAAAAGTCTAGGGTCGGGCCTATTTGGGTTATGGTTATGCCAATCAAACCATTTTTTTAGGCCTAACTGCACATGATAGAAAACATGAAATTCCAATATTCATTTTCGGTTCGTGTGTGCACGTTTTCAATAGGTCTACAACAGCATTAAAACAAATGAAGTCTGTTCGGTTTTACTAGTAGGCCTACCTGAATCGTTTTTGATGGTTAGCTCGGATCCCAGGCTAGGTTCAACTTTGGTGTACAATATCCAGATGTTCATTTCCACAGTCCAAAATCTAAGGCCCCTCTCCCCAACACCTTGTATAATGTTGTGCACCCTTTTTGTGTTTGTTGGATAGCCATTTCTTTCAAATCTTACAAAAGCATTGCCCTTGCACTTCGTAATTGATTCTGTCACAAAATCTGGACCAGTTTGACAAAGTTGACTCCATCACAGACTTTCTGTAATTATCAACCATCACCTCCCCCAGACTACTACAGTGGATTTTTAAAGAAAATGATAACCCTCACTCTAATTTATTGTGATGAATGGTGATTTTCTGATGATTTTCCTGATCATTGTGATCTGAAGTACATGTAACTTTGGTCAGTCAGCCAGGGAAATGCACCCAGTCGTTGAGATAGCAAAACATGCCATAAAATTATGAGCAGTCTGAGGAATCAAGACCTGTGCCCCCCCCCCACCCCCATGTTTGAAAAACCTGTACAGGCCACTGAATCTAGTCTGCAATACACAGATTCAGGTTTCTCTTCCTGAAGTCAATTTGTGTTCAAATCCCTTGCCACAATGCAATAGGCATCTAAAATGCATAACAGAGGATGTGGCAATGGCTTGGAAACCAGAAGGGAGGGTTGTAGGGGCTCAGTCCCCTCAATAATTTTAGTCACCCCCCCCCCCACGTTGAAATAATTCAATGCATGGATTAACCTGCGAACTGATATTTATTGCTTAAGTTATGCAATAGGCTTATCACATTGTGCTAAGTAAAAATCAAAGGACACCTCCCCCTTTCACATGATCCTAATACCTCACAGACATGTTAGAGGCCACTTGACACAATTGACTCAAATGTCAAGTCAATCCCAGAAAGCTTACATTACAAAATGGGAACATTGTGGCATAAATATCTTCCATACAAAAATACTAGGGCAAACAACATTTCAAAATACACAGGGGATACGGTTACTTCATGGATATTTTCGCTGCAATTTTATTTTAACTGACATTATAGAAGATGATTAAGTTTTGTGAATTGCAAATTTGGTAAAGTCATCCTCAAAATGACAAACACCTCCAACTCCAATCCACCAAAAAAAGTGCATGAAATCAAGGTGTGTCAATGCCTTTTCTTGATAGTATTAGAAGATTAGTGTAGTGCAGTGCAGTGGTTAACTGGTTCCAGCCCTCATGCTCAGGTAGGCCTACAAGTTGTACATGAAGCCGCCAACAATGGTGGGGGGGTACGTGAAGCGGCCTGTCACATCTAGTGGCTTTTGAGCATGCTAGTAGGTTAAAACTGGTGTGTTTTGTCAGAGAGGGTGTGTCACAGTCCCCTACACACTGAACAAGTACTACATGGCCAAAAAGAAACAGAGGAAGCTTCCCTCCCTGCTGTGTAACATTTCGGTGACCCTCTTCTTGCCCCCGCCTCACCTATCAATGCAAATATGTGGAAGATGCCTTTTCAGAAGGCCTCATACTTGTAGAATCCTGCATTAGAAAACTATACTAAACTGAAAATAAACCATAACACAAAAATCATGGTAATACAAGTCAGCTATCAAGGTAGCCTGTAGGCAGACCATGTGATTGGTGTCAATGTAGTTCAAGTTTATGTGATGCACAACATGTATCTGTTCCTTATGCTCTTCAATTGTTTATGCCTGACATTTTCCCCCTTTCATAGTACGATCCATCAACCTTTTTTATCCAGTCACGATGAGACCTAACCAGTTTGTATCCCTCAGACTAAGCATGTGCGCAGCGCGAGCAACCAAGCACAAAGTGTGAGGCGTACTAATAGCAACAGAGCCCGAAAGTAGTGCTAGATGGGACCAAGCATTGGCCGGATAAACTGAAAAATCCAGATTTAAAAGTGAACTATAGTGCAATTCTATATTGGCTGTCCTAAGAACATGGTAATAGGCCTACTATTTTTTTGATTAAGCAATTAAGTCATCATTTCTAGCACTTGTTCAGTGCCTAGTACAGTATATGGGACCATGACAACCCCTCTAACATTACAAAATCCACCAGTCCTATTGCGCCTCGCTGGCCGCTTCGCGGCCATGCATGCACGCTAGATCTAGTTCTAATCATTTCAAGCACTAGGCAAGATCACATGAAAACTGCTCCACACATTTATTACATTTGATCATTATAAAATGTTATACAAAATATTTATATTATGCATAGCACCTTTACTATATACCATAAACCCAACAGGGGTGACTCTGACATTCCTGCTTTCAATTGAACCATAAGGAGCCAAAAAGTCAGAACATTTTCTGCTGGATCTTGTCAATTTACAAATGAATTCTCAGGAGTTGAAGAGTCAATACTATGAGGTGGGAGTATGTTGGGTATGTAGAGAGTAGGCCTATATATATTGTAGACCCTATTTATAATCAAAGCCTACTGATATTGGTTTCAATCAAAAAGTGCAAAATGCATGGGTGTTGTTTGTGATTTGTCCCAGATATGAGAAGGTACTGCACAGAATTTAATAAGGCAGGTGCCATAGGCCAGACCTCGAATTAACTGGTACCCTAAATTTCAGGAATTTCAGGATATTGGTGCCCTTTCCAAATTGCCTGGGATCAGCTACCCTTATAAATTCATAATTTAAGGGCTGCCGGTGCCATCAGTGGGGGGGGGGGGGCAATATCAAATAACCTGCATGCATTCACAAGTAAATCAATAGAACAGACCAGTAATTTTTCCACATATACGACCCAGCACAGTTCGTCGTCCGTATTCCATAGTGGCGTATAGTGGGGCGCCGCGAATAAACCACTTTTCGAGAAAATCGGGTTTGAAGAAATGCCAATTTAAAATCGAGTTGTGTAAATCAGACATTCATTATATTTTGTAAATGCTGTGAAATTTCTGTAGTAAACTAAATAGATTTTATTGTTATATATTTTTCAAAAGAAATAAATACATACTATTGCTGGCAAACTGAAAATAAAACTATACGTCACTATGGAAAACGAACAAAACGCAATACCCTAACCTAACCTTAACCGTGCACGCCACCTCGGTCGCCGTGTAATCCCTATGGCGTTACTTTTAAGTCGTTCAGATTCCATAGTGGCGTATAGGTCCGACACGCTGTCACGCCACTATGACATACGATGTTTTTCATTTTTGCCGATATTTCATAATTATAAAATATGTATAAAAAGTGGCGTATGGTCGATACGCCACTATGGAATACAAAAATGTCACTTTGTAACTATACGCCACATTTAATTAATTAATTACTAATTAATTAGCTAATTATGACTGATGAGACTTAGAAAAATGAAAGAGAACATCATTAAAAACATATGTGCCAATTTTCAAAAAATGACCAAAAATCACTATACGCCACTATGGAATACAGCCGATTTGAGTTGATAACATCCCGCGTGAGATCCAAAGCCCTTATGAGATGCGTTGCATCCCCGTATATCACCGCTATTGCTGGGTCCTGTGGGCCAGGATTGCAATTGACAACCACATAATGTAGAGCATGTTGGCCTACATTTTGAAAATGTAACATGTATAAATCATATCTCAAACCTGAGATCTCAAAACATCACCTGACCCTTGAGAACCTGAAGTATTGAAATCCAGTCAGCATCTCCTATCGTATCGCACTTCGTTAATCTTTCCTATGTTGCAAGGAATGACAGCGGGTGTGTTGCCAAAAATATTTCACTGCCACGATCCCGTGTCATGCAATGTAAAGGCATCCAACACTATCACTATAAACCACAATGGCCTCATCCCAATGGCATAGTTCAATAACCTCAATTAAACACTCAAAGTGCAAAATTTGACTTCAAGTTGCTGAGTATGAGTTTTTGTACCCAAACTTTCTAAGGTCAATCAATGAATGTACAAATTGGGGTTAAAGAAGGCCTGATAGATGAACACGTTGTGGATCCTAGTGCAAGTTTCAGAGAGTTAACCAAAGATCTTAAATAGGAGAAGGCGGATTTCCTACACTTCATGACACATTCATTCATCATGCATACATGCCTTTCTGCCTTTGGGCCAACATTGTACATCTCTGACATTTTTTCATAAAAAATGTCATCTTCAAAAGAACTTTCATCCTGACTTGCATCAGCAGGAAGGGGGGTCTGTGGACAGACATTATAGCAAACACTGCATAAAGTCCAATTCAGTCTCCACATCACACGATGTTGCGATGCTTTTTTACATCACAGCATCGTGCTATGAAATTGAAATGTACTGCAATGATCACAATCGCGATGATTCGTGTTGCTGCCCTGTTTTCATTCTTCCATAGTGAATGCCCATCTTGATTTTCCAGCAGCCAATCACAAGCATGCATGGCCACGATGTTGCAAGAGAAAGCAAAAACGTTGAACAAAATTCAACTCTCATGAAAATTCATAAATCTGTAATTCGTAATTACCAGATTTCATTGCAGCCGCGATATTGTTGCTGCGATGTGGAGTCTGAATCCGACTTACTTTTAAGTTATAGTTTACAGCATTCTGTGAAGGGGTCATTTAAGAGCTGAATTTGGGTGACTGGGTGTAAAAAGTTGGCAACAGTGACTGGCAAGACCTGCAAATAGCTAGACAGCAGCTGATTGGTGATAGGTCTATTTGTGGCTGTACTATACAATCCAATAGCGCTTCATTTTTGATAGGAATTTTGATATCTGCTAGTTCTCACTAATACAAATTAGTGAGCTAGCAATACCTGATTGTGATATTGCATTTCCAAACATAGACCTGAAATAAGAAAGCAAGTACTCGCAAACAATGCTATTTTAAGATGAGTAGTTCCTACCAAAACAACTAAAAGGCAACGAAAAAAACAAATGTCACATGCCTTCGCTGGTTTAGGCATAGGCCTACAATTTATTCTGTGTAAGAAAAACAACAGGGGACGATATGCCAAATACATGTATGAACCCTCCCCCCCCCCTTTAGACACCTTCGCTCCCTACTGGATGTAAGATCAGGGGCTGTAAATCTTTACTCTATGTCCCTATAATATTTGAAAGCCTGACCAGAGTCACTTTATATATGTCCTGATTAAATCAAGAGTTACCCTTTCCCAGCAAATCTTGCAACCCAAAATTTTGAGCTAAAACTTGTGGTTGAAACACAGAGATTCAGAATTCCTGCCATATACATAATATGCATAAATACATCTATGTAGATGATGAGACGGACCATAGACCGGTGGCTCCGGACCGGGGGGGGGGGGCCTGGCCCCCTCAATAATTTTGGTAAGGGGGCCCAAGTACCCTAGAGCCCCCCCAATAATCTGAGGTAAAATTCATAATTTTAAAATAAAATTCATAATTTTAAGGTAAAATTCATAATTTTAAGGTAAAATTCATAATTGTAGGTATTATTCAAAATTTAAGGAACAATTCATGTAAAAATGTATGCATTTCAAAACATTCCGCAGCTCCCGCACCCACCCCCTTTAGCGTTTCGCACCTCGGAGAGTACAAAAACTATGGCTCCCACCCAATATTAAAAATCTTTCGGAGCCTATGTAGACCCTTCTTAATAGGGTCTATGGATTGGACACACTTTATTTTCCTAAAATTTTGAATCTTCAGTACAGTATCAGCAGTCCCACGATTCTGAAAATTTACAGAGGAGGTCATTTTTCCTCCCCTTATAAAAAGTGTCTGGCTTATTTCATGCCAACTGGTTCTCAGGTGACAAAGGTTACAATATCATAAATTTACAATGCTTTAATATTATATTATAAACCATACAAATCACAAAATCCCTGGCATTGTTCTACCCTGAACTCAAATTTGACATACAGGTGCAAGCATGAAGGGGGCAAAGTTGCCTGCTCCTGAAATACCCCGGGATCTATACCAGTCAAGCAGAGATATACACCACTCCAATGGGTAGTGTTTTTGCCAGAAATAGACACAGGTAACTTTTGAAACATTTCTTGTGCTATGCGCAAAAAAAACCCAGCAAAAATAACTAATTTGTGACCAAAAATCCAAATTTTTGTGTGCTACGCAAGAACTAGCCCTACAAATGTAAAATTGGTAAAAATATGGACCTATATATTATCAAATAACTTATAGATATGGGTCCCTATTTTCTGTAAATATATGGGTCCCTATTGTCAGCAAAATTATCTTCAGAAACTTGCACAAAGCTGCGATGAAAAAAAATCGATTTGCAGCTTCAGGCAAATGCATTGATGTATACTATCATCAAAATATTGCAGAGTATTGCAAAGAATTGTTGCCTGTCCTGTACGTGCTTTCTGATAAAAACTTCGCTGGCCTACCCAAGAGTTGAACCAAATCCAACTCACTGCAAAGCGAAGATACCTGCCCAGCAAAGGAAATTTCTAAAATTTCTTCGCAGCCAGCGAAATCGCGGCCGCAAAGTGGAGTATACATCGAGCTTGATTCAGGCCCCTGATCTAGTGAAACATGTAGCAATCCTTTTGGTTCACTTTTAAAATAGCAGTGACATGTACAATTCCAGACTTGAACTTGGGTTTAAGTTTCAAAATAGCTGCAGGGCAAAGAAATCTTCCCATCAAAAATATCCAGATAACTTTACAAATGTCATAAACAACTTCAAGTGGGTTTTATTGACATCAAACTATACATCTGAACTTTTGTGATCAGTTTTCAATTCTCTGCCATTTAAAAACTTACTCCCTTCAATATAACTGCACACCTGCACTTCGCAGGAGCGTTCTGATGTACCCATGCATGTAACTAAATGAGGAGAGGGGGGACAGGGTCTTAGGTAGGATTTGACAAGTGCCTGTCATTTTCACCAAAACTGTGTGTCCAAAATTTAACACTGAAAACATAAACCAGACCTCTGCCCCTTCTGGGGTTCCATCAGTTCAAACAGCTATTGCCTTTGGTTTATTAGTAGTCTGGTCTTCTTATGAGTTCACAGAACTTATTCTTAAGCATTGTTATAATTTGTATATCACAGGGATTACATGTAATTTTGCCTATTCCAGGAGCAAAGTGCCCTTCCAAAATGACGGGTGGACAGGTGGCTAGCTAACATCCTGGTGGGGGATGATGTGTAGGAGGTGGCATGGGCATCAATGGGGGATGGGGAAGGAGGACGTGTCCCCCCACCTTTCGCAAAATTACCCATTTTTGTTCTTTTCAGTACAGATTCTGTTTTCAGCCACTTTTTGAGAATTTTGGCTGGATGTCCCCCCCCCCCCACATTTCAAGCCGGATTAGGGTTAATGGGAGGTAGTGAAATCAGGACCCTCCATAGACACAAGACTTCCAGTACATTTGGGGCTCTATAGGGGACAGCAATGGTTCCAAATGAGGGCATCAAGCTTCCCCCATTACCACTGGAACTGCTTTAATTCTTATACACACTGTATCTCAAATGAAGAGCAACTCAAATGGATGCCATGGCCCGAAGCCCGCAGCACTCATCTATGTCATGTGTGTGGATAGTACAGCAACCCAACGCACCTCACAGCCCCAGGAAATGTCTCTGTTGATAAAGTCCTGCATCACATTTGTTCAAGATGACAAAATGCCCTGATACCCTCTTTATGAAAACAAACCCACAAACTTCTAAAAAATCCATAAAATGTTTATTTGTTAAATACTACCTTTCCAACTTTCCCATGAAGTACACACAATAAGGTATATCCTATTCCACTTACCAGAGACCAAAGTTCAGGAATCTTTTGGATTCATAACTTGACATCTAACCTGAAAATCTTTGGGTAACAAAACTCATGACACTCATCCACTGGAACTGAAGTTACAAGGTTTAGTTTAGTCCTACAATCATGTTTCTGAACTATGCCAGAAAAGTGAGGTACAGTAACAGGAGTGTCAAGCTGAATTTACCCTCAGTCCAATGAGCGCAAACGGCGAATGATTACATTTGAACCAATGAAGTATGTAGCCAGGCCCGTACGCAGGATTTAATTTGGTTTGGGGGGTGCTGATTCTGAAAAAGTGGACTTTTGTTTCCAAGGGGGGGGGGTGGTTTTGTGGAAAGTGGACTTTCTTCCCAAAATTTGGACCTTTTTTGTCCAAAAAAGCGTAAAAAACCTGATTTTTTTGCTCGCTACGCTCACAAATTCAGAAATTTTGGGACTTTTTGTATACTTTTCCAAATTTGAGGGGTCCACCCCCCCACGTACGTATGTAGCACCTAATGTTGTGTTGGGAAAAACGTGATACCTCATTCGTCAAAAATCAAAGTGTAAATTCAGAATCATGTTTAGCCAGTGCTTTTTGGCAAGCACGCGTTGGCAATGTGAAGCTGCCGCAATGAAGTGCACACTGACATTTACCAAACCTTGAAATAAGTAGGGAGCAAATCTGCCCACGAAAAGCCACCAATTGCTTTTTCAATTGCTCCTGGTTCCAGTTTTGCACTTCATGCAGTACTGGTATATACTGCATTGAATATGATGCAGAATAGGATTTACTATTTGAAAATTCCTCCTATTTCTTCAGAAATTGCTCCTGGTTCTTGTAAAATTCCAGTGAACCAGGAGCAATGTTTGAAAACAATTGCTCCTGATTCCAGTCCAGGTATTTCAAGGCTTGCACATTACTGACTCGCAATGGTGAAAAATAATACAGTCACTGAATGTGTTGTTGGGTACAGACAATATGGGTTAACTTTTGAAAATAACATTTGAATGTCTTGTTCAAAACAAAAACTCTTCTTCAGACAAAATTTTGAGCCAATGATGGTTAATGGGTCATTGAATTGTGTCACTGGGTATGAGGTCATGTTGGTTGATCTCTTAATACTTACCATATCTGGGGTCAATTGCCAGGCCATTGGCCGGGTCAATGATGTATGTAGGAGAGCCGAATCCTGGGTAACCATGGTGAGGGGATGATGTGTGGAATGGTAGCGGATGGTGGATGTTCTTCTGGTGGGGTTTGTCCTGCTGTTGCTGGCCTAATTCATCCGTAGTGGATGCTGGTTCTTGGACGGATCTGACCGAGTCGCGGCCATCGGCTTGCTTGTTTTGCCCTTTGTCTTTATCTGTGTGAGTGGTAGATGGAAGAAAATGGGGGGAAAAGTTGTTAGAAATATCAGTTTGATGATGCTGTTTAAGAAAAGCTGAAAGAGCTATAGTTGCACCAGGCCTGGTTGCACATCAGTGTTAACATTTAGTTGATGCTGGGTTCAGATTTGAGATCTTATACCTCACAGGTTTATGTGAGGTTATAATTCCAACTGTGACAGATGCATACCAACCCGGGGGCAAGTTCGACTCAAAAACAAAAAGTCGTTGTAATTGCCACAAATGTTCTAATTTTGGTCCATTTGAGCATAAAATTGCAATTTTCATTTGTTGCTGGTGGTATTGACAATTTGATGTTGTTTTAGAATGGTTGCAACTATTTAGGCCTACTAAGGGACCCTTCACAAACACTTTGTATGGGGGACCTGATGCAAAAGGGGGGGCCCTTAAAATGTTTGACCCTCCTAAGGGGGCCCTGAAAAAAATGACCACAAATTTTCCTAGGAAAATTGAGTTTATATGCTTTTCTATGGGGTTGACCCATAATTTTCATGTCAAAAAGGGGACCTTGACATTTTTGAGAGCTGTAAAGGAGGGCCCGAAAATGTTTTACGGTGAATTTTTTGTGAATGGTCTCTAATTAAAAGAGATAATTGGAGAAAATATTTTTGTCCCTCCATATGGGGAAACAAAGTCTCCAAAAAGGCCTGAACCATACCTCTTATAAATGTCCCAATGTTTTACCTTCCGAAAGAGTAGGCTATGATGTTCCATTCATAATTATTACAATCATAGGAAAAACCTATGTGACTGGAAAATGAAATATTTTGTTTAGAAAGTTGACAAAGCTGCAGAGGAGGTGTATACTATAGACAGTCATTAGGCATGTCTCACTCCGGAGATATTTACATTTTATGACGTGTTTAGTTAAGGAATATTAAATGACCCGCACAATTAAATTTAGTGATGTGTTGTTTGCACTGGATTGAAAGTTTGCCCATATTTCCAATATTTCATTTTGATTACCACCTCGTCTTCTGACATGACAATACATCTATGAGTTTCCAGGGAACTGATCCTTGTACCATCACGCTTTGTTGGTTTGCCAGTCGTTGATTTATAGGTACCGCATCATGTATGGCATGGGGGGAGCTCACTAAAAATAGGTGATGGGGATGTGCAGCCACATTGACCCCCATTTGTTAACTCCCTCTAACCCAATGACCCCCTTTTTTGTTTTCCTGAACTCCTTTTTTCCAAAGTTCTGGGAAAATTTCTGATATCTCACTGAATTACCCGATTTTCTCATTATTTTTCTTCAAATTTTTCAAAATTTTTCACATTTTTTCAAATCTTGATAAATTTTTGACAATTTTGTGTCAACTTTTATATCTTGACCCAAAATTTTTCTCAGTCTCACTGAATGAACCCCTTTTTTGATCAGATTTTTCAATGTCTCATGGAAAGTCACTGAATGTGCACCCGGCTGTCCGTACATCCCCTTCACTTCCAAAGTCGAATGCTCCCCCGGGTATGGCATCGCTGTTAATCACCTTAATTGGATGTGTTCCACCATGCATGTTACTTATTGCTCAAATCAGAGTACAATATTTACCAAATGAATCAGTGCCAATTATCTTACATTCCGGTTGTCATCACTCTTTCTCGATGGGAAATTTATTTATTTTTTAAATTGCATTAAGGGATAAATGAGATCAAAATATTGCCATCCTCAGACAGCATATTCCACTTTACAGCAATTGTTTGGGAAAATATCAAGAAGTATATACGAGGGGGTATCCAAAAGTTTTTGACAACACCCAGAAGTGAAAGAGCTATAGGCCTACCGATGAAATTTTGTCAGTGTAATAAATCACTGGTCCTTATGTACATTATGGTCCAAAAATGGTCTCATAAGTATGTTTACTTTCTTCACAGATGGCGCTAGATGGGATGTAGGTGCATAACCTTTTCATGATAAGATCCTCCACTTTCTTGAGTTTTTTCACTGTGGCCGCATCATCCGTGGACGTCCACTTCTTGGCTCATCTGTGAGGGACATGTGGCCAGTTTGGAAATTCCTTTTTCAAAAATCAATAGTGCCATATGATGGGCAATCATCACCGTAGATTGCTTTCAATTCATCATAGATTTTCTGAGCATTGTAGGCCTAACCCTTCAAATGCAGGAACTTAATCATGCTGCATGCCTCAATTTTCACCATCTTGCAGGTTATGCGCCTACTTCCCATCTAGCGCCACCTGTAAAGAAAGTAAACATACTTATGAGACCATTTTTGGACCATAATGTACATAAGGACCAGTGATTACACTGACAAAATTTCATCGGTATAGCTCTTTCACTTCTGGGTGATGTCAAAAACGTTTGGATACCCCCTCGTATATATTAAAAGCTCCAACCACTCCCAGGCATGTTCTCTTCTCAAGACCAACTTTTCCACTGCATTTGAGAGACTCCTAAATTTTTCAAGCTTCCTGTGATATTTTAAGGTCATTTTAGCCTCTTCTTCCTGAAAAAAAAAATCCTGACTGACCTACCCTACTTAGCAAGTCCATCCACAAGTAGAAACCATATAGAACAGGATTGGGTTATTTTCATCCCCACATCACCCTATAGGGCCTATAATATACAGGGTGATAATATAAATACAAGAGCACCAATGGCGCTGTGGCTCTGTGCTTTATGGTGACAGTGAAAGTCGAATGTGCGACAGGTGAAATCATTTGAGTATATGTGACATATTACATTCAATGGGTACATCTGGTCGGTTGGTAGCTATCTCATTTGCAGAGCATACAATGATACATCATCAATTTTGGGAATTACTATTTAGCCACATGGATCGAAACGGGTGGAATTGGATGGAAAAGGGTCCAAATGGGTCTAAACTAATCAAAATGTATCAAAATAGGCCTATGTCAAGAATAAGAATTTGGCTCTAATTGGTGACTACCCACCAAGTTTCAGACTAAATACATGTACAACAGTCAGAGATGCCACAAGCTGACCCAAAAAAATCCTGAACTTGCTAAGCATAGCGAGCGGAACTCTTGCCCAGCACGGCCGGTGGGTCCCTTAAGGGTCCCCGGCGGGGTCCAGATGGTTTTTGCACATTTAGCACCACAGGAAAGGCCATTTCAGAGGGTAACAAGGCGGTTCTCGAACCACAAGTCTCGCCTGCTTTTGTGACCCCCTAGCTGCTTTTGCGATAACTTTTGGTAGAGAGGTAAATGAATTTGGCGGTTATCGGCTGGGCACGATTATCTGGCTGATGGTAAACGTACCCACCAAGTTTCATGCCCATGCGACAGTTTTTACTAATTTGACCTCAGATGACCCCTGGTGACTCCGAAATGACCTTCCAAAAATTTGGTTTTAAATGTTGACTGTACCCACCAAGTTTCATGCATATACGACAGTTTTTACTAATTTGACCTCAGATGACCCCTGGTGACCCCGAAATGACCTTCCAAAAATTTGGCTTTAAATGTTGACTATACCCACCAAGTTTCATGCCCATCCGACACTTTTTACTAATTTGAACTCAGATGACCCCGAAATGACCTTCCAAAAATTTGGCTTGAAATGTTGACTGTACCCACCAAGTTTCATGCCCATACGACTGTTTTTACTAATTTGACCTCAGATGACCCCCTGGTGACCCCAAAATGACCTTCCAAAAATTTGGTTTTAAATGGCCGGGGTTCAGGGGCCCACCTTACAAATTTGCAATCAAATTTGGCAATACCAAAGAACTATTTCATCAAAGTAATAAATCAAAACAGAAAGATGCTTCCTTTACGAGTTATCACTCATTGAAAGTGCTACTTTGCTATACTTTACATGGAAAGCGACTATCTTTAAGTCCTCATATTTCCTTAATTACATGACCGATCAAGCTGTTATTTGGATATGTGATGCACAATTAAAAATTAATTATTAAAAGATTTGGTGACCTCAGTTGACCTTTGACCTTTTATGTGACCTTTGACCTCACGAACTTGGATAAAATATGTTGCGCTGAAAATCTAATCAGGTCGAAAACCTCTGGCCACGCAACTCCCCACCAAGTTACGTCACTGTACCCCATACGGATCTCCAGATAATCTGTTCACAAGGTATTTTGCTTATTACGCATATATTATGCAAATTAGGTACTTAATTACCATATTTTACGCTCAAAATCTAATCAGGTCGAGAACCTCTGGCCCCGCTTACTCCTCACCAAGTTACGCCACTGTACCCCATACGGATCTCCAGATAAGGTGTTCACAAGGGTTTTTTGCTTGATATGCATCAAATACGCATTTAAAATTATGCAAATTAGGTACTTAATTAGCATATTTTGCGCTGAAAATCTAATCAGGTCGAGAACATCTGGCCATGCTACTCCCCACCATGTTACGTCACTGTACCCCATACGGATCTCCAGATAAGCTGTTCGCAAGGGTTTTTTTGCTTGATACGCATCAAATACGCATAAATTATGCAAATTAGGTACTTAATTAGCATATTTTGCGCTGATAATCTAATCAGGTCGAGAACATCTGGCCACGCTACTCCCCACCAAGTTACGTCACTGTACCCCATACGGATCTTCAGATAATCTGTTCACAAGGTATTTTGCTTATTACGCATAAATTATGCAAATTAGGTACTTAATTACCATATTTTGCGCTGACTGAACCAAGTTTCATGCCCATATGACAGTTTTTACTAATTTGACCTCAGATGACCCCGAAATGACCTTCCAAAAATTTGACTCCAAATGTCGACTGTATCCACCAAGTTTCACGCCCATCCAGTAGTTTTTACTAATTTGACCTCAGATGACCTCTGGTGACCCCGAAATGACCTTCCGAAAATTTGGCTATAAATGTTGACTGTACCTACCAAATTTCATGCCCATAGGCCTACTAGGCCTAGTTGTTATTAGTTTCCGAAGGCAGCCATCGGTTCAAATAATTGATCTTTGTAACTTTTTTTCTTATTAGGGAATACTAAAAAAAAGTGATTTCCCCACCCCCTGCTGTCATTGATTGCTTGCCATTCCTTTTGATTTCTCTCAAAATTTAGCTCATGATTAATATTGCACAGCCTATAGTAAAAAATGAAACTTTGCAACTTGCAATCAATGATTTCTGAAACCAATGATTTCTGAAACCACTAATTTCAGTCCCATTTGAATTCAATTATTATTATTATTATGTACATTATTTATATGTTCATTATCCAACATTATTTTGACCTTTTCTATTACTGCCACCCCCCCACCCTAATGACCTTGTGAATTATTCATTCATAAATGTGACGACCTTGAGACCATCCAATCAGAACAGATCAGAATCGATCAATACGCCATAGGTCATGACCTCCTGATTGTAAACATAAAACAAGCCAAAATCATGGCGAGATCGGGGACCATCGACGTAACATCGATCAAATAAACCTTGGTCTTGAATTTCTTAAGAAGTCCTGGCCTAAAAACCATGTTGTTTTTCAAGAGAAAACATATCAATCTTTGATATTCTGAAGTATAAAATTGTTGTGCAAAGTGGAACATCATTTATTTAGACTGTTTTTGCTATGGAAAAATACGGAAATTGTTCAATATTGCGAAGTGGGGTAAAGTAAAATCTCATTAAAAATATAATTTTCCCTCAGAATCATGTCCACAATATGATTAAATTGACTTTTTAAAACTATATTCTAACAAAACTACAATGAGTGTGATGAAATACAAACATTTTTCATGACTTTCGGTCCGTGTTTTGCACAAAAATTGAGGTCACAAAAATATGTGCACTTGCGCAAGGAAAAATATAGTCCACTAGGAAATTCATTTACCCGATTCATTAGTTCAGATTTATTCAAGATTCAGACATGTTCTTGACCATTTTTTGACATTCCTCAACTATTTCTTTATTTAAATTGTAAAGAAATAGTTAAGAAAAGTTATGAAATAGTAAATAACTTCTGAATCTGAACTGAATCTTAAGAAATTACCCTCCGTTGGTTTCCGTCACTTTTACGCAACTTTAATTATACAGACCAAAATAATCTCTAGCACACACAGGGTACCACAAAACAACTCGTTCATCATGGCTTTTTTACCAAAAAATCATATTTTATCGACAGTATTTGAAATCTACCTGGAGTGCAATCGATTAAATAATAAATAAGCAAAATTTAGAAACAAATTTCAAGACCAAATATCAAACAGACAAACATCCTTAGCATAAAAACCAACGCCCGAATTGGTTCTCTAATTGTTGCGATCAGTTAGGCCCTTTTAGCTTCGCTCAGAGCCAATAATATTGAATTTATGGTTGAGTTCCTCCCTTGACCTTATCCAATCATAAATTTTCGAAAGGACTCTCTGAACCCATCAAAGTCAACCCAACAGTGAAGAAATAAACATTTCTCACATTACCAGGTTAAATAAGCAACTTGCGCAAAATCACATAAATACGCCCTCATCTAGTCTGTGTCAAAGACCATCTCAATCTATGACCGAGGGGAGGGGGACAGCAGGAAAGCCGCAAGGAGAGCGACAGTCTGTAGCAAAGACTAATACTATCCAATGTGCACAGACCATTGCTATCCAATATTGGATATTGAATCTGAACTACTATATTAGACTGTCAAATGTTTAAATAAATACTTGGGTTTGATGAGGTTATGTAAGGTGCCATTTAGAAACTGTCATTGATGATGAAGACATGGATGAAGCTTAAAGATGATTCATATAGGGTCTCGGATACTAACAAATTATAAGTTTGACTTAGAACTCTTTTGTCCCATACCTACATGTAGGTAAGCCTATACGAAACCCTCACTAAAAATGGTTCCAAAGAGTTTTTTGAGCTCCAAAGAACCCTTTTTGGTTCTATATGTTTCGAAGTTTTTTTGGTCCAAAGTTCAAAAGCTGAAAATGCATGGTTCTTCAAAGAAGCAAAAAGTACTAAAATACTTGTCTTGGGGTCTACAATCAGAAACAATATCCGGTTCATGTACAGCCCACTTGAACGAAGAACACATAAAATGGGGAAACTTATTTACAAGATCAATTTCATACTTCATTACCCTCTTGGCTCTGATTACACACAGGAATAATGTCACCTCTGGATATGCACAAGACTAGCTCTGCTCACGTAGTGTAAGCACGGATAAAAACGCGATTTTGGAAGCCAAAAACGCACTACGATATTCCAAAAACACAAAAACGCGATTTCCGAAAAAATGCAAAAAATTTATTTTTTTTTTTTAATTTTAATTTTTTAGAAGTTGTAGACTTAAATTACTTGTTATTGAAGGTTAGCACCCAAATACTGCTATATAAAAAAAAAAAAAAAAAAAAGATTTAAAAATTCTGAGATTTTTTTTTCAAAACTGGATAAATTTGTACATTTTAATTACTTTTGCTTCTATTGAACAGCTAGCAATGCATGTTAATTCAATATGTCCCTGGCTGTTCAATAGAAGCAACAGTAATTAAAATGTACAACTTTATCCAGCTTTGAACATTTTTTAATCTTTTTTTTTTTTTTTTTTTTAAGTAGCAGTATTTCGGAGGTTCCAACCTTCAATAACAAGTAATTTAGGGTCTATAACTTCTAAAAAAATTGAAAAAAAAACCAACAAAAAAAACGCAATTGCGGCCGCAAAAACCGCGATCGCGTTTTCCTCCGGTGCTTAACGTAGCGGTTCCGTTGTCCCACTGGCCTACTACATAAACGTAGATAGCCTGGCGATCGGAGCGTTATTGTCAGAGCACCTCGGACTAGCACAAGACTATGGAAATTCACTTGCCCAAATGAAAATGGGCTCATTGGCAATGACACAGTTCCAATAACCCCCACTCTACACCATGGAACCTCATCTCTAATCCAGTTTCTGAAAATTGGCAACCTAAAAGACACCAAAAAGGCTGAAAATGCACTCTAAATCTGCTGCACATCCCCTACCCACCTAAGCACTAAAATGCACATACCATTTGATTATCTCATACAATGGAAGGGTTTTGATACTTTTCAAACCATCATTATTTGGGGGTTCTTGATTTGGTTTTGGTAGGGATGTGCTGGAACCCCATCTCCGGTTTCTGAATACTAGCAACCTATTAGACGCCAAAAAAGCTGAAAATGCACCCCAAATCTGCCGCACATCCCGTATACCCACCTACGCACTAAGCACACACCCCCAGATTCTCTCACACAATGGAAGGGTTTCAGCGCTTTAAACCACACCAAACAAAATTACATGAATGATGTTTTATGTTATCCCATCAACAATCAACATACTTTAAACATGACTAGACATCATAATTTGATCAATTTTAAATCACTAAAATATTTTTTCTCCGAAAACCACTTCTTCCAAACAATAAATTTCAACATCTGACTTGTGGTCATCTTTGTAATAACTTCCTGTTGCTGAAATATCTCTCAGTCAATCTCTTCCCAAGGTCCATCACTAACACACCTGAATAATTGAAAGATGAGTTATCAGCATCCTATTGATTCTGTTGCAGAGACAAGGTCAAACCTCAATCATGCCCCTACGGGCAAATCAGGGTAAAGTTTGATCCCAAAAGCTGTTGTAAACCAGATGTGGAGTGGTGGAGTTGTCCTCCATATAAATAACGAGTTTCATCATGACGAGTTGATCACCGTGGATAGGGAGTCTCCGGACATGTCAACCATGCTAACTTACCAAACTTCTATAAACATGATTAATGGTATAATCACAATCCCTTTCTTTGGGGAATTTATGGACTCAAAATGCTGGCACACCCCCACCCCCTCCCACCCGAACCCCCAGAATGAGTTGCGACTTGTGGCTCAAAATTGAATGATATGATTTTCTGACTCTATTTCAGTTGCTTCCACCACCACAATTAATACCCAGCTAAAGGGTTTAGATAAGTTAACCCTAACAAACAAAAATCTTACACTATGCATGCAATGCATGCATCCCACATGATGTGATGACACAATCAGCCTATACACACAGTTTCATTGGCTGGGCCAACGAAACACCTGTGCCTACCAGTTGTCAATGGTGTGCTTAGCACCTGAGGGGTCTGGGGTTCAAACTCGAGGGAAACATACAACTTCTTTATTCATTTTCGTCCTTCAAAATGTCTTTCTTTCATAATTAACCTTCCTTCATTGAGACCTGCATTTACTAACCAAATGAGTAGCCATATGAACACTACAAGATTCCTATTGTGGCCGCCTGCACATGCACACTGCACAGGTACACCATCACCAAACCAAGGTACATTTGTACCTGGCTGGTACACACATAGTACCTATGCTGTACCAATGCTGCTACTGCACAGGACCCACTAGCAGTGGTACTGCACTGGCACTATACTACACTGGTACTCCGCTGGCATTTATTCCGTATTGAAAAGCGTGTACTGACGGATATGCAGTCGCCTCGCCTCTAGTGCATCCTACCTGGATGGTCCATAAATTTGAAATCAAAGATAAGAAACTCAAAACTCCCAACAAAACTCCAATCAATTCTTTACTCCCATCCATCCACCTCACCAATCAGCCCATCTCCATCCTACCAAAGCCCGCCTTCTCCCCGACTGACATTCCGCTGTACTTTGACATCACCTTTTTCATCTCAAACAGATTTAGACATTTTCTTGTCTTGACTTCTAAATTTGACACCTCATTTGACAAGAAAAAAATCCACTTTGAAATTTCCCAAATTTATTTTAGGGATAACAACAGAGTCCCAAGTACATTGCACATGTACACTACATTGTAATTGTGGTTCAATGTAGTCAAACATTATCCCGGGACAATATTAATTTATAAACATTTTATGCATAGTATGTAGGATACCATTTCATAAAGTTCTGTGAAAAAACAGAAATCTTTATTTTTTGAAGATATATGGTAAAACATTGTTTGTAAAATCATCTTTGGTAAAATTAAGGGCTAAGCCAATCAAGGTGGGTCAATCCTGAAAGTGACACAAATTGAAATTTACCATGTGTTTCTGTCCATTTCAATGACACTTTGATTAATTTTCATACCCTTATTTTCGCCAGCCCATTCGGGCTGGTACCTGTTTCAGGTTTGGGGTCAGTTTACTCAAGAGATTATATTTTAGTGGTATTGGAATGATTTTTTTTAATACTTTTTGTGGTTAAATTTTTTTTTAAATATTTTAATTCGATTTGTTAGGAAAAGTAAGTATGTTTTGCCGTTTCAACGAACTAAAACAGTGAGTATTACCAAAGTTATGTTTGAACTAATTAATTATGACTTTAAAAGTTTAAAGGCCTAAATGTAACAATAATAGTTAATATATATAGCATCATATGGTCAGCAGAAGAAAATCTGACATCACCTATGATGTCATATCAGTGTCCTTGACCGGGGTCCTTACTCCTTGACCACTGAACAGCGTGATATCATGTTGATAACAGATCTATAGAATCAAAATCTACATCATAACCGCGAATCATATCACAGATTCTCAAAAATCTGTGATCATATGGACCATATTGATGTGAAAGTAGTTATCTATCATATCCTGTGTCGTTTTATGGATAAAAATGACTCAAAATGTTATTGATGAAATGGTTGCTATCATAAACATCAGTTTTGTCTTTTCAACGGAAAAATCCGATGCAAAATAAAGTTTTTAGGGCCTAGCTATAATATGGGCATAATTTATGCATATAGTATTGAACAATGTACCCCATTTGACATGCACTTATAGATAAATAAATTGTCTTACTTTATTAATTTAATAACTTCTTTATTATAAATAAAATGACACATAACTATTTGATTCATAAAATTACATTCAACAAAATGATTGAAGAGAAAACACACAAGGCACTAGGCAGACTGTTATAGAATGGAGTATGTAAGATGCCATGTCCATAGCTTCGCAGGAGTTTCCGACTAGCAATCAACATGATCAGCACATTCAGAAAAACACAGTTTAAGAGTGAAGATTGTAGTGAGTAACCAGTCCTTTATAAATGTGCTGGCTACTATCTATTA
This sequence comes from Amphiura filiformis, assembly GCF_039555335.1. Classification (NCBI taxonomy): domain Eukaryota; kingdom Metazoa; phylum Echinodermata; class Ophiuroidea; order Amphilepidida; family Amphiuridae; genus Amphiura; species Amphiura filiformis. Next base: position 22,282,338 of record NC_092647.1, read on the forward strand.
TAATATAGTAGGCTTAAACTATACATTGCGATTTAATTAAGTTATTTTAAAATAAAATGTACATGTAAGTTAACTCAAACCGGCAGTGTATATATTTAAAGCAGTGAAATCGGACATTCCTAAGCGAAGATATTGAGTTCGTAAGTTCTGGTATTACAAAATTGGAAATTGAGATATCGTGGGTAAAAAGCTGAAAAGACAAAAAAAACCAACGACAACAACAACAAAACAAACAGACCAGAACAATTTGGAGTACATGTAATGAATTAAAAGAGTTGATATGAGATTAGGAATTAATGTTTTCTGCTGTTTCAGTGTGCATGTTCTCATCGTTGATGGTTTGGTGGACTGTCATGTAGATGTAAGCGTGATCCTAAAAATGCCTTTCACATTGACCAAAACTAATTACAAGACCTCTTCTACATTGAGGCTGGCTTTCCCTTTTAAAGGGAATTTTTATTGCACACTGGTTCAAATTGACTTCCCTAATAATTAATAACACCCATAGATACCACAAAATACCATGAAAACCACTGCACATGCGTGAATCCCAGGGTCTGCGATGAAGCAATAACCCTGGGTGTTAAATGCTCACGGAATTGCTGCCCCGGGCAGCATTACCCGTGTAGCTACCGGTCCGTGATCGTGTGCTTGGCATGCCGGGGGTCTTTCTTCATCTTTCTCTCCTTTTTCGTTTCTTCTTTAACTTCCGATAGCAAAAAGCAGGGTTGGGTGCTAGGGCTAAAAGACTTTTCATCTAATATGAATACCGTAAGCACTTGGGTATAAGCCCACCCCCTAGATGGGCAATTTCACTTTTAAAAAAAAAAGCCAAAATGGGCAAAAATGGGGGTGGGCTTATAACCAAGGAGGGGCTATAGTAGTTGAATTTAAAAATAAGAGAAATTTTCCCCATTTGTATATGCCCAATGTATCAGTAATTTCTATCATCATTGTCAATTTTTTTTAAATTTTAAGTATGGAATGTTAATTTTTAACTGATATTTTTTAAATATTTGTTCTTAAATGTGAAAAAAAAAGCATTGATATGATTTAAGAACTAAGCCAAAATGAGTACTAGGCTTATACCCGTGTGTGCACCCTTGTTCCCCGAATGGTTTGAAAAATAGGGGTGGCTTAGGCCCCTAACAGTCAATTTTGAGTTTCCCGTCACATAATTTCTGAAAACAAGTGAGGTAACTTTTTCATTATTCATTATTCATTATTTTTTCTGCCTTTCATTATATGACCAACACACATGTAAAATGTGTTGTTATTTGCCGCTCACTCACTTGAAGATGGATGTTTAGCCCAAATGAGATTCAAAAGTATATTAATAAAAATTCCCTTTAAAAGGGAAAGCCAGCCTCAATGTAGAAGAGGTCTTGTAATTAGTTTTGGTCAATGTGAAAGGCATTTTTAGGATCACGCTTACATCTACATGACAGTCCACCAAACCATCAACGATGAGAACATGCACACTGAAACAGCAGAAAACATTAATTCCTAATCTCATGTCAACTCTTTTAATTCATTACATGTACTCCAAATTGTTCTGGTCTGTTTGTTTTGTTGTTGTTGTTGTTGTTGTTGTTGTTGGTTTTTTTGTCTTTTCAGCTTTTTACCCACGATATTTCAATTTCCAATTTTGTAATACCAGAACTTATTTAACTCAATATCTTCGCTTAGGAATGTCCGATTTCACTGCTTTTCGATATATACACTGCGGTTTGAGTTAACTTACATGTACATTTTATTTTAAAATAACTTAATTAATTCGCAATGTATAGTTTAAGGCTTCTATATTATAATAGATAGTGGCCAGCTCATTTATAAAGGACTGGTTACTCACTACAATCTTCACTCTTAAACTGTGTTTTTCTGAATGTGCTGATCATGTTGATTGCTAGTCGGAAACTCCCATGGCTATAGAGGCATTGCATGTGACGATCATCCCGTAAATATGGCAGACTACTCAAATGCATTCAACAAAAGCATGATTGCAATCTACCGTGACAGTTCGTCTCACACACATAACCCTGCACTACGATCAAATAGGTTGATGACAACATTTGATTGAATGGACTGTACTCCGCCATAACTACGGTGAAGGACACCGGTTCAAATTCTTTGTTTGGAGCCAATCAATAATTTCATGCAGGGCCTCTATGGACATGGCATCTTACATACTCCATTCTATAACAGTCTGCCTAGTGCCTTGTGTGTTTTCTCTTCAATCATTTTGTTGAATGTAATTTTATGAATCAAATAGTTATGTGTCATTTTATTTATAATAAAGAAGTTATTAAATTAATAAAGTAAGACAATTTATTTATCTATAAGTGCATGTCAAATGGGGTACATTGTTCAATACTATATGCATAAATTATGCCCATATTATAGCTAGGCCCTAAAAACTTTATTTTGCATCGGATTTTTCCCGCTGAAAAGACAAAACTGATGTTTATGATAGCAACCATTTCATCAATAACATTTTGAGTCATTTTTATCCATAAACGACACAGGATATGATAGATAACTACTTTCACATCAATATGGTCCATATGATCACAGATTGTTGAGAATCTGTGATATGATCCGGGATATGATGAAGATTTTGATTCTATAGATCTGTTATCAACATGATATCACGCTGTTCAGTGGTCAAGGAGTAAGGACCCCGGTCAAGGACACTGATATGACATCATAGGTGATGTCAGATTTTCTTCTGCTGACCATATGATGCTATATATATTAACTATTATTGTTACATTTAGGCCTTTAAACTTTTAAAGTCATAATTAATTAGTTCAAACATAACTTTGGTAAAACTAACTAGTTTTCGTTCGTTAAAACGGCAAAACATACTTACTTTTCCTAACAAATCTAATTAAAATATTTTTAAAATAAATTTAACCACAAAAAAAAAAAAAAAATCATTCCAATACCACTAAAATATAATCTCTTGAGTAAACTGACCCCAAACCTGAAACAGGTACCAGCCCCGAATGGGCTGGCAAAAAGAGTCTGCAAGGTTGACAGCAAAATGCATGTTTTAATTTTGATTTTTCACAAAAAATAAAGGGATATTCATAACTTGTTTTGCAAATATAAACAGTTTTTATCTGTATTTTTGGTAAATCACAATAATGAATTCAAGTGAGGGTCAGAAAATGAAGTGAGGGCGGTGACGGAAACTCAAAATCGACTTTCCTTGGCCTTATAGCCGAGGTGGGCTTATACCAGTGGTTATGGTAATACCTAACTGTGACATTATTTCATGATAAAATGAAACATGCAGATCGATTAATCCTTTTCTTTCGTTTTGGTTGATTTAGAGGTAAAATCATCAAAATTGAGCCACAGAAATAACAACGCATCATTTCCTTCATCATGTTCATGAAAGTGTACCTGTCTATATAGGACCTACTCTGCCAAATGTACAAATCATGGAGTCATACATGTATGTTCTATTACAATGATTACCCCAGTTATTAATAGATACCATGTTTCCAGGGATGTGTCTGAGGACTGATGTACATGTACTTTTTCCCATATCATGTTACCACATATAATGTCTGCCTTCAAGTGCCTTGATCTTGACTTCTATATATATCTATAAATATACTATAGCCTATAGCTAAAGAACATTGAACTTCCAAGGACTGAATCCGATTCCTTGACAAATTTGGCCAAAATTTAATGTTTTTTGTAAACATATTTATAGGCCTAAAGTTTCAAAACATTTCAGTCAAAATGAATGTTGGCCCAAAACTGGCTGATTTTACATGGTTTTAGCAAAATAATTCCCCCAAAATTCAAAATCTGGGTTGGTCGGGCATGTAAATATATGGGGTTTTTTTTGTTCGTCGCCTAAGCCATATCTGGCAAAAGCGCCTGCCTTATTTTTATTTGATCGAGGCCTGTATTTCTCTGTATTTCAATGTTTTTAAACTGTGTTTCTTTATTTGCTGTCTCTTTGTTTGTTTCAATAGAAACGCTCCTGTCAACAACTAGGCCTATTCAAAATGTATCCTGGTTATAAAGCAACAAATTTGACAACATTGTTCATAATTCTCCCCAATATGATGTAGTATTTTGGAGATGTCACTTGAGACCAGAAGTTCCCTCCTATATATCATAACATACTCAATTAACCAACAATCTGGGATCCGGGGCCCCTACATATACCATTTTTCACCCTGGTGTGGCATAGCCGCAGTCTGTGGCCCTCACAGACTTAGCGAGCGCCAAGAAAGCACGAGGAATCGAGCGCCAGAAGCGCGAGACGCTCAATCGAAAGGCCAGCGTCAGCGCCAGAGCACGATGAATCGAGCGCCAGAAAAGCGAGACGCTCAATCGAAGCGCCAACCTCTCTGGATAGTATACTAATAGCAACAGAGCCCGAAAGTAGTGCTAGTGTGGCAGTGACGTCTATCCATCTGTAATCATGTAAGCGTGTGTACGCCAGCGCTTGGAGCGAAACGCTAGCGATTTGAAGCTGCACCCAATGAAATTCACACTGACATCACTGCCACATCAGGCTGAAAAATGGCATACTACACATCGTAATCCATAAATAGCCTCCACCCAAATGGCATAGTTCCCCACATAGTTCAAAGACCTCTATTCAGCAATCATAACTCAGCAGTTGTGGTATGAGTTTTTGTCCCCAGCACATTCAAAGGTCAATATGAGTGCACAAACATTATTGGTTAAAGAACTGTGTCATAACACATTCAAATGTTTTGCATCCTAAAAGTGACAGAGCATGGGAAGAATTCTGACACAAACAACCCCATCATAGAGGTCAGGGGTCAAGCTCACATGACATATGTTACCTAGGCACAATAAATGACATCCATCATTACATGAAAATCCATCAATAACACTCCTGATTGACCTTTGACATGTTGCCGGTATATTTCCCAATTTTACGTTTTATGATGTCTGAAGATCGCATTAGTCTCTGGTCTGAGCTATTTTGGTAGGGCTGAGGTAAATAGGTACATGGAAAATGTTGAGGGATTTGATAGAATGGTCTGGGTAACAACATTCTTGTCCCTTCTCCAATCAGAGCAAAGTACTTTTTGCCCATATTTTTGATATGTTTTGATATGGGCATCAATTTAATGAAGAGTTACTAGTATTAAAGTATTTAGGGAGCTGATTTTGGAGAAACTACACCTTTTTGTAGTATATGTGATTGTGCACATGAATAACTAGCCCCAGGTACTCACATTATTACGATTATTACTCATCATTACGATTTCCACTGAATCCTCCGCACGCAGGTCTGAGATGTCTATGTTTGTCAAATTTGATCACATTTGAGGATGTAAAATGTCCAGCTTTGTGACCGTTATCTTCGCTGTGTTTTGAATACAAATAGAGGCCGTCAGTGTGACATCATCACCGCAAAATGAGTTCAGGGTGCCCCAGCTTTGAAATGGTACCACGTTCATGGCCATATGGAAGGAACAACTAGGGTAAAGTGGCAAGTTTTCCATGTCACGGAAAAACTGACAAATCCACAGAATTTAAGAAAAAAACAGAAAACACAGAAATTCACGGAAAACATGTTTTTCCTTGAGAAAATAAAAATGAAGATAAAATGAGTCTTTCTCTGAGATATCATGTTTAAAACAACTATAAAGCTAATGCAAGCAGGGAAGTGACACTAGGCAAGTAACTTCTTTATACCCTGAATGTGAACACAGAATTGAAATTACGTCACAGAATTTAATAGTATTTAAAACCATGCACAGAAAATCACAGAATTCAGTGTTTTAAATCATGGAAAACTTGTCACTCTAAACTAGGGCCATGTTGTTTTGGACTAATGAACAACAGCATCAAACATTATCAAAAATGGTGTAAAAAATATGGTAATTTTGTCCCAGAGTGATGACGTAAAAGTCGAATTCACAATTAATAAGAACAATTTACGTTATAAATTCTTAGTCGCAATCTGAATTCGATGTCGCAATTGAAGTAGAGTTCTCTCTGTGTAAACGGGATCTCTGGACGGGGTCAATGGCCTTATTATATGAACTATTGACGAAAGTTGAATTGCTCAGAAAAATATATGGTAAAATGACACGCAAGTTATTTGCAACCACAGTGCAATTTATTTTTTGGGGGCCTAATGCACATACCACCTACACAAATATATATTATCTTTAGGCCTACAAATTTAATAGGCCTATATCTTATTGACACTCGCTATACCACAACATTTATCGATTAGTGGGAAGGGGCAATCTCCTGGTGTAATCAATGGTAATAAAACATATCATAAATATTGATAATATTGATTATCTTTACCAATAAATTGGTTATTAATAAATGGGAGTAATGACACACACTACTGCGCAGTTACTTACCACCCAGATTGGGCAGCCCAATTGGGCCACTTTTGAAGAGTTTCCTCACAACTTGCAACCATTTTCTTCACATAGAAATCAATGATTAAGAATATAAATTGGGTGACTTTTCACCACCGCCTCCCTTGATTTTCGATATATCTGTCCCACAGAAACTAATGGTTACAAGATAAAATTGGGCTAATTTTTTCTGATTTGACGCACTATTTGGGCTGGAATTTTTTGGCAACCCTGCACTACTGCGGTATCTTAAGGTTTCACATGACAACAGACTGGAAAGGATTGATTTTTCCCGAATGAGATAAAAGATGAAACTTATTGATGATTTAGTGGGGGAGGGATGCGGTATGTAGCAATGAATGAGATTATGGGACCACACAGGCCTGAAATTTAACCCACAACAAAGTAGGATCCAAGATGGAGGTTCCATTAATATGGTATATGATACATCAATACATCTTTCCCAGAAAATGACGCAAGACTTTCAATATTTGGTAACGTCAGACAGGCCACCAAGAGCTGGAGGTACAATCAGAAGGCTCTATAGGCCTACATCTAGACGAGGTACAATTCTGGTTTACCCTGTGCACCATGTTCTGCGCATCCTGTGTTCTAGGGTTAGGGTTTAGAGTTAGGGTTAGGGTTTAGGGTTAAGATTAGGCTTAGGGATATACTTGTGTGCAGGGTAGGCCTATATACACCAGAATTATTCCCCAGATGAAAATTCAAAGGCCCTGTTTTTTGTAAATGAAATGTTTCTACCAAAGTCTTCCTCCCAAAGAGGTAAATGTGCCATCTTTTGGCCTTATCATGCTTATTGTCTCTTTGTCAGGGGCCAAGTTCCGCCGGGCGTACGTCCGACAATGTGAACACAACTACTATCAACTTCCTGGATGCACACCTGAAGGGCATGCACATAAAATTCATAAATGATGATACATTCCAGGCTTTTTAAAAATATATTCAGGTTTTCTAAACCCAAAAAAATGTTAACAGGCATGATAGTATGATTTCCTGAATGGGAATCTTCTCAGTATAGCTCGCAGTTAACAAAAGATTATAGGGATTATTACAGAGTATCAAAATTCTTCTTCAGTTTAAAATGATTCTCCTCCTCGCACCATTACAATGAAAACCTTTGTTGTAGGCTGCATAATTCTAGAGATATAAAATCTATGCTTTATAATTATATTTATATCAAATTGAGAAGAATTCTAATATTATAATTTACTGAATGCATGATGAGATGACTCATTGATGTGGGCATTGGTAACAGTTTTACCAATTATTTTTAATGGTTGCATTTGTGACAGTGAATAGTGAGAAAAGGTCACCAGGTTTCCTTTTGATGCTGTGTGAATGAATGAATAGGCCCTGAATCAGGACAACAGAATCCTCACAAGTTTTTTTAGGACATCAAGAACTCTCAGACTTGGTACTGGACTGGTGGGGAGCTCTTCAAAGTTGTTTGGAATGATTTTACCATGTTTAACTTACCAAACAAACAAAAAACTTGGTTCAAAATTTGAAATGAGAAGTTTAGACATCGGAACAACTCAACCTCCTTTTTTTTTGGGGGGGGGGGGAGATTCAAGACACTGGGGTGGTGACAAGACTGACAGTGCATGATTGGCCAAATCAATTGCATTTATCAAGCCTACACCTCAATTTTTTGCCCAGGCGGTGGTGGAAGCGATATCTCCAATTTTGATGTCGCCATTGGATTAACGCATAATCATGAAATCTTCACAAACAATTCTAAATTTGTTGTGGTGTCAAAGCAAAATTATCTTACTCTAAAACCGTCGGGGTTCGACAAAGTACCCCACTGCAATTATGCAAGTACATTAATTTTCCATTTGTAATTGCTAACCGCGTATTTGGAATGGGGCTGTCAGCCATGTATCTTCGCTAGCCTCGTACGTCACGTGTTGCGTGTCCTATGCCGCCTGCGTTTGCCTGTAAGGATCGATATATCACCATCAAGACTGGTGTGGTTCGAGGATTTCTGAGGGAGGGTAGGCGTGAAAAGTATGTGCAGCCGGCCAGGCGTGCTTGCACAAGAACAGGGGGGGGGGGATTTTGTAATGTCAGAGAGGGCCTGTCACAGTACAGTCCCATTGGCAATGACACTATGGACCACAATGGCCTCATCCCAGTCGCATTGTTCAATAACCTCAATTAAACCATCATAGTACAAAATTTGACCTCAAGTTGCAGGGTATGAGTTTTAGTACCCAAATTTATAAAGGTCATTCAATGACTGTACAAATGTATTGGGGTTAAAGAACTGATAGATGAGCATGTTGTGGATCCTAGTGTGAGCAATGAGCACAGTCCATGTGAACTTTGTCTCATCAGTGATAAATTCGCGGAGCTTCATTCATGCCGCTCTAAACATTATACAGCAACTTAAATATTTTGGTAATTTAGCCCATTATGCAGGGTCAATGAATTCTGCAGCCAGGCCACAAGGTTGTTTACAACAAATGTGTGATATAAAAATACTTGTTTGTATTGGGTATCTCTGGCTTTCTTTTCAACTTCAAAGAAAGAAAGAATGCCTCCAATTGATTTCTCCTTCAGTGAACACAGAGGTATTTCAACCTCTACTGTATCTCTTGGATGAGGTCATAGTATATTGTGTCCAAACACACCTATCCATGCACCTTTTGTGTTAATGTTTGTTAGCGTCCATATACTAGGTAACCTAGGCAAACCTTAGTTAACACATTTACTAGTCAGCTTAATTCGCCGAGACCGGGCCCCAACACAATGCATATTTACATAGAAATTTGAATTTTTTTCGAGAATAGGTGGGTGAAGGAAACCTACATAAATATGTTTTCTATACTTCACTTGACCCAAATATATGAATTTTTATGGTGATAATCAAGTCGCACATGGAATTTAGAGGGATTTTGATAGCAGTTCCATTAAAAAAAGCTGCCATCGCCATGAGACTAAGATCTAGAAACACCCCGAAATGCCGCTTTTGGGGAATTTTGCTAGCTGAATCTTTTTTGATGAAAGTCAATCTTTGACAAGATGTAACTTTGCTACGGAAAGTGCTATGAAAAAAAGGTTTTCAGTTTTGGCTTAGTTTACTCAAGGGCTTTAATTTGATATATAAAATGATGCAGTTTGATGGCAAATTTGAATTCACCTAGGATACCTACATATACTACATGCATAATCAAAGGTTCTAAATTTTTTGTATTGTAGATTTGTAGACAAAATGAGTGTGATTGTCTAGTTTGCTTGCCTGACCAGCTGATGTTCATAGGAAATCCAATGTGCAAAGCCTAACTGCAAGAACTTTAATTCTAATCCAAGAATGAGAACAAAGTTTTGAACTGTATAAATGTTTTTTCACCCTAAAATACATGTCCTAAATGTATTTTGGCCTGCAAAGTGGTTACCTAACTCGATCCTTAGTGACTGGATCACGCTCCTGTTGCAATAATGGTACTGTTGGTACATGCACTAAACCTGTATGCAGCGATTATTTTGCTTGTGGTTCACGACTCAAAAGTGTGATCCAGTTGGCAATAGTGATAATCAGCTTACAATACATGTAACAATGGCAAACTGCCGGTAAACTTGGTAAAATATGACTTAACCCTAACATTACAAACATCAAAAAACCTCAATTCACAAAGCATCTGCAAGCGCAAGTATCCCACATGATGCAATATTACATCATCGTGTGAACAGTCATATGGGCATGGAAAGCTTGGCCAGCCAAGGTAGAAACCCCATGGCAAGGTATGGCCTTGTGCATACTTGGCACCCAAGGGGTCCCTGGTTCAAGACCGCAGATGAGAAAAAAAGTTTGTCTCTTAACTTCTTTCTTTCTTCCTTCTTTTCCTTTTCCCTCACCAAAATGTGCCTCATTGGTCATGTCACGGTTGTAATCATGATGCCAGCAGATAACCGTTTCAGAAAGAGTTCTACATTCTGCGCTCTTAATCACGTCCATTTCAAGTACTCATCTAAAGTCTAGAAGTCTTCAACGGCATGTTCTATACTTGGTTTCAAAGCATTAAGGGAAACAATAGCAGGATTTGAACCAGGCTCTACTTATTGTGAAAAAGTAGAGCCTGGTTAACAGTTTGAGGTGGATTTTGTGTACCTGAACTAAGAGCTAATTGCGAACAACTAAGATTAAAAACACAGTGAGTGCTACACATGGGGGGGGGGGGGGTTATACATCTATGAGATACGGTAAAGCATATCCCGGTCAGGACATACGAGTCGGCCCCTCCCCCCGCATCACTTCTTCATCACATCATATATACTCACCTAGTTCTATATCTTTGATATGTTCCTTTTTACAATGCGTGTCATGGTTGTGTTCGTGGTGGCTCATTGGCGAGTGTGTTGCCATACCAAACGTGGTCTGTTCTACCTACCATGGGAAATCCTGTAGAGATATTAGAGAAACAGTGAAAATTTGGTTAGATCATAAAATGAACCTTCTATCAAATCTTCTATCATAATTAATTGTGTTTATTGTTACACTCTTAGAGAAAAAGGTTCTTGACTGTCCTGTATGTAGAACCTCAAAAGAAAAGGGTTCTTGAAAATTGAAAGAATTTCAAAATGGTTCTTTCTGGCCTTCCAGAACCCTTTTCACGTCCGGTCTAAAATGGTGCTTTCTAACCTTTCCAGAACCCTTTTCTGTTCTTTGCTTTTCTTAATAATGTAGAACCATTTAAGGTTCAATATACAACTCAAGAACCAATTTAGGTTCAACTTCAATCCATTTTTTCTAAACCTAAAACCATTTTTTCTAAGAGTGCAATTACTAATAGCCGTTCAACTGTTAACATCACAATGCTTTTGGGGTAATTAAAAAAGCCCAGCCCATTGTGACAATTCACCCTGTTGCTACCCCTACCTTCACCATCACCCATGGTTGGACTTTTGGACACTGGACCAGGCCCGTACGCAGGGGGGGAGTGCGGGGGTGCGACCGCACCTCCCTAAATTTGAAAAAGTATACAGTCCCAAAATTTCAGAATTTGCAAGTGTAGCGAGCAAAAAAATCAGTTTTTATTAATGCTTTTTGGTCAAAAAAGGTCAAAATTTTGGGAAGAAAGTCCACTTTTCACAAAATCGCACCCCCTTGGGAAAAAAAGTTCACTTTTTAAAAATCAGCACCCCCAAAAAAAATCCTGCATACGGGCCTGCACTGGACATAGGCCTACAATGTAAAATGACCTGCATGCAAGTTTATGTTGGGAAGTTTCTTCACTAGATGCATGGATAATTACACGTAATTTGCTTTAGTTGACACAGCTGAAGCCAATCGGCCAAAAAAATGCATGCTCTTCATACATTAACATGCACAGGTCATAATTAAATTAATTCAACATCGTAATTTTATTAAAGCATGAATGTGATATACTTGTAGACCCCTCTCAGGTTAAAATAGCAAGTTCAGTCCTCTGCATAATTCATACACAATCTTCAAAATAGTCTCCATTGAAAGAAAATCTGCAGCGGTTTAATTTTTAAAAGAACTTTCCTCCCCCTAAAAGTGAACTGTTAATTACCATTGGTGTACATTTACACAACATTCAATAATTAGATTTGGTCTACAATGGCACTGTACAAGGTCAAGTTTTGGCTTGTTGGATCCCCGTTTTGTCTAGCTTTCAATGCGTGTACATGATGTACCTGGTGATGTACCCTACATCTTCAAAGTTATCTCTTCAGGGTGAGCAACTTCGTAACAAATTTTGTGTAGAATTTGTGTAAAACATACAAAGTCAAGTACAGGTACAGGAGGAAAATTATAAAAACTAAGACAATTTGTGTTAAATGTGACCAAATTTTTGACTTTTGGAATCAGGGCTTGAAATAAGCAGGAGCAAATTTACCCCTGCTAAAAGGCAAAAAATGCCCCTGGTTCTGAAACAGAACTGTGTGTATTTGTATAGACCAGCAGGGCAATATTTACACAAAACACCCAAAATTGCTCCTGGAATGAAATCCTTATTTCAAGCCCTGTTTGGAATATTGATGGGTCCAAATTTCTTGAAAAATTGGTATAATTGCTGGGTCCACTTTCAAATTCTCCGCAGCACATCCCAACCAAAACAAAACTTGAGTACCCTCCACTTGGACATTTAAATTTACTGCTGTTTTAGGGCTACTGACAATCAATAATTTCTGAAAACAAGTGAGGTAACAATATAACATTTTAATTATTCATTACTCACTATTTTTGTGACTTTCATTATATATTATGACCAAACGCGAGCGTAAAACATTTTATTTACCACTGACTACATGTACAGGTTCTTGGCTATCAGATAATCTATCGCAACAACTCGATTGATTCACCGGTAGCAAAATGGATGTTTTGATTTTTCCACTAAAAATGCACTGATATTCATCCATTTTTTTGTCCAAATTTACCAGTTTTTATTTTTATTTATGGAAAATTGCAGTAATGAATTCAAGTGCTGGCCAAAATCTGCAGTGCGGACGGCCAACGGAAACTCAAAATCAACTACAAGAGTGCACATACCGATACAGTACTGTATAAGTGGTAATTTTCGCGTACAGTTATTTTCGCGATTTGGAGTGAGAGACACATTTTCGCGAATGTTATTTTCACGATTGCCCAGTCCTTCCCTATACTTGCATACATTCGCGAGGTGTTATTTTCGCGGTTGGAGCTCTAATCGCGAAATTCGCGAAAATAAAACCCTCGCGAAAATTACCACTTATACAGTATTAGATGCCACAAGATGTAGATGTACAATTATTGTAGGCCTACACAGCGTTGCTAAAAGATTTCAGCCCGAATCATGGGTCAAATAATCGAAAAGTCACCCAATTTTTTCTTTACCATTGGTTTCTATGGGACAGGAAACTATCGAAGTCGCAGGAAAAATGTTGAAAAGTCGCCTAAATTTTTTCTTAACCATTGGTTTCTATGGGACAAGAAATTGTCAAAAGTCGCTGGGAAAATCTTCAAAAGTTCCCAATTGGGCTACCAAATCGCGGGTTTGGCAACCTTGGGCCAACATGAATGCAGACCTGCAATCTTTCAAACTAATCAATAAGTTTTTTTACACTTCCCAACTTTCAAGATCATCACCACTAAATTACATAACAAATAAAAAGAGTTGAAACTATTCCAATATGCAAGACTCTCAAACATACTTTAACACTGGAAAACATGTCGACAAACAAATGTACAAATAGCATTGAATAGTATGTCCACAAAACCTTCATTTCATTAGGTTTGCCACAAGAACACCTCAAACAAATTATTCAATAGTCTATTTCAGACAATTCACAACATTCCAAGTGAATGGGTAAACATTTCCTCCAATGAAAATGTTTAAGGTGGTACTACACCCCTGGCCAATTTTGTGCCTATTTTTGCATTTTTCTCAAAAATTATGGCGCATTGGTGCCAAGTAAAATATGTATATTATAGGGGCAAGGACTACAACTACTGCCACTGAAAATTCAGCAACTCAAGGCAACTAGTTATTGATTTATTGATCAAATATTGGTTTTCCCTCATTTTTGACTGTAACTCCACAACTGTTGCCTGTGCTGAAATAAAATTTCCAGTGCAGTAGTTGTAGTTCTTGCCCCTATAATATACATATCTTACTTGTCACCAATGCTCTATAATTTTTGAGAAAAATGCAAAAATAGGCACAAAATTGTGCAGGGGTGTAGTACCCCCTTAATTCATTATTAAATGCATAACCCTCAACATTCTAAAATGAAAAAACACCCAAAATATTCTTTAAAACAATTTAAAAATTCACAATTTTACATTTAGGTTAGCATATTGAGAATCAGCATGCAAAATGCATTCAAATGAGTACAAACAAGCCTAGTATTGGTTCAGTGGTTTATCCAAAGACAAGCTTGTTGGGTGCTCTTCAAAATATCAGAATTGAATTTTCTAAATAATTCTAAAGGCCCTATAGGGCTAATGTGTATCAAATCATTAAAACTAATAAAGAATACTACCTACTCAAGTGGAATGAATAGGAAGGCAATAATTCACTGACAAAGGAGAAAGTAACAGAAATAGAGAATGGAGTTGAGAGGATTTGGCTTGGGGAGGAGTAGGGAAGTCCTTGGCTAAACAATTCACAACTTTTTACTGAGTGAAAAAGTTCACAGTTCAGTTGTTTTTAATGATATATAATTGATAAATTAACTGAGCAATTAGTGATTCCCCAGAGCCAGTCTTTATTTGCAATATCACTTGTTACATTTCTGGTTCTTTTTTACGATTAATCTCCAAAGATGGCTCATTTTCTTTCAAACAATGGTTTTATAAATAAGCAAAATATTTCATTAAAATTTTATGATCTTGAAAAAAATTGTTTCTTGTTTTGTTGTAATGCAACCATGGATGACAAAAATGGACGCTCTCTTTTGGGGTGGTTTGTTTCATTTGAATAATGCTCACAAATGATGATAGGACCCTGATCTACATAGTTATGACATTACAGAGCAGAGTGGTAAAAATACAAACAACATGTTTCTACTGATAAATTGCCCCTGTAGAAACAGATCAGGTGAAGGTGATGCGAGTAAACCTCACCGCCAATAACCTTTTGAGGTGGTTGATTTAATAGTGGTGAATATGTGGTAACATTTTCAGAAGAAACAGTTCCAAAGCTACTACTAAAGTCACAAAAAATATTTTCTGGACTTCTACCTTCCCCATACATGAATAGTGAATCGTTACCCTGCACTTATTAGTAGAAACAAACCTAGGAGAGAGGCAGGTGGTGGCGGATGCGATATCGCCATTTTTGACATCGCCATTGGATTAACACATAATCAATCATGAACAATTCTAAATTTTTTATGTGGGGTCAAAGCAAAATTATATTACTCTAAAACCGTTGGGGTACGATAAAGTACCCCACTGTAAAGTATGTTGTTTTTCAAAACTGCTACCCATCTATTTTGAATAGGCCTGTCAGCCTTGTATTTTCGCCAGCCTCGAACGTCACATATCGCGTGTCCTATACTGCCTGGAGAGGATTAAAATGCGAGTGAAGGTGAAAGTGCTGATTATGCGAGGTGCCCAGTACAAACATGCTCAAAGTCATAGCTAAGTTTGGAGCATATTTGAAAGTGTACCCCTCCTCCCCCAAAAGTCAAATAGTGTATCCCTAAGGAATTAAATCCACACATGCACACTGAAATAGTGAATTGGATCACAGATGATTGGATGACAACATTAACCCCTATGCCCCTGCCCCCCAAAAAACACACACACTCTTGTTTGTTCAAAAGCACCAGCGTTGGACGAAGACAAGTTTTATGCGTAGTATTAGGCCAAGTAAAATAAAAAACATGTTTCACGTCCGGTTTTTGAAAAAAAAAAAAAGGAGGAAGAGGGGCTTTTTATTTTTATTTTTATCGCAAAATCGGTGTAAATACCCATAATTAGAGCTGTTTTAGCATACATTTTATACAATAATGCCTGGAAAAAGGAGGAGGCCTCTTTTTATTTGTTGTTCTGAGAGATAGGCCCCTCTAACTATCACAAAACCTTATAAAAGTGTTTCTTGTATATTAGCAAGGCTATAGAAAGCATTTCTACTTTAGAGACATATTTTTTTATAACTGAATTTCAAAAAATAAAAATAAAAATGATGAAACCTCAAAAAAGGAAGCGGGAGGGGATGTGAAACATGTTTTATTTTTTATTTGGCCTTATCAGCTTTTTGAATTTTGTTACATTTGCACACTTCACTGTATTGGTACACATTTCCAAAATCAAAGTGATTGCATTTTGCTCCGTGATACCAAGTGATACTGGTTATGGCCAACGCTGAAAAGCACAGGTGGAAATTGCAAATAATTGGCTATTTTGAATCACAGAAACCTTGAAATGTAATGTATGTAATTGGCAAATATTGAAAAATGACTGGTATAGAACTAAAATTTAAAAGAAAAGGGGTAAACATTTGTCTGGTTTGTCACCAGGCAAGATTTAATCAGTGTTAATAGTCACACTCAAGGATTTCCTAATTCCTGAACCAATTATTAAAATGAATGGTTTTCGAATTTGTCTGATTTATGGGCAATTTGGGTTTTATAATACAGACCCAGCCTCTGTATAGAATTGAATATGATTGCAACATTTATGCCATGATAGCAGTAGATGGTAGAGAGACATTAATGATTTAGCAAACCATATGCATATTGCATAACCTCTTACAAAATACAGTATTCAACCACATAAATGAGTCAACAACATTTTTCATTTTTCTGTAGCATTTCACAATTACTAGTATCCAAAAATGCACTGTGAATCAAGTAACGTCTTCACTTAGGGAAAAACAAAAGCCTTTCATTATTTCCATCTCAAAATTTATGGTTAAAAAATCACTTTCTAAGGGAACTCTGCCCTTGCATTCATGCGCAAGAATTGTGAAGATAGGCCTAATGCGCACAAAAAGTATCCAAACACTTAAAATAAAAGCAATATCTTAAAGATACTGATACTCAGCCTAAATTACCAAATAAAGTATTTCAATAGATTGATAATTTTGTTCTGCATAATTTGAAACCTCATTTGAAATGAACGATGTGACTTTATTTCCCCCAAGTTTACCGAATTGAATGGAAAAGAGCATTTCAAAAATGACTTATATGCAGGCCATTTCCTCCTTCAGGGCCATTCCTATACCGGTATTCTAACGGGCTCATTATAGCGGTTAGTCAGTAAGTAAGTAAGCAAGCAACATGATTGCCTGGACTTCATGGTCCAGCAAAAATTTCATTTATAAGTAAAGTACATTTGTAACCCCAGGCATTTTTAAGATAACAACATCAAACTTGACGATCTCGATCCTGCTCAGTACCAGAAGTGGGTAAGTGCAATAGTTGCTATCTGCAGTGCAGACTGCCATGTGACAATAAATTTACTGTGTGATAGTGTAAATTGCCAAATGTTTACAGGGCAGCTATTGCACTTACCCACTTCTGGCACTGACTGTGCAGTTCTTATCTCCTGCTATTTTGAACCCTGTCCAACACTTTCCAAGACAAGATAAAAATTAAGATAAAAGCATCTTCTCCGATGCTATCATTTCATCCACTATCTTCCTCACAGAAGGTGGAGCAGATAAAATTGAGCGGCACTGCTGGCAGAAACCACACTCAACCTTTTGTTCACACCTTGTGGTTGAAATTGAATCCCATTATTTATTTTTAAGACAAACTTACCCAATCCACTTACAACAACATGAACAAGCATGAACAAAGCAATGTTTACTTAAAGGTGCTAAAACACCAATTGGCAACCATGTTATAATAAACTACAACCACTCCTCTACCAATTAACAACCAATTAATTAAGGGACAGTTATTAACGACTAATCAAATTAATTATGGTACAGTTATTTTCTCAACAAGCAGGGTTGCAAAACCCGTGATTTGGTAGCCCAATTTGGTGACTTTTGAAGATTTCTCTCACAACATGATAATTTCCTGTCCCATAAAAACCAATGATTACGAAAAAAATTGTGTGATTTTTCTTGTCCTATATTTTAACACCAATGGTTAAAAGGGCATTTCGTGATCCACAGCATCATCCCCCACTTTTCTCAAAAAAAGTTGAGATTTTTATATCACTGAAACCTCTGGCTATTTCTGTTCTGGTATACATGTACCAGAACGCAATTGCAACACATTATCCCGAGCAGTGTAATACACATAAATCATCCATAACTCGCAAACGCAAAATCAGAATCAACTGAAATTTTGGCAATGAGCTTTTTTCGTGGATATCTACTGAAAAATGCCATAAAAAGAGGATGCTAGGATCACGAAATACTCCTTTAAGTTAAAAATTGGGTGACTTTTCAATTATTTGATCCGTGATTTGGGCTGAAATATTTGGCAACCCTGGGTACAATTATTTTCTCAACAAGTGACAGTTATGTTAAAGTTTTACAATTAGATTAGAAAATCAACCAATCCATCAATACTTATCAAGAAAATGAGTCATTCAGGAAATCAACAATCATCTCATTTATTGTTCCATTGTCATCTCCTCACAAATCTTCTCTCTTGGCATACAACCAGAAGTATCCAGCATACTTTCAAAACAACTTAATATATACTTTTTCATTCACCATGGGTCCATATACTATAAACTAGTATGTACTTTAAGGTACACCCCCTGATAAATTTTGTGACGAATTTTACATTTTTCTCAAAAAGTAACTACACACTGGTAACAAAAGTTATGTATTAATGTACAGAGTTCTTAAAAATTGGAATCTCAATGCATTTTCATCTTGTGCACTTGAAGAGTGAGTTTAGGTACTAAGGGTAAGGGGCTGTGCAATAATTATATGCATCTGCCTCCAATCCCCAATTTCAAAATGGCCTGCCAAAAAATGTTGAAAAAGTATCCCATGAATGCGTACCAAAAACCTCTTGCTCGCCCTTTTGACTTGCCAAAGTCTCTTCCTTTTTTTAAATAAAAAAAAAAAAAAAAAAAACCCACAAATCTCTTGTTCCCCTTTACCCTGCCAAAATTGCTTGCTCCCTCTTTTTTTGCCAGGGGGAGTTGAGATAATTATTGCACACTGCACAGCCTTAAAATACTCAACCCACAATATCTTCAGAGCTGTTTTGTATTGTGTCAATCCCCCTTATCCGTCATAAAAAATGTGCGTCATAAGGCACGTTCAGCCCTGAATTATTACTCGAGCTAAATATTTTACAACCCGTGATAAGATACCACAAATATTTTCGTTAATTCGACTGATTGTCCATACGTAGCTTACCCCGACCTTTAGCACGACTCGCTGACGTGAATTTACCACAACCATTTTGTACCCAGGGATAATTTCCGGAAGTTGCGTGCAGGTTCTAAAAGTAATATGCAGTCCGATTGTAACCCAATTTCATTTGAGTAAAAATCGCAACGGAAAATGGATGTAAAATTGAAGCTCTTTTGAAAACGCGAAAACATTCTAAAAGAATTTTATTTAACAGTTGACAAAATATTTTGTCAAAATTGTTTGCCCAAATATAACGTTTTAAAAACGTATTCATGATCTTTTTGCTATTAAAAAGTTTTGTATATAGGCCTAAACGTTTTAGAACATTTTTGCTGGGTTTACTGTCCTACACTCATATCAGCGAAGAAAAAAACGCATTTTATTCCTTGCTTCATCTAGTAGTTTTAGAGCAAGAACTGATTGAACGCCGATGGTTAATTTGTAGTATAGGTCAAATCTGGCAAAAACGTCATGTTTACCTCGACTGTTACCTCTAGTGCAATCCACACGTGCATCTACCTCGACTGCTCCGGTCGGGTTAAGGATTTACCTCTGACTTTTTCAGAGGTAAATCAGTCGGGTTAAGGTCGGGATAAGCTGCCCCGACTCCTGTCCAGACGGGCACAAACTCGCCCTTTATCCCGAGCTTACCCCGACTGGGCACTTTACTCGAGGTAAATGCCCCTTTACTCGAGTTAAATACCCTACGTCTGAACACGGCTTTTGCATCCAAACAACTTGACCGTAGAGCCATCCTTTGCGATCATGATTTTAGTGATAAAATTTTTACCCCAGCACCTTACCCGAGGGTAGGGCCAACCAATGAAGATGACCATCATAGACCTAAAAGAAATCTTGACTTATTGTTGAGTTCTACTTGTAGGGCCTCAGAAAAATTCTATTGAATTTGACAGAATATCGTGCAAACATGACTATTTGCAGAACCGAAATGGCAACCTCAGCTATTAAAGATCAAACATCAAAGTGAAATACATGTAACTATACTCTTTCAATTTGCTAGGAAAGTTTATGAAAATATGCAGTAATGGAATTTTGAAACCAACAACTGTTACATTTTATACGTTTTCTAGTAAACAGCATTATTAAATTATGCATACTACGTGTAGTACTGTATTACTGCAGATCTACAATGTATGTAAAATTTGATATACATGTAGGCATAAATTTATGCATTCTGCCTTTTTTACCATGCCAAATCCCAGCAAATCTTTAGCCTGTGTTTTATCCGGAGTTGTAACGAGAGAATGCGAGCATGACAAGTTAAGAGAGGGGTATTAACTTCAGAGTGCTAAAGGTCAATTAAAGATAGTGTCGTAGGTCATTCACTTTCTTACCCAGCATGCTGTCTCAAGTTTTCATGAAGATTCAGCAATTTGAAATGCGGTGGGGTAAGGTTGGTTGTTATTTCTAGGAAATGTGCATTGTTGAATTTTTTGTGGTTTAGATCCTGCATGAGTTTAAAAAAATGTTATGGATCCAATATGAATCTATAATATATCGGGTGATTAAAACAATAATTAATAACAACAAACAAACATGACATGGTTTAGGAGATATTCATGAAAAAAGTTTATTCCCAAAATTTCACTTCATTCTGATTTTGCATAATTTGTGAGTTACATGTAGGCTTACATTATGCATATAATCATGCCTCCGTATGTGGATATATCTACATGCATCTGGAAGAAATATTTTGCACACAAACATCATCAAATTTGTATATATTTACGTTCTGTTTTAAACAACAAAATTACAGTACAGTAGTATGGAACAATCATACATCAGGCATGAGAATTTTCCTTTTTTCCTCCCAAATTTCTGTGTTTTTATTTTTTTAGCCCGTTTTTGAGCATTTTTGCCATATTTTAGTTACTCGCCTTTTCCTTTTTTCCAAGAATTTTCCTTTTTTTTCATTGAAGCATTCTCATGCCTGATACATACATTGTATAATTATTAGTAATCATGCGTAACTCACAAATATGCAAAATCGGAATTGACAACTAAAATTTTGGAAATAAACTTTTCTTTTTTTTTTATTATCCACTCAAACCAGATCTTCTCTGCTCAAACATTCCATAAGGATGGTAGAATCAAAAAATACCATAAATTTCCATACATGTGTATTGCATATTAAATGATTTCATGCAGATGAGGTAAATGATGAAACTGACAGGAATAGTAATAACCACATTGCCATTATAAATGACCACAAAAATATGCCATGATGGATAATCATGTGTGAATTGAACCTTATGGCAGAACATTGGCCAGGTCAAAGTTGACAGTAGGCCTGTTTGTTACCTATTCTATCCCTTCATTACAAGCCTAAATAAATATAAAAATCAATAAATCCATGAGCTTAGCATTTTGGATTTCATCTTACCAATTTAAATGTGAATGAACAGGGTGATTGCCCTCTTGAACATGTTGAAAAAGAGACCAAAATAACTTAGATAAAGCATAGACTGTAAAACAGTCTATGGATAAAGTTGCCAAGGCCTTCATTAATCTCCATTTTCTCAATCTCATTCATCATGTTTCTTATTCCAGGCAATCTGGCCGACCCCAATCTTTTTCTTTTTTTTACTTTCAAAACTTTTTGGCATTCTGGGATGTTGACCCATTTTATTCAAATTATACTAGACTGATTTTTATATGAAAGGGGGTGCACTCTTTGACCATATGCAGGGATGTAGGGATGTAGGCCTATAGGCTATTAGCTATTTGGCATGTATGTAATATACCGTATTTCATGAGTTTACGCAGAAAAATGCGCATGCGAGAAATGGTGATATCATGAGTTTGCGCATCCCAAAGCTGCTCAAACCCAGCAATTCCTTGATATGCGCAGCTCTTAAAAGCGGCGTCCTTTTGGGATTTCCTGAGTTTGCGCATCATGCTCAAACTCGGGAAATCTATGTTTTATGCATCATGCTCAAACTCGGGAAATCTATGTTTTGAGCATCTGCGCATTCATGGGAATTTCCTAGTTTGCGCACGACCTAGTCTCTTTTTGCAGTCGTTTTTAATAAATAAATTAGTAGGCCTATATTTTAACCATGTTGAAAGCTCTGATGACGTTCAAAGACTATACGAATGGCAAATTGTTAAGAACAAATTTTTTTAAAACAAAACAAGAAACAGTACCGTTTGCGTGCATCGATTCATTTTGATATATCATATATATAGGCCCTATCTCGGGACCAGTATATTGGGCCTACACACAAATACCCCCACTCCCTATGCCTACATCTATGCATGCCGAGGTTTACAGGTTGATGGTAGAGTCTTTTGATGAAATAGCCGGTAGGCCTAAATGTTAGATAGTGAAATAGATAATGTCATATTCAGACTAAAATAACCAGAAGGGTTATTTCACTTTAATGCCTTGTCATGATGTAGGCTTTTTTGAGTTATTATCGATATCTGTATTACTAATATTATTTGAGCATTTCATTTCAAAATACTTCGTGGATTATCCGATTTTGTATAGACTAGTGTGATAGGATGCATCATTATAACCATATAATTTCGGATCGTGCTTGTGTGAAAAACGCACGTACTGAAAGTCAAGTTTGCTTAGCCGAGTGTCATGTCATGATCACAAGTCTTCATAACCTTTGTTTTCAAAAATGCTGATAATTTTTCATCTGGTGATCTTTTAAATCTTTTGAGGAGTGTAGTATAGTAGGCCTATATGGTCATTTGGTGAAAAGCTCAAATCCTCTGACTCTTTCAGCATGTTCAGAGGATTTGAGTCCTTCTTTTAAAGTTTTGAAATGCTAAAAGTCTATAAGTATATCCTTTCCTGTGAGTCCTTTCTTAAAGGAGCATACCGGTACGTATTGGAACAAAGTTGTGCATATTTAGACCATGGTCTAAAACATACTATTTTGGGTTTTTTCAGGGCCATGACATAATTAAGATTGACAGGTTACATCGGCGTTCTGGACCATCTCCTCCTCACACTGTGATGAGTTCCCCGGTCATTGGTTACAGCTCGATATATTATTAGGCCTATATAGCCTAGTACGTACATGCAGTGTCATTTGGTGAAAAGCTCAAATCCTCCAATTCTTTCCTCGAGTGTCCTTCTTTCTTAAGTTTCTTTCCATATTAAGGTCTTTATTTCTTTCTTTCTTTAATTTCTGTCTTTGATTATTTTTTAAATTTCTTTTCTTTCTTCCTTAAATTTCTGTTTTTCTTTCTTAAATTTCTTTTTCTTTCTTTCTATTTCTCTTTCTTTCTATCTTTCTTTTTCCCCTTCAATTTGATGGTGTGCAACTGTCATGAGCCCGGGGTCAAGAGATGAAGTCATTAAATGTAGGCCTACGATCGTTTTAATGTTTTTCAACACTGCCTCATGCGGATTTTTGACATTATTTATAATGTCTAAACAATGTCAAAGCTTCAATTGGAATCGGTCAACTTAATGTTTGAAATCACCGGAATAGACAGGGAAATCTTTCTTGTTTAGCATTTAATTATGTTTACGAATTCACCGACAATAACGTGTTTAGTGATATAGGGCCGGTTTTGATTTTATTTTAAACTCCAGAATTCGTTATTTTTCCTGTTCACGCACGCACATAATAGTCTTCCCTATATCTAGGTATATCAAACACTCAGATTTGGAAGCTAGTGGCCTGGCCCAGTTCATCGGTTGCACGATCAGGCTGGCATGATACCTTATTCTCTCTTCCAATACGATGGGATGTGTCAAAAACTGCACTGCTAAACACTATACTAGTATCTTGCACCACATTTTTAAACATAGGGTCATTTGGTGAAAAGCTCAAAGCCTCTGATTCTTTCACCAAGTGTCCTTCTTTCTTAAGTTTATTTCTTTCTTTTATTTATTTATTTATTTCTTATACATGTAAAGCTGTCAAGAGCCTGGGGTCAAGAGATGAAGTCATAATGTAGGCCTACGATCGTGCAATGTTTTTCAACCCTGCCTCATGCTGATTGTTGTGCGCATATGATAGATGTTGAGCGCATAATGCGGAAAAGTACCTTTTGAGCTCACTATGTAACTGGCATCACAAACGCCTCATCAACTATATTATACAGGTCCTATATTTCCCTAACAAAGCACACTCCTTTTTTTTTACATCTAGGCCTACTATTGGCACCAGTAGCGTAGCCAAGGGCGGGCAGGCCCCTCCCTCACCCCCGTGAGAAGTCTTGTCCCTTTGCCGCCCTGATATTTAAGATTTTTAGGCCTTTTTTGTACTTCTTGCCCGCTTTTTGCCGGGCATTTTCAGTCAAAGTTTTCCCCTTAAAAGTTGTTTCCCCTCCCCTTTTCCCACCACCCTCTGAAAAGTGCTGGTTACGCCACTGCCAAACACACACACAAACAAACACTAAACACGCACATTAAGCACCATTATATCATGGACTTGATTTTGAGCGCAGTATGCCAAAAAAATTGGGTAATAATGCAAAGTTTAGAGTTGGATTTAGAGCTGACTATTAATGTCATATCACAAAATACAAATGTCTCGTGCATTATAACAACGTCTGTTTTCGTTTCGTTTTTCTCATCACGGCACATGCGCTAATGCAGTTATTGTCTCCCAAATCTTGAGTATTTTACACACCCAGAGGGGGCGTCCTTTCTTGATATCCGGGGTCTCACATAGCTCCATATGGCCAGTGGAGTGAAATTTTTTCGGGGGGCAAAGTGAATTTCAGGGGGGGCATTGGCAAAATCTGCAAATTTTGCGCAAATTTGCCACAAGAATTTCAGGGTTTTTGCCTCAAAAGTGTGGGGGGGGGGGAAGATAAATGCCCCCTTGCCCCCCCGGTCAATGAGAAACATAAAATTATTCATTTTAGCTAATTTGCAGGCACAGGCTATTTTGTAAGACTTTCAGCATGCAGTTCTTGGTGTCCCCTTCAGTGAAGTCATTGGATTCCTTGCCCCTATACAAACAAATGAGCATGATGTAGAAGTGTTATTTTTTAATACCCCACAGTATTCAAAAGATGATGTAGTTTATGGCATAAAAATGACCTAAGAAAAATGTCATTTTCACATCCATACCCCTGTAACCAAATTTCAAAACATCACACAAAATCAATTGACCATTTAATACCCTTCTACCATTGAACCACTAAAATTGGATTTTCTGTAAACTTTTATCAGTGGCTGTCATGGTTACCTGTCAAGTTCAAATCACAAAAATGGGAACTTTAAAAAAATATTCCCCAGATGTTGAATTTATGTTTAAAAGACTTTGGGGAGACATCATGAAATCCTATCTCTCCACTGCTACTAACTTTGAAAACAAGAGGTCATGTCATAAAACATTTTAATGAATGGTTGTTGATCCTTTACATATTACAGAGGATTTGGTTGGATTTTGTTTTGATCACGTTTTGGCATTCTTGAATCCCTGTATAAAATGTTGGGAATCATGCAGTTGTCAGACCTGTGAAATAATCAAGGTTTTGTCTGGTCTGTACACACAAAATTTCTTTAAAATGTCAGTCATTTTTGCTTTTCAAAACAATTAAAATGACAATTTAAAATCAAGAAGGGAAAAATTGCAGCAGTTTGCATGATACAATTTAATTTAAAACAAGGGATGTTCTTGCATTTTTTGTGTGGGAGGGTTCATACCAGTATTAGGTCAGCGCAAAACTATGGCAGAATCATTGCCATAGCCAGGGGTAAATTTCCCCTTTGCAAGGATAAAATGGGGACGACAAGGAGTGACTAAAAATGGGATGAAAATTTGAAAAATCAGACGAAAATGTGATAATTGGGACAGGCCTATATTAAAGGAGTATTTCGTGATCCTAGCATCCTCTATTTATGTCATTTTTCATTAGATATCCACGAAAAAAACCTATTCCCAAAATTTCAGTTGATTCCGATTTTGCGTTCGCGAGTTCTGCATGATTATGTGTATTACACTGCTCCATAGACAATGCATTGTAATTTCGTTCTGGTGCACCAGAACGAAATTCAAATTTCACGATATCTTTGCTAAACGAATTAATCTGCAAGAAATATTTTGTACATAAACATTATGTAGCCAGAGGTTTCCAGTGATATAAAAATCTCAACTTTTTTTGAGAAAAGTGGGGGATGAGGCTGTGGATCACGAAATGCCCTTTAAGGAATCATTGACAAATGGTGACAGAATTTTGGCTTTGCCTCCCCCCCCCTGCCCAGTGCCCACACACAAAATGATGGCTAATCTGCCTGATAAACTGCCAATCCCCCCAGCAAACATGTGGACATAACAACTTTACACTTTTCGCCAGCCCATTCGGGCTGGTACCTGTTTCAGGTTTGGGGTCAGTTTACTCAAGAGATTATATTTTAGTGGTATTGGAATGATTTTTTTTTTACTTTTGTGGTTAAATTTTTTTAAAATATTTTAATTGATTTGTTAGGAAAAGTAAGTATGTTTTGCCGTTTCAACGAAGCTAAAACGAGTGAGTATTACCAAAGTTATGTTTGAACTAATTAATTATGACTTTAAAAGTTTAAAGGCCTAAATGTAACAATAATAGTTAATATATATAGCATCATATGGTCAGCAGAAGAAAATCTGACATCACCTATGATGTCATATCAGTGTCCTTGACCGGGGTCCTTACTCCTTGACCACTGAACAGCGTGATATCATGTTGATAACAGATCTATAGAATCAAAATCTTCATCATATCCCGGATCATATCACAGATTCTCAACAATCTGTGATCATATGGACCATATTGATGTGAAAGTAGTTATCTATCATATCCTGTGTCGTTTTATGGATAAAAATGACTCAAAATGTTATTGATGAAATGGTTGCTATCATAAACATCAGTTTTGTCTTTTCAACGGGAAAAATCCGATGCAAAATAAAGTTTTTAGGGCCTAGCTATAATATGGGCATAATTTATGCATATAGTATTGAACAATGTACCCCATTTGACATGCACTTATAGATAAATAAATTGTCTTACATTATTAATTTAATAACTTCTTTATTATAAATAAAATGACACATAACTATTTGATTCATAAAATTACATTCAACAAAATGATTGAAGAGAAAACACACAAGGCACTAGGCAGACTGTTATAGAATGGAGTAACCATGATATGGAGTTTCCGACTAGCAATCAACATGATCAGCACATTCAGAAAAACACAGTTTAAGAGTGAAGATTGTAGTGAGTAACCAGTCCTTTATAAATGTGCTGGCCACTATCTATTATAATATAGTAGGCTTAAACTATACATTGCGAATTAATTAAGTTATTTTAAAATAAAATGTACATGTAAGTTAACTCAAACCGGCAGTGTATATATCGAAAGCAGTGAAATCGGACATTCCTAAGCGAAGATATTGAGTTCGTAAGTTCTGGTATTACAAAATTGGAAATTGAGATATCGTGGGTAAAAAGCTGAAAAGACAAAAAAAACAACGACAACAACAACAACAACAACAACAAAACAAACAGACCAGAACAATTTGGAGTACATGTAATGAATTAAAAGAGTTGACATGAGATTAGGAATTAATGTTTTCTGCTGTTTCAGTGTGCATGTTCTCATCGTTGATGGTTTGGTGGACTGTCATGTAGATGTAAGCGTGATCCTAAAAATGCCTTTCACATTGACCAAAACTAATTACACTAGAGGCAAATGGTGGTCATAGACCACAAACCTAGCTGGGGCATGTTGGTGTTGTGGAGGTATCTGACCCCTGCAAAATGTTCCAAAAATGTTCCCCTGTGATGAGGTTTGTTGTCACCGAGTTTTGAGTCCTGTACTCCTCACAGATGTCCAGAAAGTGCAATTCTAAGATTTGACCCAGATGACCTTTGACCAGACACCTGCAAGATGTTCCATAATTCACCCCTGGTCATGAGTTGTCACCGAGTTTGAGCCCTGTACCTCTTACAGATGTCCAGATAACGCAATTCTAAGATTTGGCCCCAGAATGATGTCTTTTGAGCTGACCCGTGCAAAATGTTCCAATATGTTCCCCAGGTCATGAGGTTGTCACCGAGATTGAGCCCGTACCCCTCACAGATGTCCAGATATTGAAATTGAAGATTTGACCCCAGCTGACCTTTGACCTGCCCCCTGCAAAATGTTCCAACATGTTCCCCTGGTCATGAGGTTGTCGCCGAGATTGAGCCCCGTACCCTTACAGATGTCCAGATATTGAATTTCGAAGATTTGACCCCAGCTGACCTTTGACCTGATCCATGCAAAATATTCCAAAATGTTACTCTTCTCATCAAGTTTATTGTCACTGAGTTTGAGCTCCGTACCCCCTACATATTGCCAGAAAATGCAGCAATTCTAAGATTTGACATGACCCCTGCAAAATGTCCCCCTGGTTGTGAGGTTTGTTGTCACTGAGTTTGAGCCCCATAGATACCCCTTAGGGGGCTATTATTTTCTTTGGAAGGAGGATCCCAAATATACAGGGGGTCATAAATTTTCGGAAAGAAAAATACTGAGGGGGGCATAATACTTTTGATGACCAAAATGTAGGGAGTCACAAGATGACCACAGATAGTGTGTTTATTTTATTCAAAACTAGCGGGAGCTACAATGTAGTAGAGTAAACAGGAGCAGTTAGTAAACGGGAGTGGTAATAAAGATGTTGAACGGTGATGATAAACATCCCAGCAAACACAAAAGCGTTTTTGAAACGTTTTAAATAAGTTATTTTGTGGCTTTTGGTTTAGGTAAAACGTTTTAATAACATTAAAATGTCGGGTTATATAAAGGTCATGATAACGCTTTTTAAAGCGCTTTTGTATGAAAACACACTACAACAATATTTTTAAATGTTTTCAAAAAATGTTATTGTAAACTATTTTTGCAAACATTTTTGCCAAATATTGTGTCAATACTAAAATAACATTATGTTAAAATATTTGAACCCAGGAAACACAAAATGTTCTTCAAATGTTTTTTTCAAAACCTTTCAATAACATTTAAATGTCGGGTTATATAAAGGTCATGAAAATGTTTTAAAAGCGTTTTTGAAAATATTTTGGGCAAACATTTTTCGCAAAATATTTTTTCAACCCCAAAATAACATTCTGTTTAGAATGTTTTGTATCAAGTTTTCAAGAATGTTTTTGGAATGTTATTAAAATGTTTTTATACCCTTTATATAACCCGACATTTAAATGTTTTTTGTAAAACATTTTTGTTTGCTGAGCAGTAGAATATCATAAAATGTTTTTTAAGGTTATGAAAACGTTTTATAACCTTAATATACCCTTTATATAACCCGACATTTAAACGTTTGTTTTTTTTGTGAATGATGTCGAAAACATTTTGTGTTTGCTGGGATTGTGTCTTGGACTAAAACATGAATAGGAATTATTATTATTACCCAGGTATAATTCTGGTTTACCCTGTGCACCCTGTGTTTTAGGGTTTGGTTAGAGGATGTCATTTTCTTCGTCGGGGGGGGGGTCGGTGACCGGAGTAAAATGTTTATGACCCTCCTATTATGGGCACAATTTTTTTTAGACCCCCCTATGTTGGGTCGAAATTTTTTCTGCCCCCCCCCCCCCCACCCACTTCCACCTACACAGACTCAAGACAAATTATTCATTGCCGGAACAAAGGCGAGGAGCGCATCAAAACTTTAGAGCAAAGAAAGTGTGTGGAGTGCGTTAAAATTTAATTGTGTGTGTAAGGAAGGCGGAATCGGCGCCCACCGTGTGCTTCATTTGCAAGCTTCACGGCGAGCACCCGAGCACCGCGCTCTCGATGTTTGAGTCACCAGCCCTTAATAATTCTATACCCCCTATTTTGGGTGTTGAAAAATTATAACCCCCTATAATTGGTCTAAAAATTCTATGACCCCCACTCCCCAGTATATTCATGACCCCCCTTCCAAAGAAAATGACAGCCCCTTATAATTTAAATTTAAATTAGGGTTAGGATTAGGGTTAGGTTTATAAACGGTGAGGATTAGGGTTAGGGTTATAATTGGGGTTGCTTAGGGTTAGGGTTATACTTGTGCGCCGGGTATACCAGAATTATTCCAATACCCATGAATAGTCCTGTAACTATCACTATAGAATTAAATTAATTAAACTATGATCAGTCTTACCTTGTTAGTACTAGCTAGTATTTCTCATTCAAGATCACCATGATTACAGAAAACAGCAAATGGGTGATAACCATGATCCATTAACTCACAGATTATAAACATTTATCCACAGATTATAGAAGGAATTTTATCATACCACGATGCAGTGACCAATTCATCTAACACTGAAACCTTTTAGAAATGCAGTTTTAACTTGTTGTAGGGCATAAGGTTGTGCAATAAAAATTATTTACAATATTACTTGTATACCCTGACCCATTGACCCCTTAAACAGCTCAAATGTTACAGTCCATGACATATATACTACATCAAATGTAATGTGGCACCACAATAGTGCTGCCGCCGCACGCACAGTATAATACCCAGTGGACTCGGAGGTATCATGAAGGTACTTCTTTTACAGTTACCAATTACTAGACTTTTAAAGGCTTTTATACTATTTTCCCCAACTTCATAAACAAACAAAAAAAGGTAGGGAAAACAAATGAATTCATGTCCCGCATTCATGTAGGTCTATTCCATTTGCAAGCTATTTTTGTGTTATGCATAATCTTAAACCATGTTTAATTTCCCTGTAAAATACAAGAACACCAATTGTTAATGTTTTAAACCACACAAATTTAATAGGAACTGGGATTCAAATATATATTAATGCAAGATGTTTTTAATCAAACAAAATAAGATACATACTCTAAGATATAAGTATAAAACAAAAAACCCTAACATCAGAAGACAAGAAAATCCCCAACAATCATTTACTTAAGCAAAACATAGAGCCTGTAAATATGCCATGATAATGGCACTGAAAGAATTAAAGTTCCTACTGCAAAGGAAACACATCTGATAGTTTCATATACCAGTACTAACATTGGAATTACTAATCAAGCCAAAAACACATTCATTACAAAGAAAGAGGCCAGAGAACACTTTCATTAATACAAAGAAAGAGGTCGGACATAACCATACAGAAATAAATGCTAAACATTTTAAAGCCTGGCTCATTAATCCCCTGTTTCCAAACATACCACCAAAG
Organism: Amphiura filiformis; assembly: GCF_039555335.1. Taxonomy (NCBI): domain Eukaryota; kingdom Metazoa; phylum Echinodermata; class Ophiuroidea; order Amphilepidida; family Amphiuridae; genus Amphiura; species Amphiura filiformis. The sequence goes on from NC_092647.1 coordinate 22,313,689, forward strand.
TCTGTAAAATACGGGTGCAAAATCAAAATCAAAAGATAAGCCAGAGCCTAATACTAGTACTTTTAATAGTAAACATAATATTAAACCCATAAATTTATACTACAATTACTGTTAAGGAGTGCCTTTAACACACCTGCATGGTTCATATCAAAAATCAAATTTCTATTAAAAAACCTATATAAATATGCCATTACTGCTTATTTCCACTGCATTGACATTCAACCTTAAAGAAAACCTTTGGCTTTGCAATCACCTAAAGTTATTCACTTTGTTCATGTGCCCATATGCCATTATTTCAACTATTGCTTCCTACACAAACTACTGTCACTATTATCCAAGTTTTCTGCAACAACCTTTCAATTCCAACTAACTACATCCAAAATCATATTAGCCATCAATCCTCCCACACATATATTCCCTGGGCTTGCAGAAACAACAGGTCATTAATTACCTTTTCAACTAATTAAGTGCCTTAGGTTAAATAACAAATTACAGTAACAAACTAACAAACACATTCATTCCATTACAAAAACAATAATACAAAAAGACCAAACCATATCTTCACTAGTCAAATAATTCTTACATAGCATCAAGTCAGGGTTTCATACTCAAAGGGAAAAAAAAAAAAAACATGTGCATTTTCACTTAGTTGCCAGCGGAAGAAAACGGGAAGATTACAGTGGTTTGTTGCCAGCGGAAGAACCCGAACGATTACAATACCTAGCTGGGGTGTAAACCCCCAGCTAGGTAATAAGACCTCTTCTACATTGAGGCTGGCTTTCCCTTTTAAAGGGAATTTTTATTACAGTACCAGTACAATGTAGGCCTACACAATTTTACATACATGTTGCAAACTTGGGGGGGGTAGTTGAAATATATGGGGGGATGTGCAGCAGACTCTGGTATATTTTCAGGTTCAGTTTGAAAAAAAATACAGGTTTTGTAGAAGTGGTGCTTTTTCAAAATTGTCTCCAAAAAGTGCTTTATTTTTCCTAGTTTTTTTAGAAAAACATTACAAATATTTACATGCGTCCATTTAGATCAGAGAAATGATTCAGTCCAAAACAATTGCATAATTTATTGGGGTCTCGTTTTCTGACCCATAATGATCAACAAAAATAACTTGGATGCCCTGTCCAAAAAGGTCCACATTGAAACTAAAAAGGCCAAAAAATCCTATTTTAGTCCTCTTTTATGATAACTTTTGAAGGGGAGGGAGCTAGAAGGTCCACATTTGAAAATTCGGCATCACAGACTTGCGAAAAAAATCTGACAACCAGTCTGCTCTTTTTCGCATTTTCAAGTGATTTGGCAACAAAATAATAGTCATCTTACATCATGTACAGTGTCAATGATTTTTTTTTTTTGTGGGGGAGGAGGTCGTCCACATTTTGAAAATTCTGCATCACTCTGCGAAAAAAATAAATTAGTGGAATTTTTTATCAACATTTTGTTGTTTATGTTTTGTACTGTATCATGCATGTGTAGGGCCTAAATTAAATGATTAATTTATAAAGCAGCATTGTCATGATGAATGTGCAAATGTATGTGTCACAAGAATTTGTGGTCCTTTTCATGTTTTGTTTTGGCAGCTTTCTGCTTTCAAGATTTTACATCATGATAACTTCTTGTACCGGTACATCAAATTTATAGATTTATTATAGTATGATGACCAAAATGCCACAATAGTCACGTTACACCAGTAAAAACAAAATACTAGACCGTGTATCATTGTGTATTTCATCACAAACCCACATCAGGTAGGCCTAGGCCTAAATGATGAAGCCACCATTGACAACCATCCTTGGAAGTTTTTAACGGCGTGTCGTGGGTCATTTCCACTCCAAAACATCTGGGCGAGTTACGGGGACAGAGAGCCCATTGAGAAGGGTTCGCAACGCATGAACTCCATTAGAGCATAATGTACTGTATAATTGGATGGGACCAAGGAGGTCGCATATTTACACAGATGAAGCGATGACCCGTTTTTACGTGGTGCTGGTTTTCGGTACTTACTTTTCAAACTTTCCGGTTACAATAATTCCAAGATATTTGGCACAATATTATAATATATCCATGTGGTAATATGTCTCCCATCGAACTTGCAATAGTTTATTCCTTATCTGCGGCATTAGTTTAGTGATCGAAGTGCTTTTTATTTCACATAGTATCCATGCTGTTCCTTGTTGACTTGGCAGTGGGTTCGGATGAGCCTGGTTCTCGATAGCGTGTTGCTCAAGAGTGACAGAGGGAAAGTTTACTGGTATACGGGATCCCGCGATTAATGGAGTCTCCGCGAAACGCCCGCGGGCACACACATTTCAGGGCCAAACACCAATTTTTATCAAAATGTTTATTTGATTTTCCATAAAAGAACCAATTTTGTTGATCCTTTTCAGTCTTAAAAACATCTTCTTTACAAAGATTTATTTTAAAATTCATAGTAAAAACTATTGCTTTAAAAAAGAACTTTTTTAAACTACAAAATAAAAACGATTTATTTCTCAAAGTTTTTCTTTCTTTTTTCTTTTTCTTTTTTCTCAGTCTCTTTCTTTCTTTCTTTCTTTCTTTCTTTCTTTCTTTCTTTCTTTCTTTCTTTCTTTCTTTCTTTCTTTCTTTCTTTCTTTCTTTCTTTCTTTCTTTCTTTCTTTCTTTCTTTCTTTCTTTCTTTCTTCTCTTTCTTTCTTTCTTTCTTTCTTTCTTTCTTTCTTTCTTTCTTTCTTTCTTTCTTTCTTTCTTTCTTTCTTTCTTTCTTTCTTTCTTTCTTTCTTTCTTTCTTTCTTTCTTTCTTAATACCCTTTGAGTCTAGTCTTGTTTTCGTTCTTGCCGTCTTTTATACTTTCTTGCTCCTTTTCTTGAGCCTTACTTTACTTTTTTCAAACTTTTTACATTGCTTTCTTTATACTTTGCAGCAGTTTTCCTTCATTTTCATGATTTTATTTTTTCCCTATGGACTTCAGAATTCCCAATAGATTTGGTCCCGGATTGTGTATTTACCAGTAGTGTTATTTCGATTCAGAAAATGAATTTCAATTCAATTCAGATTCAATTCTCTGTGTAGTTAACATGTTCTGATCCAATTCAAATCCAATTCTTATTTTGTAAAATCATTTTGAGTTAAATTCAAATTCATTGCATCGAAATTAACTGCTAACCAATTTTAATTGATTTTGAATTAAATACTTTCTACCGGGTCTATTCCTGGGCATTTGACTAAACTGATCAGCTGGCAATACACAAGTGAAATGGCAGATTCAAAATATTTTGTATGCATTTTGATTCAATTGAAATGAAATGGAAAAAAAAACCATTTCGATTAATTGTATTGAAATGAAAAATGGCCGAAATCAATTCCTATATATTTTCCAATGCATAAAGCAAAATAATAACCCATTTTAAAATGTAAAGCCGGTCTCAGTTGAGAAGGAGTCTGAGTTTAAGACTTTTGGTCACAGTTTTAATGGTTTAGCCCGAAGGAACAAACAAGCAAACAAACAAACAAACAAACAAACAGACATAAACCTATGGACATAAAATGGAGATTGAGAGCCGCGCCGCTCGCCCAGCTAAAACAGCCGAGCCCGAGCCTTTGGGATCGGGAAATCATAAATCCATTCCCGATCGCGAGCCAAATAGAAAAGTTGTGTCTGTCTTCAAGGTTGAGTTTTCGCGTACTCACAAATCGCATTCCATCAGTATGAAGCAGCACAGCACAGGGATCAAATGACACTCACTGGTGAATGGTTCCCAACTTCTATTCAACTCACTCAACATCTTCCTATTCAAAAACAAACCAAAAGTGAAAGTTGAGCATGATATCGGAAACCAGCTACCAATGCCTACCGACCTCGTTGCCTGGAGCAAGTTTTTCCACTGTTTCCTAATGTTATAGCGTGCTCTTCATTTTATGGTTGACCTCTGGTGCTAAAACTGCTAAATCTTCTAACCAAAGTCATTGGGATAATGAGCTGAACTTGTTGATAGACACGGAAGGCGATCATCGTTGTAATAAAATGAAGTATTTTTACGGTGTTCGACAGCTATCATTTCCCCCAACTATGATTTAATTTCTCCAAAACATGATTTAATTTCCCACAAACACGATTTAATTTCCTCAAACACGATTTAATTTCCCCAACAGGAATTAATTTCCCCAAACACGATTTAATTTCCCCAAACACGTTTTAATTTCCCCAACAGGAATTAATTTCCCTAACAGGATTTAATTTTCCCCAAACATGATTTAATTTTCCCCAAACATGATTTAATTTTCCCCAAACATGATTTAATTTTCCCCAAACATGATTTAATTTTCCCCAAACATGATTTAATTTTCCCCAAACATGATTTAATTTTTTCCCAAACACGATTTAATTTAATTTCCCGCAAACACAATTTCATTTCCCTCAAACACGATTTAATTTCCCCCAAAATTTCCCCCAAACATGATTTAATTTCCCCCAAACATGATTTAATTTCCCCCAAACATGATTTAATTTCCCCAACATGATTTAATTTTCCCCAAACACGATTTAATTTAATTTCCCGCAAACACAATTTAATTTCCCCCAAACACGATTTAATTTCCCCAAACACGATTTAATTTCCCCCAAACAGGATTTAATTTAATATCCCCAAACAGGATTTAATTTAATTTCCGCCAAACACGATTTAATTTCACCCAAACACGATTTAATTTCCCCAAACACGAGTTAATTTCCCCAAACACGATTTATTTTCCCCAAACACGATTTAATTTCCCCAAACACGATTTAATTTCCCCAAACATGAGTTAATTTCCCTCAAACACGATTTCTTTTCCCCAAACACGATTTAATATCCCCAGACACGATTTAATATCCCCCAAACATGATTTAATTTATTTTCCCCCAAACCTGATTTAATTTCCCCCAAACATTTTTTAATTTCCCAAAAATATCGCTTTTAATTTTCCCAAACCATAATTTATTTTGTCCCCAAAACAGGACTTAATTTCCCTTCAACAACATTATTTAATTTTCCCCAACAATTATAAATTTTGACAATATAATTTTCCCCAGTATCCTTATCAGTCGTTCGTTGTGCTTATCTTACAGGTCAAGGACACCAATTAGGTCCCCGCCGAAACAGATAGCAAATGCGATAGGAGGGCTTAGACGAGACGAGCAGACCTGTGTTGCGTCGAAATCCCGGGATTTCGGCAGAAATCACAGGATTGCCACCACAACCATACCGTATTATAGTGAAATCTGTATAAATGTTCTTTCCCTTACGAAAATGCAAGCAATGAAAAATGTGTGCGGCAGCATGCAGCACGCATGCGGCAGTGTGCAGCACACGTGCAGATGTGTGCAGCATGCAAGCAAGGCCTGCTGGTAGCGTGTTCATGTGTGCGAACCAGCTGTGTGCATGCAGGCACCGCACACAAATATCCACCGCGCACACAATTTGCTTGCAGAACCTGCGTGCAGACTACCAATCTGTACGCAAATTATGTGCAGACTACACTTGTGTGCGGACTGTAGGACTGCATGCAAATTGCACGCATCTTGCATGCAGCACGCATATTGCTGCATGCATGCAGGATTTCCAGATCACAAAGTCAGAATGCTGCACGCATACAGGGTTTTCAGAAGCAGTAAAGGTAAAATGCTGTATGCATGCAGGATTTTCAATGACTAATTCACCTTTACACAACTGACATCAAGTCACAATTTGGCAATGATCTAGAAGTGAAAATATTTAAATGTTTACAATGAATAAATAAGTTAGCCTTCGGACCAAAATTTTCTAAGTATTTAACCTTCAGACCAAGATTTTTTGGCAGACCAAGAGGGGAGGGGGGGGGAAGCAATTTTTGGCAGGCCAACTGGGGAGGGGGCAAGCATTTTTTGGCAGGCCTAGAGGGGAGGGCAAGCAAATTCTTGTTTCGATAGTTGGCATTTCAACTTTGGGCCAATCTTGGAATGCCATTCCTGTTTTGAAAGTTGGCATCAACACTGGGCCAATGTTGGAATGCCATTCCTGTTTCGATAGTTGGCATTGCAACATTAGGCCGATGTTGGAATGTCATTCCTGTTTCGAAAGTTGATATTGCAACATTGGGCCAATGTTGGAATTTCATTCCTGTTTCAATAGTAGGCATTGCATCATTGGCCCAATGTTGGAATGCCATTTCTTTTTCGATAGTTGGCATTGCAATATTGGGCCAATGTTGGTATGCCATTCATGAATCAACAGTTAATTGGCACTGCAAAAAATCAAAACAGAATTCAACATTTTTATAGTGAATGTTATCAATATTCACAGTAAATTTGATCAATATTCATAAAATGATGCACTTTGGCCGGTTTAGTCATCAAAATATTGCTTATATTAACTTAAAACACTTAATCAAATGTGTATACCCCAATAGCTCAAATGGTAAAGCATCAGACTCCCATGCAGAAGGTCCCAGGTTCCAAATCAGGTAGGTTAAGTTAGATAAGTGACTTGTATAAAATTAAGCTAGGCAATTTTGGTTCATTGTGAAATGGATAGCCAGGTTATGTAAGACTAATTGTAAGGACAGTATACACTGTTAACCATTATTTTTGATTTTTTTTTCATGATTTTGTCTCGCATATATATGGCCAGTACGTGCTGCACGCATGCAGTGCACGCTAATGGATTTGCATGCTGCATGCAAACTGCACGCGCTCACCATGACCTGCACGCATGCAGCAAGCATCTGCACGCTTCCCTGCATGCGTGCCTCGTTCCAAATATACGCATCCGCACGCTACCAACTGCACGCGTGCTGCATGCGGTGCGGCACGCGTGCTGCTTGCATGCTGCATGCGTTGAAAAACTGCGTGCCATTTTCGTAAGGGTTATCATTTTTTTTTACAAATTTTGTTTACAAATCTGGGACCCTCATGTGCTATCTTACTATAAATAGGGAAATGTTGTATCTATCTATCTATCTATCTATCTATCTATCTATCTATGTATCTATGTATCATGGAAAGGCTCCGTCAGTTTCGATCCAAATGTCGCCAAATTCATACGGGAGATTGATGAATATACGGGAACGTGTTTAAACTTTATTTGGTTGAAAACGGTCAAGAATTGGCCTCAAAATCAGTGAAAATGTGATCCGTTGCTATGCTGGGTAAACAAAAAAGGGAGTCAGTTGTTAAGCTAGCCCGTGCGCGTCGTACGGGCGTATCTAATGCCAAGCCGCTCGCGTAGCGCAGCGATAGCGCGCGGGTACCGCAGCACTACGCCATGTCGCGCGTAAACGACGCAGAGTCGCGCAATGAATGATAATACGGGTGAACGACCGACCGTAGGCGTAATAAATACGGGAAAAGATGTGAAAAGTACAAACAACATGAAGAGGTAGGCCTACTGTAATTAAAAAAGAAAACAAAATGAGGACAAACAGGTAGGCCTACGAGTATGTGGGTTAGCCTATAGTTAGTCACAGTAAGAAAATGAAAACGGGAATAAAATAGGCTAAAGAAGGAAAGAATAATAAAATCTAATAAAATTAGATGATTTAAATAAAAAAAGCTATTAAACTGAGGACAGAACTAAATAAATAACATGAAAACGGGAAATCACAAGCTAAGCAGCAAATAAAAAATGAAGTCAACAGGGACATGTAAGAAAGGACAGATTTAGAAAATAATGGGAACGGGATTGAGTAAATAAAAAACATGGTAACGGAAATTTGCAAGCTTAGCAGCAAAATGTTTTTAAAAAATGGAACAAAATTGGCCCATGTAGAAGAAACTAAAAGAAAGAAAGAAACTAAAATGGAAACTTAGGCTTAACGAGGGTCAGACTCAGATAAATGAAATTTACCTTTTCAATGATTCTACCTGTTCAGTAATTCCTCCTGTTTTAGTGAACGCTCCCATTTACTCACCTAGCGGGGACCCGCGCGTAGCGCGGGTGTCCCGCTAGTCTTACTATAAATAGGGGAATGTTGTATCTATCTAGGCTATCTATCTATCTATAGACCTTTTTCCCTCTATCCCACAATGCACTATTCCAGGGGGGTATGACGTAGTTCATCAACCTCATAGATCGTGTGCATCCGATGGTCTTTGCCAGGCCTTTGCAATTATTTTGTCTTAATATGGGCATACTGATTCCATATATGCGGATTATCGTAAAGGCCATCGATGTTACTAATTATGTAATTATTGAATACACGAGTGATGCAGTTACGGAGCGATGCAGAACATCTGTGTAAGAGATTTTTGTTGACGTCTTATTTTCATCTCCGAAAAAAAAGTGAAACGGACGCCGAAAAATATCACTGTGTGTCCCGTCATTAGTTTTTCACCATTAGGTCTATAAAATGTATATAAAGTTAGGTTTCAATAGCAGGAAACTTTTTTGGCTGATGACACCATGTCCATAAGGCATAAAAATGTTGTTTTTTGCCCCCGAAAGGTATTAGTGATCACGGCGCCATTATCGTGATTATCGGGGATTCCTTTTTGTGATGAAGGCACCAGCCGAAATGTCCGTATTCAGAATGTAATGAACTTAACTCTGTACTCCCCCGGGGAGATGATGTAGTTTGCGACACTCATACCCCCCTGGAATAGTGCATGATGGGAAAGAGGGAAAAAGGTCTATGTAGGCCTATCTATGTATCTATGTATGCCTATAAAGGCTCCGTCAGTTTCGATCCAAATGTCGCCAAATTCATACGGGAGATCGATGAAAATACGGGAACGTGTTTAAACTTTATTTGGTTGAAAACGGTCAAGAATTGGCTGCAAAAACAGTGCAAATATGGGTAAAAACGGGTTTTTTGTTATGAAAATCGGTTGTCGGCCTACGCGTCACTGCAGCTGGCCGGCAGCGCGTCGGCGCCTCGTGCGTAACGCGCACTACGCCAATGGGCGCGTAAACGGCGCATGGCCACGCGACTGCGAGCCAGAGACCAGTGGACATGATTATAATCAATATTTTATTAACATTCACCAAACAAACTGGTATAGTTAATATTTACAAATACAAATATTTACAATTGAAATTGTAATATTAAAGTTACAAGTACAAATATTTACAATTATAAAAGAAATATAAATTAGTCTTAATAATAATAGACAATATTAATACTGCATGCGCGTATTTTGGGGGGGCTTTGGGGCGCCAGCCCCCGGGGTCAAAGTAGGGGCGGCAAAAACAAAGGGGCGGCGGATGAAGAAGGGGCGGCAAAAACAGGGGCGGCAAAAACGAAGGGGCGAATTTGACGAAGAAGACTGACGCTGCTCCAAAACACGTATGTAGGCCTAAGCCTAAATGTATAATTTAATGATAAATGAACTACCACTAAATGTTCCTGTCAGCATGGTCAGTGCTGCAGTGCAAAACTTCTCATGCAAATCCATCTTTAACATTACATTCAAATAATAATTACATTGTAAATTGGAACTGACACCAATTTTTTTCAGGAATATCTTGATTAAGAAAAGTTGTTGAATACCTCATCTCTTCAGATAGAGAGATCTTTTATGATCTCTTATGTGTTGGTGGAGTAGGGATGAACCCAAGACCTTAATTTTGGATATAGCTAGGATTTGGTCTTCTGAAAGCTCATAGTCCGATAAATTAGTAATGAAAGCCGAGAGGCTCTCCTTATTTCTTGTTTTCACTTTAACTTCTGCGTCCTCTTGTGGTTTAGTCCTGATCACCGCGATGTTTTCTAAATTTCCTTTTGTGGAGGATGTTGTTGACTTTGTTTTTCCTCGCCATGTGAGAAAAGCCGCTATCCTTCTATGTAATATAGGCCATGGTCCTGATAACTAATTAATGAAAAAATTTCTTTATGAAATAGTTAACTAAAGTTCCTGAGTCCGTAGACTACAAAACCATACATGCCTTGCCGTTTGAGGCGAGCGATCGCTCTCGCTCGCCACCGCTCGCCCAAACTCGTTTTGCACTCGCCATAGACACTAAATATCACTCGCTGCGAATCTCCCAAAATCAGCAATTGAATCAGCCAATTCAGCATTTAATCGAGTCTGTGACCTCTCCAAGCCATGCAAGCGCGAGCGGAGCAAGTCAGAAATTTTAGCGCGCTTCGCGCGCATTTCAACATAAGTTCATAAATACCGTTTTAAGACCAAAGCTCTACTTGATACATAAATAAATGGTATTTGTAAAAATTCAACCACTCGCCCACCATCATGCTAGCGAGTGATTACCCACTCGCCTTTAGAATCGAGACGACAAGGCCTACAAAACCAATCTAAATATCACTCGCTGCGAATCTCCCAAAATCAGCAATTGAATCAGCCAATTCAGCATTTAATCGAGTCTGTGACCTCTCCAAGCCATGCAAGCGCGAGCGGAGCAAGTCAGAAATTTTAGCCCGCTTCGCGCACATTTCAACATAAGTTCATAAATACCGTTTTAAGACCAAAGCTCTACTTGATACATAAATAAATGGTATTTGTAAAAATTCAACCACTCGCCCACCATCATGCTAGCGAGTGATTACCCACTCGCCTTTAGAATCGAGACGACAAGACCTACAAAACCAATCTTTTCTACGGGTCCTGTTGCTCTAGTATTTTATTATCTGTAGGAAGGATGATGACGACGTGTACGCTTCCGTTGAGACTCTGTAGTAGAGATGTTTTTGCGATTTCTTTGTGAGTCCGTGGACTCTTATACAGTTTATTTCTTTACCACACTGTGAGATATATATTTTTGGAAGGGAGTGTTAAACCATCTGGTTATAACTCCAAGTGGTGGCTCTGAAAAGAGCCGTTCAAAATGGGTACAAATCTCATATGTCCCAATGTTGACTAATTGAGTTTTGTTGTTTCTCCTAATGCCTACTTGTGAGTAGTGGTACAATCCTATATGATTGTCAAGAAAAAATTCCAATCATATGATATCTCAAGATTTCGGTTGAAGAGTTGTGTGTGGTGCACGACGCTAATAGTTCAAAGCCTATTCAGTGATTTGCTCATCCGGAAGATCATAAAAATCATAAAAATTCAGATTTTGGTACCGTTGTCATTGTCATAGATATGCTAACATAGCCTGCGAGTGGTTCTGCCGAAAGCCGTGTATAAAATTAAACATTTTACATGAATCTGTAATTTAGATACTGACAGTATCTAAATTAGCTACATGTATTTGTATGGGATTTCAATTTCATCAGTACTGTTGTTTTCTTCATTTTTTGCCAAATTTGTCATTTTAAAAATACCAAATAACAAATTGAATGACTTATCCTTCACTTTTAAGCAATTTATAAACAATTTTATTTCGTTTAAACTTGCGCATCACTGGATGGGTCTTTCTTTAAAGTGTATTGGATAACCATGGTTGAAGCGTGGTTGGAAGCGTGTAGGCAACTGGACGTGTGCTGTGCTGCTCTGGCTGCTATCTCTGACATTTTGTCAGGGGAAGGGGGATGAAGGGGGTAGCAGAACGTCCTAACTGATTAAAGTCCAAATCGGTATTTTGTCTCTCTATCCCATAAAAGAGTGTAACGTACCCGTAGGTTATAAAAATAAAAAAAGTAAAAAACTCCATTCCGGTTCATTAGTACAAAGCAGTAATATGGGTTATATAGTGTGCTTGAAGATTCGGTCTTATTGTTCTCCTTTTTGTGTCGTGTACATGCAGAAGTTTCAAATGTTAATTTCTTAGAAATTAAAGAAAAATGTAGTTGTCATCCTTGTTGCGTCTTGGTTCTGATGCTGCATCCGTGACTATTTTGTGAGAGGTATGTGCACGTATTTCGCGCATGGTGCGTATAAACGCAATCTAGCGTGCATGCGCGCTAGTGTCGGAGACGGAGATAACACGTAGTAATTAACTATGGTTAGCTCCGAAATAGAAGAGATTCATACGATTAGAAATTCCCGTCATTTGAGTTTCTTATTAATACTGCGACTCTCGGGCTCCATTTTGGAGTTTGAAAACTGTTACTCAGTGAAACATGAATTGTATGTGATTCACTAGGGTTTGTAATCTTGTAACAATTAACAGGGTCGAGTCCAGGCGATATAGCAGCTAGCTAGACCCATGCTTCTGGACCATGTAAACGGAATACGATAGTCCTTAATCCATACTGCAGTTACTGTCCGTTTTCCTATACACAATACACAGTGCTCGCACACATTGACGCGTGACCTCTACAAATAGTGTATGTTAGAAGTATAGGCAATTGCCTAGTTAACGTCACTGTGTGAAAAATAACCGGCCAATATTTAAAGTACTCTTCTGAAATTCTAGAAAATATAGTTTTGTAACATGCCCTAATTTTTAGCTAATTTAGATGTTTGGAAATATTCGCACTTTGGTGTTTTAGTGTATGTTATAGGTAATAGGACATTGCCTTGTTAACGTCACTGTGTGAAAAATAACCGGCTAATATTTAAAGTACTCTTCTGAAATTCTAGAAAATATAGTTTTGTAACATGTCCTAAACTTTTAGCTAATTTAGGTGTTTGGAAATATTCGCACTTTGGTGTTTTAGGAAGGATATGTAAACGACAGCTAACACCAAAATATATGAAGAAATTATTTCCAAACCGTGTTACGGACCACAGCCATTATGTTTCTCATTTTCAAGAATGCTGGTTAACAATATGCACACTATTGTCTCATTTCGTGAACAAAGGCCCACTCAGTATTGTTACCTTGCGTTCGCTTTATAATCGTTCACCCAACTGAAACTATAATACCAGCTCATTGCTCATTGCACAGGTAAAACAGAAACATGTGTAGTGTGGATTTAACCAGAGAAGATCTGATGTAACATAGTTGAGCTGTTTTCAATGAGTGTTATATTGGATTAATAGCTTTTTTAAGTCCTGCAAAGGTCGTGGTGAATTCTACTGTAGACATGACTGCATCATGCAGTAGCTTGCTGGAGGCTGTATGTATTTCTTTGGAACCTCTTTGAAGAGCTTGTCTATTCCTGGTTTAGGTGGGTGCTCGGGTGACTCTGTGTTTGGTATAGGTCTGCAGGCCTATCTGTTGTCTCTTCCCTGTATATAATTGAAAGATCTTCGTGGAATTATAGGCTAGCTATTTTGTTGTTGGTGAACAGTGGCGTAACCAGTGGGGGGGGGCAAGCTGCCCCTAGCACAAAAAAACTGGGAAGAAGAGCAAAAAATTGGGAAGGAGAAAAGGGGAGAAGGGGAGAAAAAGAGGGAAGAGAAAGGGGAAAGAAGAGAAAAAAGAGGGAAGGAAGAAAAGAAGAAAAGAAAAAAGGAAAAGAAAGAAGAAAGGGGAAAGAAAAAAGAAAAGAGAGGGACGAAAAGGGGAAGGAGAAGAGAAAGGGGAAGGAGAGAGAAAAGGAAAGAAGATATATACTACTTTCATTGTGAAATTTGTACCATGAAACACTGATTTTTTAGCTTCTAATATGCCAAACGCCAGGAGCCCCCTTGACCCCCGCCGGGGCTTTGCCCCTGGACCACACCAGTCTAACACTTCGCGGCAAGCCGCTCGCATCGCGCTATTGCACATAAATACTACAACTTTTGATCAGAAATTGGGAAATTTTTCAATCATGCCCCCCCCCCCCCGGAAGGTCAGGTCTGGTTAAGCCCCTGGTGGTGAAGTCATGTTGTCGCCGGCGTTGCGGTGGGCCTATATGTCTTCGTGCATATTTTCTTAATGTTTGCGATTAAGAAGAATTGCTGGATACCTCATTTCTTCAAATTCTACAGATGGAGAGATCTATTATGTGTTGGTGGATTCAGTATCTGAATCCTCGATGACTACAAATTTGTTGAAGCCCCTTTTCTCTGTTTCCAGTTCTTGAAGTTGTTGTAAGGTGGGTGAGGCGGCAGGGGTGTCCTCGCACCTTATGAAGTCCTCATAAGTGTGATCATCCTCTCTGGAGATGGAAGTTTGGCCTTTACTAGCGAGTCTCGCAGGTTCTCAGCTCTGCTGTAGGCTATCATTGGTGGTTTGGCAGTTTAGGGGAATTTTTCAGCTTCTGATTGTTGCTGATATTCCAATGTTTTTGTATAGCCTGTTTTATGTGCTTTCCGCGAAATGCCGGGTATATTTGGTCTTGAAGGCCAAAGGTATTTCTCGAGATGTTGGTTTCTCCTCGAGGAATAAATGGTGGTCTTCAAAGTTGATTGAGGAACCCGCCCTGAGAAGTTCAGCTTCGCTGTAGCCTCTGGTGGAAAGTTTCTCCATGAAGAAATCTTTCTTTTCCATGAATGTTTCATAGTTGTTATTATTTCTTGTGTATCGCATGACTTCAGCGCGTACGAAACCATGGAAAACTGCCTGTGGGTGGCATGATGATCTATGTAAGAATTGCCCTGTCTCTGTTTTCTTTGTATGACATTTGAGGTCCAGGATACCTTTCTCTTTAAAGCGCTTGCATTTGTGTATGACCAGGTCTAGGAACTGGATGGTGCCCTGAAGCTTCATATGTAAATTCAAAGTGTCGTGGACAGTGTTCACCTGCTGGACGAAAGTTTGTAGGTCTTCTAAACTTCCCATCCAGAAGACTAACGTGTCATCCATATACCTGTATAAGGTGTGGCTGTGTGTAGTCGATTGTAAGATCTTGTTTTCCAATTCATGGACTACAAGGTTACATATGCTACCTGATGATCGGCTATATATATGACAATTTTAAGGTTAGGGGTGACCTGATTAGCCTGACCTCAGAACTATAGGCCTATAGGCCTTATAATAGCAACAAAAAAAATGTGCAAAATGGCGAACAGTTGCCCCATGTTGGGGCAGGTTCGCCCATATGGTGGGGAAAGTTCAAAAAAAATCAAAAAAGGTTAAAACATTGCATAACAATAACATATTCAATACAAACATTTAGAAAGAGTATACAGGGCATTCATTCTCTTCAAATGTCTGTACTCATAGAAATGACTTGTTCGCCTTGTTGGCGCAATTCAAAAGGAGTAAGTTTGGACAACTCAAAAATAGTGTAAAAGTTGCCAAAACAAAATTCATTTTAGTTATCCGAACTTAAAAATGCTGAAAAGCTCAAAAGTTCCGTCAACTAATCAACTTTGTTGGCATTACTTAAAAAGTTAATGTAAGTCGTTGCGTCAACTTTTTAAGTAATGCCAACTTCTGAATTCAAGTTCAGGGAACTTAGAAAAATAAACAAGGTTCAAAGAACCAATTAGTTGAGTTATTGTAACTCAACATGTAAGTTGATATAACTCGTTCATATTAAGTTACTGGTACTTATTGTTTTGAGTTATTCCAATTTGGTACTTTGTTACTTAATTCACGTAATTGGATCATTTTCTGCACAATTAGCAGTATTCAAATATTTATTTTTGTAATCAGTACAAAATTTTGTATACTATAGCACACCTCTAGAAAATTATGCTAACCTAGTTTCATTTTCTGAGTTGTAACAAAAGTAAGTGAGTGTATAGGCCTACATGTGGGTTTCTGACAAAGTTTCTGACCTCATATTTGGCCTAACTAAAAAATGCCAATTTTTGCGGTCTTCGTGCGAATTGTTCCATTTTTGCACCATATAATTCACCATTTTAACTTCATTGCCATAACTTCATAACAATAACATATTCAATACAAATATTTAGAAAGAGTATACAGGGGATTCATTCTCTTCAAATTTCTGGGGTCAAATCTTAGAATTTCATTTTCTGGACATCTATAAGAAGTACGAGGCTCAAACTTGGTGACAACAAACATCAAGACCAGGGGAACATTAATGAACATCATGCATGGGTCAGGTCAAAGGTCATCTGGGGTCAAATATAAGAATCGTATTATCTGGACATCTGTAACTCGTATGGGGCTCACACTCGGTGACAGCAAACCTCATGACCAGGGGAACATTTATGGAACATTTTGCAGGGGTCTGATACCTCCAAAACACCAACATGCCCAGCTAGGTTTGTGGTCTATGACCACCATTTGCCACTAGTTTTTTCTTTGTCTTTCACTATTTTCAATCAGTTTCTCTCTCTCTGCCCTTTCTTCCTTCCTTCCTTTCCTTCCTTCCTTCCTTACTTCCTTCCTTCCTTTCTTTCTTTCTTTCTTTCTTTCTTTCTTTCCCTTCTTCCTTCTTCCCTTCCTTCCTTCCTTCTAAGTTTCTTTACATAGGCATAAAATCTCGGGGTGAGGAATAAATACCCAAATATTTTGGGGCATGGTCTAGGCCTTATACAATCACCTCCATGTTGACGCATGTGTGTGGGTTTCTTTCGTTCGTTCGTTCTTTCTTTCTTTTATATTTGTTTCTGTTTCATCAGAAGTACGGGGCTCAAACTTGATGACAACAAACATCAAGACCACGGGAACATTAATGAACATCATGCATGGGTCAGGTCAAAGGTCATCTGGGGTCATATCTAAGAATCGTATTATCTGGACATCTGTAACTCGTATGGGGCTCACACTCGGTGACAACAAACCCCACGACCAGGGGAACATTTATGGAACATTTTGCAGAGGTCAGATACCTCCAAAAAACCAACATGCCCAGCTAGGTTTGTGGTCTATGACCACAATTTGACACTAGTTTTTTCTTTGCCTTTCATTATTTTCAATCAGTTTCTCTCTCTCTCCCCTTTCTTCCTTCCTTCCTTCCCTTTTCTTCCTTTCTTCCATGCCGCAAAAGTTTCTGACCTCATATTTGGCCTAACTAAAAAGTGCCAATTTTTGATGTCTTCGTGTGAATTTGTTTCACTTTTGCACCATATAATTCCATATAGGGTATAATCTTCTTCCACGGTAAACCAAACAGCTTCCGTGGTAAACCTTATAGCGCCATCACTTGATGAAAGTACATTATTAATAGGCGTGAGTTAAAAGCTATTTGGGCTAGAACTATTGCGACTGTAGGGGTGAGCTTGCCTACAGGTAAAAACAAATACTCGTGGCGGTTATTTTACATGCGAGTATTTTTTTTTTGGGGCTTTGGGGCGCCAGCCCCCGGGGTAAAAGCAGGGGGCGGCCAAAATGAAGGGCGGCGGAAGAAGAAGGGGCGGCAAAAAGAATTAGTAATAAAAAATGGCGGGAAAATAGGCCTAATGAACAAAATCTCAAAAATGTTACAGATTAGACACTTAAAAGTGACCACCTAAATAACATAGGCCTATTTTAACTCCCATGGAAACACAATTAAGTTAGATCTCGAATGCTATATCATAACCCTTTCTTGTATAGGCCTAGTTTAAATAGGCCTATTATTTTTAAATAGGCCTACTATTTTATTATTTTGTTATTACCGGTAATTGAAAATCTAAAATAGTATAAAATCGTATATGATGCCTTAAATTAAAGTTTAAAACGTTCTTCCAATAAAAAAACTATTATTAAATAATCCCTAACATCTCAGACAACCCCCCCTCCCCCCAACACACACACCCCACACCAACAACCACATGCCAAGTCTTGGCGACCGAAAGTCTACCTTTGAAGTTGTAGGGCCTACATCGTACATCGCGCGTGCACCATCCAGCATTGCCCCGCTAAAATACACTACCCTATTACGAGCAATGGAATTGCCCATCAATCATGCACAGTGGTTGCTCCTGGAAGGAAGATTATACCCGATATGACGCGGTTGCTCATGGAAGACAAGAAGGATTATACCCCTTTTCTATAATTCACCATTTTAACTTCATTTCTTCATTGTTGCCAAAAGGTGCTGGATTCACTGTGGGCCTATTTCAAAAAATTGATTTAAACGGACCCCATCCCCCATGTCAAAAGAAATCTACGCCATTGTTAATGTTGCCAAAAGGTGTCGGATTCACTATTACTAATTATGCGTACTTCAAGAAATGTTTTTTTATCTATAAGAAATATACGCCATTGTTGAGATATCCTATATAGCGGTTGCGGTTTAATACCATGCTAATAATGCCCCACCCTCACCATCGAAATTCATCACAACATGACAAACGACTAAACTCAAATTAGGCCTACTTTCCAATATAAGCCTAGGCCTACCTTGAATTTAAATATCTTCGGAAAGTCATCACAAAAGATGTTTGCGAAAGTCATCGTAAATGAATACAGAAATCAGAAAAAGAATAGTTTTCCCAATGTATGATGTTTGGTGACCATGGTTATAAAGCAAAATGGACAATATCCACTCAATCACATTGAATTCTATATTGAGTCAATTTGACATTGACAATTGTTGTGTTACTTGGATAAGAAAGCACTCTTAGAGAGTTATAAATATTCCTTTTCTCATTTCTTGCAAAAAGATTAATTAATTTGAGACCATTTAAAACAAAATCAACAATTTGCACGATTGTAGTGCCTATATACTGAAACATCTTGGCATTACAATCCAGGTAAAAACGTTTGGCACACTTTGCCTGTCTTTTGGTCCCGGGGGTTAACTCCCATTTATATGTTATGGCCTGTAGGCCTACACCATCCGCGATAATAAAAACGCGTAAAAAGGTAGGCACGATACGCGCGTATCGTGTTTAGGGTGTCAAAAACATGAAAAATTGGACAAAAGGGTAGCTAAATTGCAATAGCTAATACGCGGAAATGAAATTTAGGGTATGAAATTTGATGCACTAATAAAATCCCTGTTTAGGGTGTGAAAACAGGCGTGTGTTACCTGTTTAAGGTATCGTTTTAGCCAAGGGTTAAATCCTTGTTTAGGTTGCTTTTCAAAAGTTGATTATCGCGGATGTACAGGCCACAATGGGAGTGACCACCGGGCTTTTGGTATATCTCTTCCCCCGCTCCCCAAATTCAATGTTGGACCAAGCCATGTTGCCAACAGGTCCGTGAGACCCTCCAACATTGAAAGATGGGGAGTGGGGAAGGGCGAGATATACGGGGAGTCTGTACTTCACATGCATGCATGTTTCACTCGCCTCTCCAATTTTGATAGGGCACGCAAGTGTGCCAACTATTTTTTTCTTGATTGTCTGAATCAATTCCAAAAAATATGCATCTAATTTCATATTTTGGCTTACAAAATGAAAACCATAAAAGGTATATGGCCACCAAATTTTTAGGGAGTAATCTCACATTCATATCAATATAATAAATAAATATAATTGTGAAATAAGGGGTAAATCAAAAGAACATTACATGTATAGCCTACAAGGTATATGATTGCTGATTATTTTCGTAGTTTAAAGCTATAATAATTCTTCCAGTATGCATCTAATTTCATATTTTGGCTTTAGTATAAACCATAAAATATATGGCCACCACATTTTCAGGGATTAATCCTCATAATCATGTCAATATAAAACATTAATATCAATTAAAAATATTATCGATAATCAATCATTATCGATTATCGATAATCAATCAATCTTTTTTATGTTTAAAAATGTATAGGCCTACGCAACCGACAAAACTGGAGGTCTGCAGTAATTTGAAAATATGATTTTCTCCAAAGTGCTAGAAAAGCACACTCTTTGACCATTTCTATGCACATCGTATCTCTTGCAACCTGAAGGAACAAAACTTGTTTCCGGTTTGGATTTTAACAGCTTAAAATTCACATAAATTTACGTAAAATACGGTTCAAATATTTTTTTCGTACGGTTCAAATATTTTTTTCTGACTTGGAAAATCTCTCTTGGTATATAATGGCCATATGAGGCCCTGGGACTCGACTATCATATCATTATCAGTGTGACATAGGCATTAGAAACTGAAAAATCCTTTGGACTCGAAGAATGCTGTACAACAGAGGGCGTTTGCATGGTCTGCACACAATCAGATCAGCAATCAGGGCCTGCACACAATCTAATCAAGGTCAGGCTGGTCAGCCCTCATTTTTGTTATGCTCATCTAACTCGGCGGGGCCTATTGATATCCTTGACCTGTACACAGCCTCATTAATATCTTGATGATAAGATCACTGTTTGGGCGAAATTAAATACAATATTTTGAGAAAATTACATTATTGTTTGGGGGAAATTAAATCCTGTTTAAATCCTGTTTGGGGAAAATTAAATCCTGTTTAGGGGAAATTAAAATTTTTTGGGGGGGATATTAATTTATGTGGGTTTTTTTTTGGGGGAATCAAATCGTGTTTGGGGAAATTAAATCACGTTTGGGGAAATTAAATCGTGTTTGGGGAAATTAAATCCGGTTTGGGGAAATTAAATCAAATCCTGTTTGGAGAAAATTAAATTGTGTTTGGCGAAAATTAAATTAAATCCTGTTTGGAGAAATTAAATTAAACCCTGTTTGGGGGAAATTAAATCGTGTTTGGGGAAATTAAATTAAATCCTGTTTGGGGGAAATTAAATCGTGTTTGGGGGAAATTAAATCGTGTTTGGGGAAATTAAATTAAATCGTGTTTGGGGAAATTAAATTAAATCGTGTTTGAGGGAAATTAAATCGTGTTTGGGGAAATAAATTAAACCCTGTTTGGGGCAAATTAAATCCGGCTCGGGGAAATTAAATTAAATCGTGTTTGGGGGAAATTAAATCGTGTTTGGGGGAAATAAATCGTGTTTGGGGGAAATTAAATCATGTTGGTGGAAAGTAAATCACGTTTGGGGTAAATTAAATCATGTTGGGGGAAATTAAATCATGTTTGGGGGAAATTAAATCATGTTGGGGAAATTAAATCATGTTTGGGGGAAATTAAATCATGTTTGGGGAAATTAAATCATGTTGGGGGAAATTAAATCATGTTTGGGGGAAATTAAATCATGTTGGGGGAAATTAAATCATGTTGGGGGAAATTAAATCATAGTTGGGGAAAATTAAATCATGTTTTGGGTGAATTAAATCATAGTTGGGGGAAATGATAGCTGTCGAACACCGTATATTTTGCACGTTTCATCTATAAAAATATTTATATTTTTGAATATCTTAATGGGGAAATGCCACTACTTCCCTGTGTCTTTAAATCTGTATGATTTTTCTGTATTCAAAAAATCATAAACCCCGGATATTAAACCTACTTGTACATTTTTACCCTTGGAAAAAGGACCCGAAAAGGGATTGAAAGCACCAGACAAGTTCCGGGGGCAAGGCATCTAGGGATATAGGATTAAATTTATACCGGTAAACTACCGAATTGATATTACGCAACACAATTTCATATATTGGAGAAAACAAATAAATTAGATTATTGGAAAGTGTTAGGCCTATATAAGTCATTTCAGGCATCAGTGGTGTCAATTAAACGGGCAATTAAAAAAGAGAACAAGTAAAGTGAAGGATAAGTCATTAAAATTGTCATCGCGCGGGTATTTTTAATATGGAAATTTGAGGAAAAATTGAGGGAAACAGCAGTACATGTACGTAGGCCTATCGAGTTGAAGCCCCATTGCAGCTAATTTATCTACTTTTAGACCGGGCTTTGGAGAAATTACCACCGTCTAAGAAATCATGATGTCCTTCCGGGATGTCCTCTCACGAGAACCCTCCTTCTTGAACCTCTAAAAAAAGGTCTTTAATTTTGGAGAATTTTCGATGGTTTTGCAACCATTTTTGGTTCTATAGAGAACGTTAACCTCTATATCATGGGTTCTCCTGAGAGGACAACTTTTAGAACCTTTTTAGAACCTTTATTTCGTAGAGTGTCATGTCAAATGTCCTATTTTGTATTTTTAAATACCCCAAATACACGGCTTTCGACTCAAGTTATGGGGGGAATACCACATCTATGCTAAATGTGTAAAAAGCCGAATTTTGATGATTTTCTATATGAGCAAATTACTGAATGGCCCACCCAGGTTTCATTATCATTGAGGTACAGGACTTTTTATTTTTTCGGAGAAGAGCAGGTAGGGCAACTACTTGATTATATTTCTACATGTTCAAACTACATACTCAGAAAATTTTAGAAAATTCGCACGAGTCCGTTTTTTTTAAATCACATTTTTGTTCCTAAAATGGGGTTATAGCGCCCTCAACGGGCACTCTCTCCATAGGGCTACATGTAAAGACCAGTTATAGACAAATGGCCCTAAAATAAAACGGACTCGTGCGAATTTCCTCAAATTTTGCATACGATGTAGATTTAACATCTGGAATGTAATGCAAGTGATGTCGTTGCTGCTCTTCTAAATTCATTTTTAAAATGTCCGCCCCAGACCAAGGCCCTGTGAAAAAATACATTGATCGCATTTTCATGATTGCATTGTTTGTAGGCAAAAGGTTAGTAACAAGTCATATCTAGAATATTTTCTCAATTTGAATTTTATCCTCCCAAAATAAAAAAAAAATCACCGTATACATCCCTGTACTAGGCAAAATGTTATTGTTCAAGTTTTAGCAATCATTGACGGCAACGGGAAATTTTTCAGGAAGGTGTTTAGAGTGTGTTGTCTCCACCGCCGCTGGTTTTATTTCGCCCACTCCGAGCAAAACCAATTTTCCCCCAATTTTTCGCAATTTTTATCCCTAAAAATCCATCGGATTTAGTGTAATGCGCCCTGAAAGTCACTTGAAGCCTGTTGAAGTTGGGAAACTAGTATACCGCCCTCTGATTTATTTTTATACTCCCATGTTATGCCTTTGGGTACCTAAAGGAGTGGTCATTAATACTTTGGTAGGGGGGCTGGTCTTCCTCAAATTTTTCGCTCAAAAACCTTTTGACCCCCCTCGATGGACCGCTAAACTTTTTTGCCCCCCCTCTTTTAACAGACAAAACTTTTTTGACCCCCCCCCCCCCCATTATCGTATAACAAACATACTTCATAGTGTTGTTTTCAGTGGTGTGGTATCTGGGTCACATGTCATTGGGAGGTAAAATATGTTTGAAACATTCCCGGTGGGACAATACAAGCACAAGGAAATTTTCATTTTATACTTAATTAAGATTTGTCCCATATTAGGGTGTTTATCTGATTTTACAGGGATAAATGAAATAGGCCTAGAGGATTTATTTGGAGGTTCATTAGCTTTCATTATTATGCACATCAGCATAATTTGGATCCGTGGCTATTATGATAGTACAAATGCGCGCGAACCGCGCAAAAATTTGGCCATATTGAAGCTTGAATTGTCAATATTGTTAAAATTGGAACTAATTTATGCAAAAAGCTAAAATGGTCAAATATGAGATTAATTTGGTCACGCAAATGTACACAGGTATCAGTTTTGACCCCAAAGACCGTGGCACCTGGGCCAGTGCCCACCCTGCCCTATGGTAGGCCTAAATCTACCCATGGGCCTCTGTGTACAAACTAATTTTGCAATGAGAACTTAGTAAACTGAAGTGCGCAGTTTACGTGCAAAGAAATCCAATTTATTTTCTTGATTTAGTTGTATTTTGATCAGATTGGTAGGGCCTACATAATCATATTTGTAGCCTAGTTGAAGAGATATAAAATTCTATGATAAGAACTGCCAGTATTTCTTAGAACAACCCAGATG
This sequence comes from Amphiura filiformis, assembly GCF_039555335.1. NCBI lineage: Eukaryota > Metazoa > Echinodermata > Ophiuroidea > Amphilepidida > Amphiuridae > Amphiura > Amphiura filiformis. The sequence continues at coordinate 22,337,029 of NC_092647.1, forward strand.
TTGCATGTTGCTGATCATCTTTAATGTTATATTAATTAATAGATATGTGAACACATCATTACACAAGTGCCATTTTTTTTTCAAACAAAAGCACTGAAAACCAAAACTTACCCATGTTAAAAGTGATATGGAGGGTCTCAATGCGCGCGAAAATTTTGGGTTTTGAAGAGGAAAACTTTTTTGGCCCCCCCCTTTCCTACCACATAAAACTTTTTGGTCCCCTCTCTTTTAAGGTCCAAAACTTTTTTGGCCCCCCTCCTTTTTTACCAGCCCCCCCCCCACCAAAGTATTTCTGAACACTCCCTATAAAGTCCCGGCATAAAGTACCAAATTAAAAATAATATTGGTGCATAGGGGGCTACGGGGGGGGGGGGGCTATCATTTTCTTCGGAAGGGGGGAGGGTCATATAATTTTGGACCCAAAATAGGGGGTCCTGAGTTATAATTTTTAACATAAAAAATAGGGGGGTTATAGGATTATTAAGGGCTGGTGACTCAAAATATTTTTGTGCACTGCGTGCGAATACATAGGGCCCTACTTTAATTTAAAAATTAAAATGTGCGCACAATCTTTCGTTATATAGGCATAATGCAAAATGTACACTTACGATCAAAATTTGAACACACCCCGTGCACTTTTTTCGCTCTAAAGTTTTGGTGCGCTCTGCGCCTTTGTTCCGGCAATGAATAATTACCTAGCCCAGCTAGGTATTGTAATCGTTCGGTTTGTTCATCCGCTAGATATTATATGCGGCAGCACTGATGTGGTGCCAGCTTACATTTGATGTAGTATATATGTCATGGACTGTAACATTTGAGCTGTTTAAGGGGTCAATTGGTCAGGCTATACAAGTAATATTGTAAATCATTTCTATTGCACAACCTTATGCCCTACAACAAGTTAAAACTGCATTTCCAAAAGGTTTCAGTGTTAGATGAATTGGTCAGTGCATCGTGGTATGATAAATGTTTATAAAATGTGTACAGTTAATGGTACCAGTACATTTTATTGTTATCATGGTTATCACCCATTTGCTGTTTTCTGTAATCGTGATCTTGAATGAGAAATACTAGCTAATACTAACAAGGTAAGACTGATCATAGTTTAATTAATTTAGTTCTATTAAGTGTGATAGGTCCAGGACTATTCATGGGTATTGGAATAATTCTGGTAGACCCTGCGCACAAATATAACCCTAACCCTAAGCAACCCATGATGCAGTCATGTCTACAGTACAATTCATCTCGACCTTTGCAGGACTTAACCCCCATTAAAAGCTATTAAACCAAGATAACACTCATTGAAGCAGCTCAACTGATTAAATCAGATCTTCTCTGGTTGTGTACAAGTGTCTGTTTTCAATGTGCGACATCGCAATAAAGCTGGTATTACAGCTTCAGTTGGGTAACCGATTATAAAGGAAACGAAAGGAAACAATGGTATGTGTACCATTGTTCACGAAATGACACAAAGACCTGCTTTTTGTTAACCAGCATTCTTCAAAATGAGCAACATAATGATTGTTGACTTAACACTGTTTGGAAATAATTTCTTCATATTTTTGGTGTTATCTGTCGTTTACATATCCTTCCTAAAACACAAAAGTGCGACCCTCTCCAAACATCTAAATTAGCTAAAAATTTAGGACATGTTACAAAACTTTATTTTCTAGAACCTATTTAGAATAATTTAAATGTAGCTTTTACCGTTTTTTGTGGCATCCTTCAGAAGTGAGCGGTCCGATACCAATATTTTCGGTCAAATCTCCATTCAATTAACACGGGGAGTTGGCTAGCTATGCCTTGCCCTCACTCATATTTTACAAAAGTGCGACCATTTCTGAACATCTAACCTAGCTGTAATTTTAGGTCATGTTAGAGAAATATATTTGCTAGAAGTTTTGGAGAATAAATAAAATATTGGCTGGTTATTTTTCACACAGTGATGTTAACTAGGCAAGTGTCCATTCTCCCAACATACATCATTTGTTGAGGTCACACGTCAATGGTGAGAGCACTGTGTATTGTGTATAGGAAAACGGACAGTAACTGCAGTATGCCCAATTATAACCCTAACCCTAATCCTCACCGTTTATAAACCTAACCCTAACCCTAATCCTAATCCTAATTTAAATTTAAATTATAAGGGGCAGTCATTTTCTTTGGAAGGGGGGTCATGAATATACTGGGGAGTGGGGGTCATAGAATTTTAGACCAATTATAGGGGGTTATAATTTTTCAACACCCAAAATAGGGGGTATAGAATTATTAAGGGCTGGTGACTCAAACTTTTCGTGCGCTGTGCATGTATTCTTTTAATTTAACAATCAAAATGTGCACACAATCTTTCATTATATAATGCAAATATTTTGCGCATATAGCGCGCCTTCTTTACACACACAATTAAATTTTAACGCACTCCACACACTTTCTTTGCTCTAAAGTTTTGATGCGCTCCTCGCCTTTGTTCCGGCAATGAATAATTTGTCTTGAGTCTGTGTAGGTGGAAGTGGGTGGGGGGGGGGGTCATAACAATTTTCGACCCAAGATAGGGGGGTCTCAAAACAAATTGTGCCCGCGTTAGGAGGGTCATAAATTTTTTACTCCGGTCACCGACATATTCCTGATCCCCCCCGACGAAGAAAATGACATCCCCCTAACCAAACCCTAACCCTAAAACACAGGGTGCACAGGGTAAACCAGAATTATACCTGGGTAATAATACTAATTCCTATTCATGTTTTAGTCCAAGACACCATGTTTATCATCACCGTTCAACATCTTTATTAACCACTCCCGTTTACTAACTGCTCCTGTTTACTCTACTAGCACCCGCTAGTTTTGAATAAAATAAACACACTATCTGTGGTCATCTTGTGACTCCCTACATTTTGGTCATCAAAAGTCTTATGCCCCCCCCCGTATTTTTCTTTCCGAAAATTTATGACCCCCCCTGTATATTTGGGACCCTCCTTCCAAAGAAAATGATAGCCCCCTAACGGGTATTTATGGGGCTCAAACTCAGTGACAACAAACCTCACAACCAGGGGAATATTTTGCAGGGGTCATGTCAAATCTTAGAATTGCTGCATTTTCTGGCAATATGTAAGGGGTACGGAGCTCAAACTCAGTGACAATAAACTTGATGACAAGAGTAACATTTTGGAATATTTTGCATGGATCAGGTCAAAGGTTAGCTGGGGTCAAATCTTCGAATTTCAATATCTGGACATCTGTAAGGGTACGGGGCTCAATCTCGGCGACAACCTCATGACCAGGGGAACATGTTGGAACAATTTGAAGGGTGCAGGTCAAAGGTCAGCTGGGGTCAAATCTTCGAATTTCAATATCTGGACATCTGTAAGGGTACGGGGCTCAATCTCGGTGACAACCTCATGACCTGGGGAACATATTGGAACATTTTGCACAGGTCAGCTCAAAAGACATCATTCTGGGGCCAAATCTTAGAATTGCGTTATCTGGACATCTGTAAGAGGTACAGGGCTCAAACTCGGTGACAACTCATGACCAGGGGTGAATTATGGAACATTTTGCAGGGTCCGGTCAAAGGTCATCTGGGTCAAATCTTAGAATTGCATTTTCTGGACATCTGTGAGGAGTACAGGACTTAAAACTCGGTGACAACAAACCTCATGACAGGGGAACATTTTTGGAACATTTTGCAGGGGTCAGATACCTCCACAACACCAACATGCCCCAGCTAGGTTTGTGGTCTATGACCACCATTTGCCACTAGTTTGTCTTTCTTCTCAAATTAGCATCGTAGATCACATTCCTCTCTTCACATAGCCTTGTTGATCACCTTTTTTCCCCCAAATTAGCCTCGTAGATCCCCTTTCTTCTCATATTAAGCCTCGTAGATCCCCGGCTCGTTTCACATAGCCTTGTTGATCACCTTTTCCCTAAGATTAGCCTCGTAGATCACCTCATACTGCAGTTACTGTCCGTTTTCCTATACACAATACACAGTGCTCTCACCATTGACGCGTGACCTCTACAAATGATGTATGTTGGAAGAATGGACACTTGCCTAGTTAACATCACTGTGTGAAAAATAACCAGCCAATATTTAATTTATTCTCCAAACTTCTAGCAAATATGTTTCTCTAACATGACCTAAAATTACAGCTACACTGTTAAAAATGAACGTTAATTTACAGGGAAAAAATACAATTTTTACCGTTTTAAAACAATTTATATACAAAAATACGGTGAAAAATTAGGAATTTTACATTTTCCTGTATATGTAATGTTTTTTATCAAATATCCCATTTTTTTTTTTTTTTTTATACAAAAGTAAAAAATAACTGTAATTTTAATGCAATTTACTGTTTATTTACAAATAAAAACATAATTTTGAACGTTTTCTTACAGTTTCTTTTAAAAGTACATTACCGACACTGTTAAAAATCGTCAGAATGTTAATTTGCAGGTAAAAATACGGTTTTTACCATATTTAAACAAAGTTTACACAACATTATGGTCAATAACCGTAAATTTACAATTTCCCGTACCACAATTGAAGTGACAGTTAATTTACATGCAAATTAACAGTTTGTCCCGTTTTTAAAACAATATATACAAAAAAGACGTTAAAAAATCAGCAATTTTACGTTTTCCTGTAAATGTAATGTTTAGTTTATTTTTTAACGATAACAATATACAAAACTAAACAAATTACTGTAATTTTAATATAATTTTCTGTTTATTTACAAATAAAAACATACGTTTGAACATTTTCTTACAGTTTCTTATAAAAGTACATTACGACACTGTTAAAATCGTTAGAATGTTAATTCACAGGTAAAAAAACGGTTTTTTACCATATTTAAACAAAGTTTACACAACATATTATGGTCAATAACCGTATATTTACAATTTCCCGTATCACAAATAAGTGAAAGTTAATTTACATGAAAATTAAACAGTTTTTCCCGTTTTTAAAACAATTTACACAAAAAGACGCTAAAAATCAGCAATTTTACGTTTTCCTGTAAATGTAATGCTTAGTTTATTTTTTAACGATACAATATACAAAATTAAACAAATGACTGTATATTTAATGTAATTTACTGTTTATTTACAAATAAAAACATGCGTTTGAATGTTTTCTTACAGTTTCTTTTAAAATTACATTACAGACACTGTTAAAATCGTCAGAATGTTAATTTACAGGTAAAAATACGGCTTATACCATATTTTAACCAATTTTACACAACATCATGGTCAACAACCGTAAATTTACAATTTCCCGTACCACAATTGAAGTTCAACGTTAATTTACATGAAAAATTAAAAGTTTTTCCCGTTTTCAAAACAATTTATATACAAAAAGACGCTAAAAAATCAGTATAATTATACGTTTTCCTGTCAATGTAATGTTTCGGTTTTTACGATGTAATGTGCAAAATTAAACAAATGACTGTATATTTAATGTAATTTACTGTTTATTTAAATATAAAAACATGCGTTTGAACGTTTTCTTACAGTTTCTTTTAAAAGTGCATTACTAACACTGTTAAAAATTGTTAGAATGTTAATTTACAGGTAAAAATACGGCTTATATTATATTTGAACAAATTTTACACAACATTATGGTAAACAACCGTAAATTTACAATTTCCCGTACCACAATTGAAGTTCAACGTTAATTTACATGAAAAATTAACAGTTTTACCGTTTTCAAGACGCTAAAGTCATCAATTTAACGTTTTCCTGTCAATCTAAAGTTTAGTTTGTTTTTAACGATACAATCTGCAAATTTTTATAATTTAATTTTAATGTAATTTATTGTTTATTTACAAATAAAACATACGTTTAAACCGTTAAAATATTAGTATGAAGTTAATTTACAGGTAAAATATGACTTTCACCATTTTTTTTTTTTTTAATTAACACCATCACTGTTAAAAATATCAAATTAAATCATAATATAAATGTGAATTGATCCTACCGCAGGTAAAAACACATAGGACCCTAATTGTTTTTCAACATTATACTTCACTTTTTAAGTGTTTTGAGATATATTTTCATAGTTTTATAGAAGCAAACTATTCCGTTATTTTACGGAACATTCCGGCAGCAGGGTTACGGAACATCCGTAAATTGTAATTTATTCATTCCGTAAAACTTATTCATTAAAAATACAGAATATTCGTAATATTCCGTAGAGTTTTAACGGTAAATATTCCAAACAACTCGGAATCATTCCGTATTTTTACGGAATTAATGTTATTTTACAGAAAAAATATGGATGTTCTGGTAAATCCGTAAATCCGTAAATTTACAGAAACAAACAAATAAAAATGTATTTTTTTTTGAAAACCCGTAAGTTCACAGGTCTCCTGTAATAATACTTTATAGACCGTTTTCCTGGGTAATTATGCATAATTGATTGAACTGAGGATGCGCTGTTAGTATCAGAATACCGCATGCAGAGGAGCAGCCCCGGGGAGTAGCCGTTGCGCGCTGTATTAATGAGACGTATATCGGCCGATAGGACTTGAAGAAGACGACCGTGGCGTCGAAGTGTTTTACTTTGATAAGTTTGCTAGATCGCTTCTTTGCTGGTCAACTTTAACAGAGACAGGCAAGTAAACGCTAGTTGTTTTAGTTCACATGGTTTAAGTGCATGGTACGATCTAAATGCCCATGTACCGGTACCATAGATCAATGCTTATCTTTCTGTGGGTCATTTGGGTCAGTTTCATGTATGTTCACGCCAACTGTTAAATAACATTAAAACATCGTTTGTTGACATTGTCAAGCGTCATTTTACCTAAAATGTTGTTAATTAAGAGATAGTATAGTTCATCAGTTAAGGACATACTAGCCCTTCAAATGAGACAAACTTGTAATGTAAACATAATGTTGTCCAACCAAGTTACAGGTAGATCCAAAATATGTAATTTTGTCATAGTTTTAAATCAGTTTGTTTTAAATTTCTTCTACACTTGAAGGAAAATAGTCACAGATTTGAATTCCTCATCAAATTTTCTTTCAGAAAAAGTAGTACTTTTACTTGGAAACAATAATCGCTTTGGAATTTATTATTGTTTTCAATATGAAATCATGTGCGAATGCTTAAAGGACAGTCAGAGATCTGCGGGTCAAGGTCAAACTTTTTTCACACATACCTTTTTTTTTTGCTTGTTGGGAAGGTTAGCCTGAAAAGGAATCTTGCACAAACTATACAGTTTGTGAACGAGAGTCAAATCTTTATTTTCTGATGCGCGGGCATCAGAAATTCGCCATAGAAGCCTATGGAACAATGCAATGCACACAATATTGCATAACTTCTAAACGGAAGGTCAGACTTGGCTAAAAGTTTGGAATTAAAGTGATCTTTGGTATATCTACCTATACATAACATTAAAAGGGACGTTGAATCTCTGTACAATCACTGACTGTCCCTTTAACTGGCATTCCTTTCATTGTGTGTATGCAATGCATTTTATCTTTCTTTACTTTAAATAGGAGATTCACCATTTGACACTAACAAGTTCTCACTGACAATAAATGGGAAGGTAGTCATTGATCTCATCACCAACCAGCTGTCAGCATTGGCCCTGTGGTTCTCTACATTCTACGTCTTTAACTTCGAGTACCCTGAGAATATCGGAGCAACATTGGAATTTATTCAGAGGTAAGATTATATATAAGGATGTTTATTTCTCTGCTTCATTTGCTTTGAGGTGTTGTGTGATGTGTTTTTCATTATTAACATTTTGTACCGCCCAACACATTATGGATTGGATGAACTGAGGGTGCAAGAAGCTATTTCACAATTTATTTGAAACTTTTGCAATAATTTTGAAACTTTTATAATAGATTTGAGGAGTTTTATGTAAAATGATCATAGGAATTCAAATAATGTGTCATTCATTACTGGTTTCATTGTACATGTACTATTGTAGCCCTTGTAGCTTTTAATTATAATAACAATGATGAAAACTAAATAATGTGCATATTTTGATTGCTTCCAATGTCTGATGATATTTTTTAATAGTATTTAGTAATGCTGGAAACAAGTTAAAATATTCATTTTATTATTGGCAAATCTGCTGTATAGATTTCAACAACAGTTCAAATGGACAAATTGCTGTACCTGAATCCAACCTTAACATTAAACAGAAACACCTGAATCATGTGATCATCAATCAGTGTCAGTTGATGTGTATGGGCCTGTAACTAGTGGGAAAATCATAATTTGTAGAGTGGTTAGTCCACAGTAGGTCAAAAATGTTAAAATTATACAGTCCTTCAAAATAAACTAATATGAAAAATCCATGTAGTGCATAAGTTTCAACTTAAATACCTTTCGTTGTAATAATTTAGTGCAAAACCCTTTTGATATATGAATGAACCATATTCTTAGATGTTTGTGACTTATGTTAACAGCATTCAATGTCTATGAAAATCTTTTACATAGAATATTATTCAATAATAAAAACTACAAATTACAATGTATTGTCACTGATATTGAATGAACTGATATGAATGTATGAATTTGATTTCAGGTGCTTCCTTGGCATCAACCCTAGTCAAGGGTCCAAGAGAAGTAAAAAAGAAAGGCAAGAAGACAGCCGTTCATCCACAAGTCCTCCAACTATGTAACAAACTGAAAGACTTTGAAAGTGATTGGCTATAGACTTTGAAATTGAACGGATAAAGGAAGCTATATCTTATCATCTAAATCATCAGATGTCGAATTGATGTTTACTGTTCTGAATTATGTATTCTGTTCAGAGTAGGTTGTTGCATATATCTATATCAACAATTGAGAAATGTGACTGGTTACTAGAGCTATGATTGGGTTCAAACTTCGGCAATCGTGAAACAAAAGTGCTGGTTCAATATTGCGCCACTGTTTATTGTGTAATACACGAACAATACGTGGTCGAACCAGTTGCAACACACCAGTTGCCCAAGTAGCCAATCATAGTGAGACTCACAAATAAGGGAGCTAAAAGTATTACAAATGAACTGATAGTTCACCAGTGAGAGACATGGGCTACTCTATGGCAAAACTCAAGACAGATTGATAATTCCACTCAAAACTAATTGAAAAGTGATCAATGCTTTTTGTCTAGCATTACTGTGATTAGTTCTACAGTACCGTACCATTAATCATGTTAATTGTACAGACTAGTGACCAGGAGATTCTGGGTTCAAATCATACCACCAGCACATTGCTTACTTATGGAGTGAGTTTGGGTTGGGACTTGGCCTCTGTCATCAAGTATTTATTCTAGTCTTTGTAATCTGTTTAAGTCATGGAGTATTATGAAGATACCAAGGAGTATTCAATGAACAAATTCCAAGAGTGGAATTCACAGTGCAGGCCTATACACGATTTTCTATGTTTGAGTTTATATTTTTGGCCTCACAAAAAGTTTGTGAAAGTTTTAAGGGGGGGCCGACCCTTCGTGCACCTAGCGGTACTACTCTAGGCTGTATTGTGAAGAATTGGGAAAGGCTAGAAAATGAAAGTTGCTATGAATATAGCTAAGGTTTTTGCCATCCTTCCTATGTAGTTTGATTTTGTTTAGCTTTTATTGATTTTCGCATATAGTGTCAAATGTTCAAAACTTTTGTTTTTCGAACATTTTACACTCTCGAAGAAAATTTGTAAAAGCTAAACAAAATCAAACTTCATAGACATGATGATGGTAATCTTGGCTATAGTCATGGTAACTTTGGTTTTGTAGCCCTTCCCAATTCTTCAGAATATAGTCAGGAATACTGTTAGTAATTAGGTGCATGAAAAAAAACCGCGAAGGGTCAGCTCCTCCTTAAGTTGATGAAAATATAAAAGATATCATTAAAAAGATACCAAGGAGTATTC